>NC_056506.1:51727811-51738991 GCF_014905685.2 Nematolebias whitei | reverse complement strand
GTTGTCTCTAATCTGTCCTGGTTGTCTCTAATCTGTGTCCTGGTTGTGTCTGATTCCTCTACAGATTTTGTGCTCTGGCTGGATGGTTCTGGTCGGGTTCTTCCCATCAGGTCTGGAGCAGGTTTGTGTCCGTCCTGTGTTGCTGTGGGGACAGAGAACGCTGAGGACACTGTTGCTGCGGTGACCTTGAAGCTGCAGAAGTTGTCTCAGTTCACAGCACTGGAGGACCGAGCCGAGCTGCAGGGTCAGGAGGACAAATTGGGCGGAGCCACAGAAGCCCAGTCCTTCCAGGCCCACCATATATGTGGAACTGCAGGGGCCCCAGCAGCTTCTGTCCCCACTCAGACCGGGTCTAATGAAGGGTCCCTGGATTTTGAGCAGTACTACGGTCCTGCAGCTGAGTACTACTCAGGTCTGGCTAAGGACCACTCCCTGGAGAGTCAGGACAGCTCCACACTCAGTAGCTCCCCCTCCGAGGGTCCGGCTCCTCCCGGGGCCTCAGGACCCACAAGTGGTCTTGCCCCAGACTCCTTGTTTCCTTTTTCCATTGGGAGGATCCTGGAGGACGAGGGGCCTGCAGGAACCCCTGAGGTTCTGGTGTCGGACCGCGAGCTACCCGGGTTCTACGAAGGCCCGAACTATGCCGAGGGGTCTGGAACCGACAGGGGGCCCCTGACACCTTCACGGCTCCACCTTCCGGACCCAGAAACTGTACCAGAGCCAAGACAGACTCGGAGGTCAGTCTACCTGGGATCCAACCTGTTCTGGGGTCCCAACAGAATTGGGTTGAAACTAAAAAATCTGTTCTGATGCATGCTCAATAATCCAGGTAGAAAAATCTAAAAGAGTTATGTCAGGTCCTCTGGGCGCTCAAAAAAAAAAAGTTGAAATGTTTCGTCTTTCATCTGGAAGACTTCTTCAGCTGTGTTCAGCTCAGTTTTTATAAATAGCACCTTCTCATGGTGGCAACAAACTGGTTGATCCACCATGAGAAGGTGCCATTTGTTGCAGCTCCTCAGACTGAAGAAGTCCTTTGGATGAAACGTTTCAACTCTTTTTTTTTTGAACGTCCAAGACCTGACGTAACGTTTTTAGACTAAAAAGCTGTTGTTCTGTCTGCAGGGTCATCATGTCTGTCAACGACAAGTGGCACTACTGTCACAACTCTGAGGTTCTGGTCGGGTCACGGGCCATGAGGGACCGACACCTGAGGCTGCTGGGATACATCATCCTACAGGTCAGTGCACAGGTCCAGAACTGGACCCCCACACGACCACAACACAGGTTTAATAGAAACATTCCTGATCCACTGGGTCCAAATGTTTACTGTACCTATCCAGGTTCTGTCTGGGTTGGTGCACGAGCTCAGTAGATGTTTCCTTCTTGTCCCCTCTCAGCTGCCGTACCATGAGCTGGAGAAGCTAAATGGCATCGAGGAGGTGAAGCAGTACCTGCGCCAGAAGCTGCTGGAGGTCCCTCTATGACCGGCTGCACATGTGCCTGTCAGTCAGAACTCAGGGGCAACTGCAACACTCCTACACCAAACTGGGCTGTTTCCCATCAGGCTGCGCTGCCGGTGTAGATGAGTCAGCCATTTTGACTGTGGGGGAGGGGCCTGTTTTTAACCTTGTGGTAACCGTAATGCATGAGGTTTTATAAGCATGCACCAAAGGCTGGGGTCAAAGGTCAGATTATTTATTTGTTAACGGGTGGCGGACGCACAGAGGTTTGATTATATTCTATAAACGTGTATAAAAGCTGAATCCAACCGAACTGATTCAGAGTTTTCATTTTCACCTGGGTCATGTGATCAGGACTCTGTGATGAAAGTGATGTCACAACAGGAAACTAGACAGGAAGTGAGAAAAAGTGCATTTATTTTCTATCTGTTGAGACCCAACACTGACTTGTCCCTCAGAGGTAACTAACCTGCAGGCTCCGCCCCTTCACTGTCTGTACAAGCCCCACCCTCAAAACTTTGACCGGAAAAAATAGCATTTTTTGAAACATCCATCAAATAAAAACTAACAATGGATTAAAAAAACAACACTCAGGTAACAAAATCATCAAGCTCCACCCACGTCACATCTCACTGCCTTGGATGGGCAGGTGAGGAGGCGTGGCCTGCACAGCCTGTCCTCTACATTAAGAGGGTGGAGCTAATCTGAGTCCAGATCGCTGGATTCCTCTGAGGACGTCTGATCATCATCATCCTCGTCATTCTGGGGACAGAAAAAAGGAAGTAGTTTAAAAATAAGCAGAACGCCGGTTTAGGATGAAGGAATTCTGAATCATCGCTCACCTCGTCTTCATCCTCACTCTCTGTGCTTCCTGATGTCTCGTCATCTTCGTCAGACTCCGTTGAATCGCTCTTCTCCTCGTCTGAGTCGGACATGTCCTGCTGGGGGACAGATGGACACAGACAGAGTCACAACCTGCGGCCCAGCAGTCCAAACTCAGAGCTGTGTTGTGCTACCTTGGCGCGATACGCCATCGCCTTCTTGCCCACGTTGACCCCAGGTGGCACCACCCTCGATCCGGCTGCTTTCCCCTTCGCAGTCACGCAGACTTTAGTGACTGGACTGGAGCGGGCTTTAGTGGTGCTGCGACGTTTCTGACGAAACATGTTTTACATCGTTACACAGAGGAACGACTGGAATCCCCTCCCCACCCCAAGATCAGGTCTCACCGAGGATGAGAACTCCTTATAGATGGCCCGATCCTGCGGCGACAGTGACTGAGGACAAGAAAACACGTTAAAAATACCGCCACGACCCAACGGACAGCCGGCAGGGGGCCGCCAGGACAGAGGAAGACCCAGGACACGCTGGAGGGACATGTTTCTCGGCTTGGGAACACCTCGGGATTCCCCCGGAGGAGCTGGCCCAAGTGGCTGGGGAGAGGGAAGTCTGGGCCTCACTACTTAAGCTGCTACCCCTGCAACCCGACCCCAGATAAGCAGAAGAAAATGGATGGATGGACCAAGAGTTGGGTGTGGTGGTGGAGCAGCTCACCTTCACCCAGGCCTCCAGTTCAGCCTTGTACTCCACCTGCAGCTCCTCCACCAGCTTCTTGTACTTGTCTTTCTGACTCTGGCTCAGCTTCTGCCAGCGTTTACCAATCTCCACCATCCGCTCCTTCAGGCTGAAGTGGTTTAGTTCACCATTGGTCAGGAGCTCCTGGGAGAACATCTGATACCCGCTCCTATTGGACAGACAGCAGGAGGGAGGGTCTTAAGGCACCAAACCTTTAAAACCAGTGATTTTCAGCAGTGATGAAGGTCAACCTGTTCATCTAATATGTGGATTTTTTTTCTGACTTGCCCTCGACGAAGACAGTCGCTCTTCTTCCCTCTCTCCGTCCCTGCTTTGCTCTTTGTCTTGTGAACATTTTCAGAGCCCATTTTTGCAAAACTTCCAAACTGTAAACTATGGATTTGTTCAGCTGGTCTCAATGCAACTGATCAAATGTTCTCAACAAGAAGACCGGGTGAAGGAGCGCCCTCTTACCTCTGAAACATAACTGGATTTATGATAAATGGATTCTGCTTTTTGGAGTCGGTGTAAATCTGGATTATTGACACTTGGAAACATCAGCAGCTGTTTAAACTGTCTAGAATTCAATGTAACGTGTTTTCCGCCGTCCATGTCGCTCCGCTCTATAAGTCGCATCCGTCCATATTTGTCTAAAATAGTGGAAAAATCCATAAATACGTTGCATTTATAATGCGTCACTGCTGACAACCCGGAAATGTGGGCCGGTGTTGTGCCAAAAATTGATGGGCTGCCAAATGGTGGCCGCAGGAGCGTGCACGGGAGAGCTAACAAGAATTTAACAAGATTAACACTTGAACACAATTATTTGTTTGCTTGAAATTATAGCAAAGGTGTGTCTCAGTTGAACTTTTACTTAATAAATGCACTTTAATGGTCAAATCAGCTGCAGTTCACCAGAGCGGTGCAGCGAAATGAAGCTGGTTTGACTGTTGCTCCAAGCAGCAAGAGGAATGAAGGTGGTAGTCTACGGCAGGCCGATTGTGTCATTAATAGCTGGTGAAGATTCTCAGTCATCCAGGACATGGTAAATACAAAAAAGTTCAATACAAAAATAATAAAGTATAATAAATAAAGTCCAGTTGTTTTTGTCTTGAACTTTTTTGAATTTGTCATTATAGCCACGTTTACCTATTACATGACACAACGGCATGCCTTACTGCTACTACTACTCTGCTGCCATCAAGTGGCTGAAAATGGTACTGCTCTTTTTTTTCAGTCAGAATGAATGAAAACGTCATCTCAGCCAAATTGGTTTATACGTATGGGGAAAAAAAATCCATAAATATGTTGCTTCGGCTAATAAGTCGCAGGGCATGTAAATTATGCAAAAAACTGCGATTTATAGGCTGAAAAATACTGTACTTTATTGATCCTGAAAGAAAAAAATAATTTCAGTACATCCTGCCAAGACAACATACATGGGGGGGGGGGGACAAGATGTCTAGGACTGCAGCCGCAGAGAACAGCATGGCCTTTCACAGGGCACTGTGTGAAGACACAAAAAAATTACCTCAGCACAAAAAAGCAACATGGATAGACCTAATACTAATGCATTTGGAGTGGATAGGGGTGGGGGTCCCAGCACAGCCACCAGGTGAGCGACAGCCCTTTGGCACCTTCGCATCTCCAAGGATGCTGCACCAAGAAGGCAACAAGTGGAGCCAGCGAAAGCATGAGTTTAAGGGAGTTGTCCATGGACAATCCAGTTGTCTATCAGAGGCAAAGTTCTGCAGATGTCCTTGGGGAGGGGATGGGGTGGATCAGAGTGTCTTGTTTTCATAACATCCAGGAGAAATTGGGCCAAGGCCAGAAGCCAGATTAAGATTCCAACAATGGTTTGGGTCAGGCTGAGCTCTTAGTTTCCATGTCAGCCTTAAGTCTCACTAGCACCTCCTGGTGGTTCCAAACAGCCGAACTGTGATATCTTACGCCAAGTTAAGCTTACAACTTCTCCAAGATCTATTTCTTCCACCGTTTGTGAACACTGACAAAGTACCACAGTCCTGATGGGTCTTTGGATCCACAGATAGTTCGTACACAGTCTGAGTGTTGATGAGCACGACACACACATTCCAGGCAGCTTAAACAGCTGCTGACGTCGTCAAATTTGTCAATCCAGTTTCCTGTCAGCTCCAAACAGCAGAATCCAGTTATCATAAATCCACATATGTTTCCGACAAGGTAAGAGGGCTCCCCTTCACCCTGTTTCTTTAGAAAATTTTGATCAATTGTGCTGAGAGACCAGCTGAAATCCAAATCTATCGTTTACAATTCGGAAGGTACAACAAAAGGGCTCTGAAAAAGGTTCACAAGACAAAGAGCAAGCAGGGAAAGGAGCGGAGGAGGAAGAGTGCTTTCGCCGAGGAAAGGAAAGGAAAAAAAAAACGTGTGCCGGGCTTGGCAACACTCAAGACTGTGTGCGAACTATCTGTGGGCCTGTATCAGAGCTGAGCAGGCAGAACTGTGGAACTTCTGGCAGTGTTCACGGTCGGTTGGAAGGAATAGATCTTGGAGAAGTTGTAAGCCTGACTTCGGTGTAAGTAATCACAATTCGTCTGGAGTCGCCATGAGATATACTAACAAGACGGTAAAAGGCAGACGCGGAAATTTACGAGCTCGGCCTGACTACAGCTGTCATTTCTAACTCAAAACCCAGCCCGGACCGATACGGATTAGGACTGGTCCAGGCCGTTATAATGTGATTAATGTGCGGGCCGGGCCGGTCTTGGGCTTTGATGCAGTTTTATGAATCATACAGCACAAAACTAAAACTAAGAATGTACGATGTAAAATGTGTTGATCTACATGTAGCGGAGGAGGCAGTAAGTTTATATGTTGAGAAGATGAAGAAAGAAAGAAGAGCAGCAGTTAATCAGACTGTGAAGAGATCGCTGACGCATTGCGCAATAATTGCGCACGTGGGCTCAGGCTTCTGAGGTTTTACGAATCGTACAGCACAAATGAAACTAAATGCACAATACAAAATTGTGTTAATCTACTTGTTGAGGAGGAGGCAGGTCGGTCTAACCGGCCAGTTTAAAGAGGTTTAAAAAAAGTCACGTTAAGCTCAGATGGACACCTGTCCCCGGCCGTGCACGTCCACTGACTCGGTTGAAATGGGAGTCGCGATCTGTCCAGGGTGTACCCCACCATTCACACAGTGACTGCTGGACATGGGCACCAGCGACCCCGCTACAAGAAAAAGAAGAAGCGGGTATAGATAACATGGATGGATAGATGGATCAGCTGATCACCTGCTGCGCACGTCTCTGCACCTGCTGTCATCTGCGGTGAAAGAAGTAGCAGAATCTATAAAAGCCGAAGTGACCAGCGTGTTCAATTAAAATAGCCTTGTTCTATATTTTTCCAAATAATTTTGCTCTAAAAATATTTTTGTTCATCTGTATAATAGCCGATCTTCAGAGTTGATTCTTTAGGCTATTCATTTTGTATGTGAATATCCCGACTTGTTAATAAACATAAATCTTAGATCTTTCTTTCATTATGTTTTTAAAACTATCATGCCAAACTGATTTACTTACAAAAGCAGTAAAAGCTTAATAAAAAAAAAAAGTCTTCATTTTTTTGGGTCGGTCCTCTAATTGCCGGGGCTCGGAAAAAAAAACTAGGGACTCTGTCCGCCTGACCCAAAACAATGTTGAAATCTGAATCTGGCTCTGGCCTCGGAAGGCGGACTGGCTCAATTTCTCCTTGGATGTTATGGAAACAAGACACTCTACTCCTGCTGACCCCCCCAAGAACATCTGTGAACCCTATTAGAGTTGTACCGGTTGAGAGACACTGTAACATCCTTTATCAGGACTATGGAAACTACCTGGAAGTGTTCATGGACAATCTCTTGGTCCCCCCGCCCCCCCCCCCGCCCAAAACACACACAAAATGTATTATTTCTATGTTGCTTTTGTGCTGAGGTAATATTTTTTGCTGCCCGTGTGAGAGATTTTATACCTTCTCTCCGTGTTTTCTTCCCCTTTTCTTATCTACACGATAAGGGCAGCGCTTCATAGAAGCTGCAGCTCCGGTACACCTCCGTCTACCCTTCGGATGGCTGTACGGAATGTAATTTCGCTATACTTAACTGTGCAATGAGAATAAAGCTGATTCTGGAACAACAGTTGCTGATACTCACACCGGAGGCTTCTTTGGTTCACCGTCAAACTTGGGCTTCCTCTGACTGGCAGCAGGCGTCCTTATCTCAAACAGCTCCCTCTGCAGGACACCCAGAGTCAGTGCAACACAACACAACTCAGAAGACCGAAGGGCCCAGCATACTCCATTCGAAGTTGAACAGTCGACTCGCGGTCACATGGTTTAAGGACATTCGCTGTCACTCCCACTGCAGTACACCTCACCGTGAGGGTTTCTTCCTGCCACTCCATCCCTGTAGCTGCCATTTAGCCACAAATCTATCATGAAGAAAGTGCCACACTTTTCAGCAGACAGACTCCTCCGTGCACAATGTGTGCACAATCTCCATCTAGGAGATTTTGTCCTTTTGCCTAATTTAGTGTTTGAAAAGTTGTACATGTCAGAGCGCATTTCCTCATTGACAAACACGCCCAGAAAACCTCGGACCAATCACACAATACTTGATACAAACGCCTGGGAGAAACGGTTTGGCCTGGTCCTTGTGTCGAGAAGGAGCGGAGCTGCACTGAGAACAAAATTAAGCAATTTTCATCATGCAACTATGTCATTGCTAAGGATTATTGTGCTGCACTTTTCTTAGACCTGTCTAAAGATTCTGACACTGTGGATCAGAACATCTTGTGTCATAAACTCTCAGAAATTGGTTTCTCAGATCACACCATTGGTTGGTTCTCTAACTATCTTTCAGACCGGAGGCAATGTGTTCAACATAATGGTACTTCCTCCAGTTATTTAACAGTCAACAATGGTGTACCACAAGGCTCAGTCTTAGGACCCACCCTCTTTACAATCTACATACATAATGTAGGTAAAAACATCCCTAATGCATCCATACATTTCTATGCTGATGACACAGTTGTTTATTGTCGAGCTAAAACTGTTGCTAAGGCTTTCCAGCTTTTGAAATCTGCATTCAACTACATCCAGTCTGATTTGTTCCACCTCAAACTTGTCCTAAATACCGACAAAACCAAAGGGATGCTTTTTTCAAATAGGAAGTCGGTCCCAGCAGTTCTTCCTCCGATTTTATCCTCAAATGGTGTCCCCATTGAGTTTGTTGATTCTTATAAATATTTGAGTCTCTTGGTCGTCTCACATCTCTCTTTTAAGCTGCACATCAAAACTTGGTAAAGAAACTGAAAGTTAAACTGGGTTTCTTTTTCAGAAACAGATCCTGTCTAACTCTGAATGTTAGGAAACACCTTGTATCTGTGACTTTCCTTCCCTCCATTGATTACAGTGACATTATTTACATGAACGCTCCTAGTAAGTAAGTAAAACTTTATTTATATAGCGCTTCTCAAGATAAAAATCACAAAACGCTTCAACAAATCAGATAAACAAAAGCAAAAAACAAAATCAGGCAAAAGCAGATTTAAAAAGATAAGTTTTTAGCTAACCTTTAAAAGAAATCACTGAGTCCAGTGATCGGAGAGTTTGAGGAAGAGAGTTCCAAAGTCTTGGAGCCACGGAAGAAAAGGCTCTATCTCCTTTAGTTTTCAATTTTGTCTGGGGGACAGTCCTACAAGAACCCTGCAGATGTTGGATGCTGCAGATGTTGGATGCTGTCTATCATGGTGCACTAAGATTCATAACTGGCTGTGATTATCGTACCCACCACTGCACCCAGTATCCACTGGTTAACTGGTCACCATTAACTTCACACAGACTCTCTCACTGGTACATTTTCATCTTTAAATCACTTCCTGGTCTGCTGCCTTCATACATCTCCTCCTACATGTCTCTGTGTGAGTGCAGCTACAGCGTGCGCTCTCAGGACATCATTACCTGCAGTGTTCCCTCAGTGAGGACTGAACTGGACAAAAGGACCTTCTCCTGCTCCGCTCCTGTTTCCTGGAATATCTTGTAAAAAGACCTGAAGCTCTCGACCTTTGACCTCTCTAAGTGGCTTCAAACATCTGATAAGTTCCTGCAGATGTTCCTGTTTTTAGTTTTCTACGTCACCTTATAATGTGACTGTTTTTTTGCTACTATTCCTCTTGATTGTCCTTTTGGTTGCTATTTTGTTTTGATTTGTAAAAAAAAAATAAATTTAAATCTGTACGCCTCTTTTATGATTGTCTGTTTTTGTCATTGTTGTCATCTTTCTTTGTTAAATCAGGTCTCTCTTGTAAATGAGTCCTGGAGGCTCAATGGGATCAACCTGTAGAGATAAAGGTTGAATGAAGTGACAGCCGATGTTGCCACTTCAGATGGAGTATGCCAGAGCCTAGAGACATGAAGACGAGAGGAATGAGTCAGAGGGCAAACGGAGGTACGACAGGCATGAAGGTAGGAGCTGAACGCAGAGGAGGAGTTAAAAGTTTTTGGGAGTGGTGGTGCAGAGGTTAGAGAAGATGGGCCTGTGATCGGAAAGTCACAGGTTCAACTCCCCAGACTGACAACATCAAAAAATGTGGGTGGAAAAGGTGAAGCACCCACACCTGCCTCCAACCTCATTCGCCCCACTCTGGACCCTTAACCCCCACCATCTGCTCCCAAACAGGTCTCTCTAGAAAATGAGTTCTAGTGGCTCAATGAGACGACCTGGATAAATAAAGTAGGAACTGGACTCAGAGGAGGAGTCAGTACAGACATGGAGGTGTGGTCAGGACTTGTGGGAGGAGTCAGAATATAAACAATCATTCTATCTCAATTTTAGGGGCGACTGTGGGTTGTTTTTACACATTTGTGGGTGGGTTCAGTAGGAGGGGGCGTGGCTCACTGACCACGGGTTGGTACTGAACCTCGTAACGCTTCTGGTCCTCTGCTGCTTTCTTTATCCAAGGAATCTTCTCCTTCTTCTCCATGGACTTCCAAGCTGACTCCATGGCTGCCTGGGCCTTCCTGCGGTCACTCTGAGACACGCGGGTCACATGACCAAAACCAGGTTAGACATCACATTAAATCAGAGTTGGGAGACTTTTACTCTGAAAGGAACTCACTCTGAATTTAGCCAGGTAGTCTCCAATCACACTGTGTTGCCACATCTCCTCAGCGGTTCTGGGCGTTTCTGGAAGCCTTGCTGTCTTTGTCCCGTCCCGTCTGTCTTTGGGCTGTCCAGCTGGGATCCATGGCTCCAGCTCGGCTTCCCGACAGCGCTCCTACGATCACAGGATGTTGGTGGTTAAACTCGGCTCTGGGACCACAGAGCAGAGAGCAAACAGAAGACAGCTGGACCTTTACTGATGGAGACTTGGCTCTGTGTGGGCTACAGGCCACGCCCACATTCAACTTGGCCCCACCCATTTTCTCCTCTGACAGGACTCTGTCTCGCTCTTCTCCTGGAAGACTCTGAAACACGGCGAGGTTTAGACAAACAGGAAGTAGTTTCCTGGTTGATGACTGTGAAAATGAGCTCACCTCCAGGAACCGCTGCAGGTCCACGTCGTACTGCTTCTTTTTCTGTCAAGACAAGACGGATCCATCAGAGTCCAGAGTGAAGAGTGAAGGTGGGGACATGTTGGACAGTACCGACCTGCTCGCAGCGTTTCTGAAACATGTCCTTCTCCTTCTGTGTCAGCATCTTCCACTGTTTGCTGCAGAGCACCATGCGCTCTGTGCTCGGGACGTCCTTCATGTTCACCATGAGCTCGGCGCAGTACAGCGAGTACCCATTCCTGCCAAGAACACAGGGTCCAGAGGGTCAGAACCACAGAACCTTCAAAGACCTTCAGTCCATCACATATAGACAGTGTCCTACAGTCAGTGTCCTACAAACAGTGTCCTATGGTGTCCTACAGACAATGTTCTACAATGAGTGTTCTACAGTCCAAGTTCTAGAGTCAGTGTCCTACGGTGTCCTACAGTCAGTGTCCTACGGTGTCCTACAGACAGTGTCTTACAGTCAGTCTCCTACGGTGTCCTACAGTCAGTGTCCTACGGTGTCCTACAGTCAGTGTCCTATAGTCAGTGTCCTACGGTGTCCTACAGAAAGTGTCTTACAGTCAGTGT
>NC_056506.1:51723656-51727801 GCF_014905685.2 Nematolebias whitei | reverse complement strand
GTCCTACAAACAGTGTCTTACAGTCTGTGTCCTACCGTGTCCAACAGATTGAGAGAGGACGCTGGCGCTGCATGTTCGCCGCTTCTCCGTGCTAAAAAGTCATTATACTGTTGCTATATTCGTGGACATTTATCTGGACTTATTTTTGTTCAGTAATTTCTCAATCAGTACTTATAACAGACAGCTTAATTAGCACTCCCTAACAGGAATTTGGGACTATTGCTGTCAACATACAACTCCAGCACGGCAGCTCGGACTTTGCTTGAAGAACTAGCAACTATTATTGTTGCGCTTACCTTGCTGCTTCTGTCAACCTCCTGTGTCATCTGGATTTTTCCAGTTTGTCATCTTTTGCTGGATTTTTTCCTGTGCTATGCTGTGGATTACATCGCACTGCCTTTTGGATATCCTTTTCGGAGCTGTGGTTCTGCTGTTAGCGGCTAGCTCTGTGCTAGCTTCCCCCGGCTTGGCTGGCTCGTCGATGTTGACCTACTCCGCCTCCCAGCTGATTGGACTCAACAACTGCTCCATTCCACCTTCTGTTTCTACCATTAAAAAACTGGGCCTTCTGCGTAGACCTCGTTATGTCCATAGAGGCTCTCGGAAGAGAACTGTTTACTCTCGGCAAGCTGGGTCTGACTCCATCCCTTCCATCTGGTCTACCGGTCCTGCCGCACATCGATTACGTCATCGGAACACTGCCTCTGTAGTCCCTGATATTGCTGAAAGAACACAGCGCACGAAGTGGCAAGGAAAACGTGGAGTGGACTTCAGGCTGCTTAAACCCCTTCTAAAGGCTTCTACTCCAACCAGTATTAAAATAGAACTTTTCAATGCTCAATCACTATCCAATAAATCATGTCTTGTTCATGATCATATTCTGGAGAAGAATTTGGACCTCATGTGCCTTACTGAAACATGGCATCAACCAGATGTGTACAGCTCTCTGAATGAAGCCTGTCCCTCTGGATACAGTTACCTGCAGAAAGCCCGCTGCACTGGCCGTGGTGGTGGTCTGGCTGTAATTTACCGCAGTCATTTAAAATGATCACATTTAGCTTCTCAGGGCTTTTCCTCTTTTGAATGTTTGGCCTTCAACCTCAAAGCCCCCCTCCTGATGAATGTTATATTGATTTATCGGCCTCCCAAACCACATGTTTCATTTAACTTAGAGATGCATGACCTCCTCACTTTTTTCTGCGCATCTCCTGTGAAAAATATTATTCTTGGAGATTTAAATATCCACATTGATAATTCCTCTTCCCCTCTGGCAGCAGAGTTTAAGTCTCTTTTGGACTCTCAATCTCACTCAGTATGTTGACGCCCCTACGCACAACAGGGGGCACACTCTGGATTTGGTGATTACAGACACTGTACCTATCAATAACTTATCTGTATATGACCTGGGTGTCTCAGACCACAGTGTCATCTCCCTGGAAGTGCCTTCAACTTCATCTGCTCCTAATCCTAAACGACTTATCCAGTTCCGTGACTTTAAAAACATTTCCCCTGAGGTTCTGTCCTCTGATCTCCACTCCCTGACTGCTGTCAATCACTCATCTGCAAATGACTCTGTGGATTACTACAACCAATCTCTCCAGGAGCTTCTGGACCTCCATGCTCCCTTTAAAGCAAGGCTGGTGTCTTTCTCCCGTTCAGCCCCTTGGTCCACTGCTGAGCTGCGCAGGATGAAAGCAGCTGGCCGTGCTATTGAGAGACGTGTAAAATCATCTGGTCTCTCTGTACATCAGCAGGCATCTAAAGAACATCAGAAAGCCTACGCCTTTTCTCTTAAAGAAGCACGGTCCAAATAATATTCCAACATCATCAACAACTGCCCTGGAAACTCTAAACAACTCTTCTCCACAATAAATCTTCTCCTTAATCCCATTAAACAATCTCATGAGGACTCTGTTCAAAAATGCAACCTGTTCCTTTCATTTTTTAAAACAAAGTTAACTCCATTAGATCTCAGCTCCATAGCCTCCCTGATCTTCATCTGCCATCTACCCGTCTGCATTCTGGGTCCCTGAGCTGCTTTGATGAGGTTGTTCTGAGTGAAGTAGAGACCATCATCATGAAAATGAAGCCTTCATCCTGCGCCCTGGATCCCTTCCCCTCGTCTCTCATTAAATCCAATCACTCTGCAATAAGCCCATTAATCACACAAATAATAAACAAGTCACTGCAATCTGGTCAAGTTCCACTGCCTCTTAAAACTGCCATCATTAGGCCTCTTCTGAAAAAATCTAATTTGGATCCAGACATTCTTTCTAATTACCGCCCAATTTCTCACCTCCCATTTCTGTCCAAAGTTCTGGAAAAAGCAGTTGCTGCTCAGCTGCAGATCCACCTACAACAACACTCCCTGTATGAGAAGTTTCAGTCTGGCTTCCGTGCAGCTCACAGTACTGAGACCGCACTGCTGAGAGTCACCAATGATGTCCTCATGGCTGCTGACACTGGTTCTCCCTCCCTCCTTGTTCTCCTTGACCTCACTGCAGCTTTCGACACTGTGGACCATAGTATCCTCCTCCACCTTCTTCATGTGGAGGTCGGTCTCTGTGACACTGCCCTGGACTGGTTTAAATCTTTCCTCTCCAATAGGCTGGAATGTGTTAGTCTTGGCAATGCCAAGTCCCAGACTGTCTGTGTCTCCTGTGGTGTCCCTCAAGGGTCAGTTTTAGGGCCCCTGCTATTTTCCCTTTACATGCTGCCTTTAGGTCAAATTATTAATCAGTACAACATTTCTTTTCACTGTTATGCCGACGATACACAGCTTTACATCAGGACCGGAGCATCATCTTCACCACTGTCATCTCCATCTTCACTCGCTGCCCTCTCTACCTGTCTGGAGGAGATAAGGGCATGGATGAATCAGAACTTTCTTCAGTTCAACTGCTCCAAAACAGAGGCCATACTGATTGGCACCCCTCACCAGGTTCAAACTTCAACTATAACGACTATTTCATTTTCTGGACAAGACATCCCCCTCTCCACCACCTCTGTTACAAATCTTGGAATAAAAATGGACTCTCATCTTACATTTGAAAATCACATTAAGCATCTGTTTAAAACCTGTTTCTTCCATCTTCAAAATATCTCCAAACTTCACCCAGCTCTCACTTTTGCTGATGCAGAGAAACTCGTCCATGCCTTTGTTTCCTCCAGGCTCGACTACTGCAACTCCCTGTTTACTGGAATACCCGGCAAAAACCTTCAGAAGCTTCAATATATTCAAAACAGTGCAGCCAGGATTTTATTGAGAGCTCGTAAATTTGAACATATTACACCCATTCTCCATAACCTCCACTGGCTTCCTGTCACCTACAGAATTCAGTACAGAATTGCTCTCATCACCATCAGTGTTTATACAGAAATTCACCAGATTATCTGAAGGACCTTCTTGCTCCATATTCATCCACCCGGTCCCTACGACCACAGAACAGTCATCTCCTCCACCTTCCACAAACTAAATTAAGAACCATGGGAGATCGGGCATTCTGTGTGGCTGCCCCCCACCTCTGGAACTCCCTCCCTGAATATCTGAGAGCTCCACAATCATTGACTGACTTTAAAAAAGGCTTAAAGACTTTTCTTTTTAAGCAAGCCTATTCTGCCTCAACATGATTGTATCATTGATTTTAGTTGCATTCTGTAGCACTTTGAGATTTTTGTTAATAAAAAGTGCATTACAAATTAAATTCATTATTATTATTATTATCCATCCATCCATTTTCTTTACCCGTTTATTCCATTTTGGGTCACGGGGGTCACTGGTGCCCATGTCCAGCAATCACTGTGCGAGGGGCGGGGTACACCCTGGACGGGTCTCCAGTCCATCACAGGGACACATAGAGACAAACGAGACAAACAACCATTCTCTCTCTCTCTCACCTAGGGACAATTTAGAGTTACCAGTCAGCCTAACATGCATGTTTTTGGTCTGTGGGAGGAAACTGGAGCACCCGGAGAAAACCCATGCATGCACGGAGAGAACATGCAAACTCCACCCAGAAAGACCCCTGGACTGGGGTTTGAACCAGGGACCTGCTCGCTGAGAGGCAGCAGCTCTACCAGTTGCGCCACCGTGCTGCCTATTATTATTATTATTATTATTATTATTATTATTATTATTATTATTA
>NC_056506.1:51719517-51723646 GCF_014905685.2 Nematolebias whitei | reverse complement strand
TATTATTATTATTATTATTATTATTATTATTATTATTATTATTATTATTAACAGTCAGTGTCCTATAGTCAGTGTCCTACAAACAGTGTCCTACAGACCGTGTCCTACAGTCAGTGTCCTACAGTCAGTGTCCTACAGTCAATGTTCTACAGTCAATGTTCTAGAAACAATGTTCTACAGTCAATGTCCTACAAACAGTGTCTTACAGTGTGTGTCCTACCGTGTCCAACAGTCAGTGTCCTACAGTGTCCTACAAACAGTGTCCCACAGTCAGTGTTCAGCAGTCAGTGTCCTACAAACAGTCTATGTTCTACAGTCAGTGTTCTACAGTCAATGTTCTAGAAACAGTGTTCTACAGTCAATGTTCTACAGTCAGTGTTCTACAGTCAATGTTCTACAGTCAATGTTCTACAAACAGTGTTCTACAGTCAATGTTCTACAGTCAGCGTTCTACAGTCAATGTTCTACAGTCAATGTTCTACAAACAGTGTTCTACAGTCAATGTTCTACAGTCAATGTTCTACAGTCAGTGTTCTACAGTCAATGTTCTACAGTCAGTGTTCTACAGTCAATATTCTACAGTCAATGTTCTACAAACAGTGTTCTACAGTCAATGTTCTACAGTCAATGTTCTACAGTCAGCGTTCTACAGTCAATGTTCTACAGTCAGTGTTCTACAGTCAATGTTCTACAGTCAATGTTCTACAAACAGTGTTCTACAGTCAGCGTTCTACAGTCAATGTTCTACAAACAGTGTTCTACAGTCAATGTTCTACAGTCAGCGTTCTACAGTCAATGTTCTACAGTCAATGTTCTACAAACAGTGTTCTACAGTCAATGTTCTACAGTCAATGTTCTACAGTCAGCGTTCTACAGTCAATGTTCTACAGTCAGTGTTCTACAGTCAATATTCTAGAAACAGTGTTCTACAGTCAGTGTTCTACAGTCAATGTTCTACAGTCAGCGTTCTACAGTCAATGTTCTACAGTCAATGTTCTACAAACAGTGTTCTACAGTCAATGTTCTACAGTCAATGTTCTACAAACAGTGTTCTACAGTCAATGTTCTACAGTCAGTGTTCTGAGTCTTTTGGGAGAGGGGAGTAGCGAGGGATCAGAGGGCGGCTCAGATTGGCTAGGAAGTAAGAAAGTGGGTCTTTGAGGAAAATAGGTTGGAACCACTGGACTAGTCGGTGCTGTGAAGACTCACGGTGGGGGTTTGGTAGGTCGTCCATCAAATTTGTCCTTCAGCTGTCTCTCAGCCTTGGTGAGGACAGAGCGGACGTGGTCTTCTGAGTGGACGTCTGGGTGGGCTTCGTGGTATGTTCTCATACTGTCCTGCAACACAGAGTTCAACCATCAGACCGGCACAGGACACAGTGGAGCCCCCTCCAGGTAGATAAGGGGGACAGTTGGTCCTCCTGGTGGTTCTGCTACCTCGTAGTCTTTCTGCAGCTCCAGGGCCTTGCTGATCCACTTCAGCCTCCTCTTGTCGGACAGTTGGGACCACTGTCTTCTCAGGGCCTCCTTCAGCTCCTTCTGACTCACCTGCAGATACAGAGACCTACTTCTGAACAAGACCCAGGACTTTCAAAACCCCAAAAGTCACATTTCCTGTGAAACTGTTGAGGAAGACCATCAGGCGAGACATCGGTCTGGAACCGAGTACCCCCCCCCCCCGTGTGTTTGTGTGGGGCACCTCTGGATGCAGCTTCATGTAGGTCTTCTTCTCGTGGTTGTACCACAGCTGTTGGGGGGTCTTGGGTTTTTCTGGCAGATCGGTCTTCTTCCTCTCCTCCATGAGCTCTGGATGCTCTTCCCTGCAGGTGAGCCAACATTAGCAGAGTCATGTGCTAACACGGCCCATTAGCGTGTCAGAACCGGGTCACTCACTTAAACCGAGCCATGTTCCTCTCAAAGTCCTCCTTCTCCTGCTGGAACTCACTGATGTACTTTTGCTGCAGGAAAAAACAAACAATTCTGTTGACAAATGATGTGAGATCTGCTCCAGAGTCTTGGTGCGGGTTCTGGTCCAAACCTTCTTCTTGTCCGGCAGCTCCTTGTACTTCTTGGACAGGATCTTGGTCAGATCTAGGTTGCTCATCTCCGGGTGGATTTTGGCATATTTGGCTCGTTTCTCCATGAAGAAGCGAAAGTATGGAGTTAAGGGCTTCTTGGGGAAGTCCGGGTGGGTCTGGACAGGACAAAGATCAAAGGTCATGCCTGTGTCCAGAACTCTTCAGGTCCAGTTTCTGGTGCAGCAGGTCCAGGACCATCAAAGCCTCACAATGTCTCACCTTCAGTTTCTTGCCTTTGTATGGGTTCTTCACAAACTCTGTGGCGTCCACGATGAGTTCCGTCATCGTTCTGTACTTCCGAACCTGGACAAAAAATCTGAACGTTAAAAACTGGAACCTCCAAAAAGGTTCTGGAAAGAACCGATCCAGGCAGGTCTGAACCAGATCACGTCACTGCTACAGTACCTCCGAGGAGACCTTCTGCCATTTCTGCCGGCACATGTCTCCAGAGAACTGTCCAAAACCAACTTTGTCCCAGTCGAAGTGCGACTCCGTGGTTTTATACTTCATGGTGTCTCCTTCAGGAAGGAGGGTCCGGATCCGGTCCAACAGGGCCAGACAGTCCTCCTTACTCCACTGTTCTACAGACAGGTGAGAGAGTCAGACAGGTTCACTTCAATTCAATCCAGTTTATTTCTAAAGCTCCAAGTCACAACAGAAGTCGTCTCAGGGACTGAACACAAACAATCATGTATAAAATAATAATTGAACAGAAACATTCATCTATAAAATAATAATTAACAGAAACATTCATGTATAAAATAATAATTGAACAGAAACATTCATCTATAAAATAATAATTGAACAGAAACATTCATCTATAAAATAATAATTGATTAGAAACATTCATCTATAAAATAATAATTGAACAGAAACATTCATGTATAAAATAATAACTGAACAGAAACATTCATGTATAAAATAATAACTGAACAGAAACATTCATGTATAAAATAATAATTGAACAGAAACATCGATGTATAAAATAATAATTTAACAGAAACATTCATGTATAAAATAATAATTTAACATTATTTATCTGAGGAGCAGCTTTGAGTTTAACTCCATCACTGAACTCTCATCTTGAACAAGCATGAAGGCGACAGTGGAAAGAAAAACTCCCTCATGAGGAAGAAACCTTTAGCAGAACCAGGATCAGGACAAGAGGACCATCTGCTTCTACCGGCTGGGTTTGGTAGGAATAGATACACAATGGCAGGTCAAGAATCACATGCTAAGATAGAAATAGTATCAAATGAAAACTATTCAGTTTTAACAATTCATTTAAGAAATGAGGTCAGTTTGTCCTCCAGTAGTCTAAGTCTATAGCAACATAACAAGCCGACCCTAACTATAGGATTTATGAAAAAGGAAAGTTTTAATCCCAGTCTTAAACTGGACAATGTGTCAGCCTCATGGACAGAAACTGGAAGTTGGTTCCACAAGAGAGGAGCCTGAGAACTGGAAGATCTTCCTCCCATTCTGGTTTTGGAAACTCTAGGAACCACAAGTAAACCTGCAGCCTGAGAGCGAAGTGCTCTGTTAGTAAAATATGGAACGATAAGATCTGTAATATAAGATGGAGC
The DNA here is from genome assembly GCF_014905685.2 of Nematolebias whitei. Classification (NCBI taxonomy): domain Eukaryota; kingdom Metazoa; phylum Chordata; class Actinopteri; order Cyprinodontiformes; family Rivulidae; genus Nematolebias; species Nematolebias whitei. The sequence continues at coordinate 51,719,983 of NC_056506.1, read as the reverse complement.
TAGGTTGTTGAGGGCTTTGTAGGTTAGAAGTAAGATGAAAGGGAGTTCTCTCCAATGGAGAGAAGCTAAAACTGGAGAGATATGATCTCTCCCAGTAACTCCAGTTAAGACTCTGGCACAAGGCCGGATTAACCATATGGGTTATATGGTTATATATAGAGTTGCCCATATATATCAAATATATATGGGCAACTGCCCAGGGGCCCATGATCTCTAAGGGGCCCAGAGCAGAAGTCATTCTGGTTCTATTTCATATAGGCTTCGCCCTTTAAGGCTGTCGCTGATGGGTTTATCCCGTTATGCAGAGCATAAGCACTGAAAAAATTTAGTCCACGCCCACCTGCTGTGTGGGCCCCACCCGGTCCGTATAAATTACGTTAAGAGCGGGAAATCGGCTCCCATTTTTTCTTCAGCGAGCTAATATAGCACTGTCAGAAGAACAAAGAAGATAAATTGTGTAAATGAC
>NC_056506.1:51715876-51719417 GCF_014905685.2 Nematolebias whitei | reverse complement strand
ATATATATATATGTATATATACATATATATATATATATGTATATATACATATATATATATATATATGTATATATACATATACGTAACTCAGCTTGGCAGGGCCTTAAAAACATGGCCGCTGTGAATATCACCATCACCTGTTGAAATACCATCCATGTGGATGGTAGCAGCCGTGCACTCTTTCCTAATGACCTCACCCTCTTCTTCACCAGATTTGAGAAAGACAGTGCCACTCTGCTGGAAGAGATCAGGTCAACACTTCAACCCAGCAGCGGCACACTCACCTTCAGCACAAAAGATTTTTGGCAAGAATTGTTAAACAGCATGTCATTCAAGCAACAAACTCTCTGATTGATCCCCTCAAATTTGCATATCGCACGAGCAGAGGTGTCGATGATGTTAACATATTCATCGTGGACACTGTACACAGACACCTTGAAGTCCTCAGTCAGACTACTGTTTACAGATTTCTCCTCTGCGTTCAACACCCTTCAGCCTCACATCTTGACCAATAAACTCTTCTTCCATTTCCACCTGAACGACCAGCTCATCCTGTGGTTTCTGGACTTTTTAACCCACAGATCACAAAGAGTGCTGGTTAACTCAACTTTCTCTGACTTACTCCACACCTCCACTGGCTCTCCACAGGGCTGTGTCCTCTCTCCGCTGCTCTTCGTCCTCTACACAGATGACTGTAGATCTACACAGCCCAACTCTTACCTGGTGAAACACGCTGATGACACAGTTCTTCTGTCTCTGATGTTAGGCCCCTCACAGCATCATGGAGCAGCTCTACAGGAGTTTGTGGACTGGTGTGACAGCTCTTGTCTGGAGATGAACATCATTTAGACCAAAGATATGATGGCGACTGTTTCCAATCAGCAGAGGGTGCTGACCACAGCAGTCACCACATAAATCCATGGAGAGCTTGTTGAGCTTGTGGAGGAGTACAAATATCTGGGTACCATCTTTGACAGTCTGCTGAAATTCTCTGCCAGCATGGAGGAGATCCTCAGAAAGTGTCACCAGAGGCAGTACCTCCTCAGGAAGCTCAACTCCTTTGGAGTAAGTAAGATCATTCCCCGGACATTTTACGACTCCTTTATCGAGAGCATCATCACCTTCTCCATAACCTGCTGGTTTCATTCTGCCAGCATCCAGAACAGCATCCACCTGCAGAAGACTGTCACTGTCTGTTCTAAAATGATTGGATTACGCCCTTAGGACCCCGTCTGTCGTCTATGAACACTTATCGAAGCGGATCATACAGGACCCTTCACGTGTCCTCTTCTCATCATTTGAGTGGCGTCCATCGGGTCGCCGGCTCCGCTGCCCTGCCTGCAGGACACAGAGCAGAAGAGCTGCCTTTGTGCCCAGGGCTGTCCAGCTCTTACTGTAAACAAATACCAATCAACCTTTATTTCTACAGGTAAATTCCATTGAGCCTCGAGGACTCATTTACAAGAGAGACCTGGTTTAACAAAGAAAGATGACAACAATGGACAACAGCAACAACAATAAACGGTTATAAAAAGTAGTAGTAAATGGTCCTGTTTATTTTTTTATTCATACATACACTTACAGATACACATCCCCTCTCCATACATATACATTCACACCCTATGCCCACCCCTCATACACATACATCGGCCCATTCCACAGGACTTTAGTTGCAAAAAGGACTTATTTATCTTATTGCCCATTTGCACCTTGTTCATGCGTATTGGATTTTCTTCTATTATACATTTTTATTTTGTGTTATTTTATGTATGCTCTACGTGTCTTTTTTAATTGTCCCCTTGGGGATAAATAACGTTTTTTGATTGAATTGAACCATCTAAATAATTTAAATTTAAGGTTGATACGTCATGTTCAGCTGACCAGCAGGGGGCAGCATGACGTCATTTCCGTCAGATGCGCAGAAGAAGAAGCAGCTGGACAGCAGTCCGAGGAGGTTAGCCTGGAAGCTAACGTCTGGTGAAATGAAAGTTCTGGTATAAACGGTGAGTTCCGGTTCGGATCCAGGAGTTCTTGTTAGGTTCGAGTTCCTTCTGACTCTCTCCGGAACCGAGTCTTATCCGGATCCGGCTTTTGCTTAGCTTGAGCTAACTTCCGCTGTTAGCTGCGGGTTTAGCCATCTGGTCCGAATTCTGCGGTTTTAACTTCCGGTCAGTGTCTCAGAGTAAACAACAAACAAAGAGAACAACATGAAACGAACCGTTTGAACTTGTGGAACAGAGAACAGGTGTGTTCGGTTTTGGAAGAGGGTCTCTGAGTGGGAATGCAGCTGGTTTCTGTGTGTTGTCCAGTTCTCAGGCTGAATACAGAACTGTGATGCTTTCAAAGACTGTTGGAAGTTCAACAACTCCAAGATGTGCCTTCATGGTCCCTTCTAGTCCTCCACAGTTTACACTGACCACGATGCAGGGAGTCGAGGTTCGTCAACTCTAGAAGCTCAACTTTGAAGTTAAGAACGCATAACTAACTCAAAACAAACAGAGGGCCTCTGAATGAAGGCGCACTTTGATGACGTCACAGGTCCTCTTCAGTCCTACCAACGAATGGGCCTCGTGAGTTCAGGTGATGATTTATAAAACATGACAAGTGTTTTTGAGAAGACGACGCTCAGTTTTTATACAAACCGGTTTTAATGAAACTTTGACGCAATCTCAGGATTAGTCACCCAAACTGATCCTGGATCAGGTCTATACAAATAGAATCAAACAGGAGGTCTGACAGGTTGTATTTCAAGCTCCGCCCCTCTGTGGCCCCCTGGGGGGCTGCCAAGAGAGGCTGGGGGAAAGATTTTAAAAAGCAAAAAAAAAAAATATATATATTTAAGTAATTTTTGTTTTTTTAATTACTATAATAAAATCAAATCTATTATTCATTAATTATTTTAAAATATATTTTATAATCTTGAATATTTTTCATCACGCTCATCTTTCTGATTGGCTGCCAGTCAGATGTATCAAGCTGCTTTACTCAAAGCACGGACGAAACCAAGACGTTTCTAAAAAGACCCAAGGAACCGACCGGCAGCCCTGATAATAATAATAATAATAATAATAATAATAAAGAACTCATGACCAGCTAAAATTCAAAGGTATGGGGAAGCACACATTTAAGTTTTCAAGGATTCAAGGTTCTTTATTTGTCCAAAAAAAAGTTAAATCTGGTCCTCTGGACATTCAGAAAAACAAAAAACAAAGCAAAACAACAAAAAATGTAGAAACGTTTCATCTCTCATCCTGAGGACTTCCTCAGTCTGAGGTGCTGTATTCAGCTCAGTCTCTTAAATAGCACCTTCTCAGAGTGGATCAACCAGTTTGCTGCTGACAACCAGAACCAGCTGATCACATGGTCAAGAAGGACCATCAGCCTAACAATGGATCATTAGCACCTGATGGCTGTTTACTGTTCACAGAGGGCTGAGTGATACTAGCAATCACAGCATTGTAAGAGGGGGACAGTTGAACCTGGAGGCTCCACCCCTGTTTAATGATGGACGGTTTCTTTTCACAAAGATGGCTCCATGGCC
>NC_056506.1:51714305-51715776 GCF_014905685.2 Nematolebias whitei | reverse complement strand
TCTCGATCATAGGCTAAATTATAGTTTCTACCGTGTACCGTATATATTTCGCATTCCTAACATACACCAACCAAAGCAGTTCAGTCGGTACCATAAAAGAACCGAGTTCAGTATACAGCCCTAGTGTTTCCTGCTAGTTCCTGGATCTCAGAGGTCAGGCACTCGAGCACAGCCAGCAGAGAGACGGGAATGCATCCACGGCCCCTCCTTTTCAACTCATTCGAGATTTGGGGCTGTAGCTGAGATATTATTTGAGCATTTGAGATGTTTATCAGCAGCTCCTGGTTGTATAAAAAAACAAATAAACAAACAAAAACAACATTGTTGTCATGGTTACGCATCATAACAAATGTCCAAAACTAAAAAGTTTCAGTAAAAATCCTTCCAGCTGCACAGCATCTGACACCAGAGGAAACAACCATCCAAAAAATGTGATTTACATCCAGAAACGAGGAACTAAAGTTTCCAAAAGCAAAATCTCAGAATGAAAGTAGCAGCTGCTCCAACATGCAGACACCTGGAGCGACGCAGTTCTAGAACAGTATGTTCTGTTCTCTGTTGTATCAAAACAACAGAAATATGGCGTCTTGAGTTCCATTGACGTCTCAGCGACTTGTCGACGTCAACTCGACTTTTATCATGTTGAAGTCGACTTTAAAAAATATGAAGTCGTGCAACCCCTACTATACAAGTTGTATTTCAAGCTCCGCCCCTCTGTACAGGTGTTTTTTCGTGGGCGATGGCTCTGATCGAAGGTGTTGGAGATGAGGTCACGCTGCTCTTCGGCTCCCTCCTGCTGCTGATCGTGCTGCTGCTCGCCTGGATCTCCACCCGCACCTCTGAGCCTCCAGGACACCTGTTGAGCTCCGCCCCCTTAGAGAGAAATGCTTCCTCCCACCTGGACAGCCACTCTGTCTCCTCTTCTCCAGCTACCAGTTTTGTGAGTGACAGTTTGACATCAGAAGCTCCGCCCACTGATGCCTCCCCAGATGTAGGAGCGTCTGAGGGAGGCGGGGTGAGGAGCCGAGGAGGAGGAGAGCCTTCATCCTCTCAGAGGAACATGGTGGTCCGACTGAAGTTCCTCAACGACACAGAGAGAACAGCTCAGGTCAAACCGCAAGACACCATTGGCTACATCAAACGGTAAGTACTGCAGGGTACTACAGAGTACTGCAGGTACTACAGAGTACTGCAGGTACAACAGAGTACTGCAGGTACTACAGAGTACTGCAGGTACTACAGAGTACTGCAGGGTACTACAGAGTACTGCAGGGTACTACAGAGTACTGCAGGTACAACAGAGTACTGCAGCGTGCAACAGAGTACTGCAGGTACTACAGAGTATTTCAGGGTACTGCAGGTACAACAGAGTACTGCAGGGTGCAACAGAGTACTGCAAGGTAATACAGAGGACTGCAAGGTAATACAGAGTACTGCAGCGTACTACAGAGTACTGCAAGGTACTACAGGG
>NC_056506.1:51709936-51714295 GCF_014905685.2 Nematolebias whitei | reverse complement strand
GTAGTACAGAGTACTGCAAGGTACTACAGAGTACTGCAGGGTACTACTGTTTACTGCAAGGTACTGCAGGGTACTACAGAGTACTGCAAGGTAATACAGAGTACTGCAGGTACAACAGAGTACTGCAGCATGCAACAGAGTACTGCATCATGCAACAGAGTACTGCAGGGTACTACAGAGTACTGCAGGTAAAACAGAGTACTGCAGCGTGCAACAGAGTACTGCAGGTACTACAGAGTACTTCAGGGAACTACAGAGTACTGCAGGGAACTCCAGAGTACTGCAGGGAACTACAGAGTACTGCAGGGTACAACAGAGTACTGCAGCATGCAACAGAGTACTGCAGGGTACTACAGAGTTCTGCAAGGTAATACAGAGTACTGCAGGGAACTACAGAATACTGCAGGGTACTACAGAGTACTGCAGGGAACTACAGTGTACTGCAGGGAACTACAGTGTACTGCAGGGAACTACAGAGTACTGCAGGGTACTACAGAGTACTGCAGCAATCTATTTCTCAAGTGTCTGTGTGTTCTTGGGTTTTTCAGAACCTACTTTGCGGGCCAGGAGCAGCAGGTCCGGCTCATCTATCAGGGTCAGCTGCTGCAGGACGACGCCCGGACCCTGGCCTCCCTGAACCTAGTCCATAACTGTGTCCTGCACTGCCACATCTCTCAGCACACCTCTAGGGGAGCAGCGGCCGGTGTGCGGCCCGCCGACCAGGTCCAGGTGGCGCTCAATGTGGGTAGCTTAATGGTGCCGCTGTTGGTTCTGATGCTGTCCGTGCTGTGGTACTGTCAGATCCAGTACCGGCAGTTCTTCACAGCCCCCGCCACTGCCTCGCTAGTTGGCATCACCATCTTCTTCAGCCTGGTGGCCTTTGGAGTCTACCGCCGCTAACTGCTCTCTGATTGGACAGGGAGCATTGTTTATTTCTGTTGCCATGGAGATCCTGATGTAAACAAGAACTATTTTTTTAGTTTCTCATCAACGTGCCTCTCGGACTGTGAGGATCTGTGTGGACGCAGCACACCTGTCTGTCTGATTTACACCTGTCTGTCTGCCTAAGGGGGGAAAGTTTTGTTTGAATTTCAACTTTGGAAAAATGAATAAAAGATTAATTTATTATGTCTAGTGCTTAATTTGAGCCGGATCCTGCCGGAACAAGATCCGGGAACCAGGGCGGCTGTGGCTGAGTTGCTAGAGCAGTCGTTCTCTGATGCAAGAGTTGGGGGTTCGATTCCACCAGCAGTCACATGCTGAAGTGTCCCTGGGCAAGACACTGAACCCCTCATTGCCTCCTATGTGTGTCCAATTAGTGCATGAATGTGATAAAACTCTGATTATTTTTTGTACAGATCTAGTATAGAGCTGTATGAATGAATAACTGAGGCACAAATTGTAGTCAAGAGCTTTGAGTGTCTTGATAAGATAAGAGTTGTAAAAGATTCAGATTATCGTTACTGCCATTCAACATAACATCAGAGATTCAAGGATTTTTATTGTCAAACCAGCTCACATTTGCATGTTAACGGTACGAAATTTGGACTCGGGTCCCAGATCAAGAAGCCTAATAATTAAATAAATAAATAAATACTAGAGTATAAATATAGTAGTGTCCCCTACAATCACACAAGCGGGGTGCCCCACCTCGTCAACAGAACTGAGCACCCCGCCTACCAAACCAAACCCCCACTCAGCACTGACATAGCACTAAGCTAGCAGTGCGCAATACAGCTGCTCTAGCTAAAAAGTTAAAGGCGCCTCTTCCCTCATGCTGAACGCCCACCCCCTCGCTCAAAAACTGTTGGTACAAGCTGCACTCAGACATGTCCCTGCAGGTCAGGTCTATACAAATGGAATCAAATCATCAACATGAAACAGATCAGCAGCAACGTGAAATGGATCAGCAGCAACGTGAAACGGATCAGCAGCAACATGAAACAGATCAGCAGCAACGTGAAACGGATCAGCAGCAACATGAAACAGATCAGCAGCAACATTGAAACAGATCAGCAGCAACGTGAAATGGATCAGCAGCAACATGAAACAGATCAGCAGCAACATGAAACAGATCAGCAGCAACATGATATGGTTTTTCACAGTGATTATTCTAGTTAGAGATTCATGAGTCTAACAGCCTCAGGGTAGAAGCTGTTCCTCAGCCTAGTGGTTCTACACTTAATGCTCCTCAACCTCCTTCCTGAGGGGAATATAATAGAATAAAATAGAATAAGAACCAGATCAAAAGGGGGAGGCTGTATACATATAAGTGCAAACTTTTGCAATTTGTGCAAGAAATGTATCAGGAATAATATGTGCAAACAATCAAATAACAGGTGGATAAAATAATATTATAGTCTTGGATTATTTTGAGTGATTCAAAAGTGTAATGGTGGTTGGGTAGAAGCTGTCATGGAACCTTACGGTTCTGCATGACAGGCTGCGGTATCTTCTGCCGAGGGTAGGAGCGAGAACAATCCGTGATGGGTGAGAGGGGTCCCTGGCGATTCTTGTTGCCCTCGACAGGTAGCGTTGTTTTGCCAGGTCCCCAATGGGTGGCAGTGTGACCCCAATAATCTTTTCAGCTGACCTCACCACTCTCCCCAGTGCCTTTCTATCTGAGGCTGTGCTGCTCTCACACCAGAGAGATGCTGCTGGTAAGCACACTCTCAGAGTAGTAAGGATTGATGGGCTGAGGGCTGCTCTCTTTAGCCTGTGCAGAAAGTACAGGTGCTGGTGTGCAGCGACCAGGTGAGAGTATCATCTACATGGACCCCCAGGAATTTGATGTGGGGGACGATCTCCACAGCAGTGTTCTGGATGTAGAGCGGGGTGTGCACATGCCGTTTCCTCCTGAAGTCGATCACCAGTGCTTTGGTTTTTCCCACATTCAGAAGCCGGTTGTTGTTGCTGCACCATTCTATAAAAAGTTTCACCTCCTCTCTGTAGTACGTTTCTTCATCATCCTGGATGAGACCCACCACTGTTGTGTCATCTGCATACTTAATTATGTGATTTGTGTTGACAGTAGGCCTGTCACGATAACACATTTTGCTGGGTGATTGTCTCAGAAATTATTGCAATAAACGATAATATTGTTTGAAATTTAACAATATTTTGTCAAATTTGAGAAGTAAAGTGTATTTATTTTGTGTGTAGTACCGTTTTTGACCACCTGATGGCAGTATACGCCAGTTTGAACCAAAGGATGGATAGTTGAGCAGCATCTTTAAGAAAAATGTGAGGGAGGCCCCTTGATGTGACATGGCCTGACATGGTGGACGCTCCATGTGGTTTGAGCTCTTTAGCATTTTTCACACAAAGCTTTTAATAAAAAAAACAGTAAACAAGTTCTCAGCTTCTTTTTGCAGCAAAAAGCAACTTTTTACATCAAGGCACAAGTTTCAAACGTGAATTTTGGACCTTCGACAAGACGGAGGGTTATTTATCAATTTCGGCCTGTTAGCTTAGCTCGTAGCTTAGCTTCTCAGCTTAGCTGCTCTTAACGATCCAAAAACGTGATTTTAGACGGTTAAACAGATTTTAAAAAGAAAAGATAAAGGGAGAAGGGAGCTCTTCTGTGACGAAGCGGAGTTGAGCCTTTTGTCATCCAGTGTCTTCAGTAGAAAGAGAGAGACACAAAGAAATGATAAAGCCGATAAATGAAAATGAGGTCAATAATTTTAATTAATCGTGATTAATTGATTTATTGTTTATCGCAACAGGCCTAGCTGTAGATGCATAAACGTCCTCCCCAGTCCAGGTTCCTTTTATTTTGACAGGGTGCGTTCCAGCAACTGCTTGGTAGGATCCAGCAACTCTCAGGCGTACTAATAATAAAGTTATGAACAAATATGACTGCCTTGAATGAATAAAACTTATATTGGATATGTAAACTGAAAATAATTACACAAACACAAGAGACGACACAACTTCTTAATATCACATACGATCATCTCCCCCTTCAAGTGAAGCAGTTCCTCCTCTACCCTTAAAAACATCTCCACTCCTTAAAGAGTGCTGACTGTCATTTGGGGAGCCATGCTTGAACCGTGTCGCTCCTGCTGACACGATGAATAAATAACTCCGGCACCTCCGACACTCTGGGCGCTCGTCACCCACAGCACACGTTCAACGAACTCTACAAACTCCAAACAAGATGATACCTGCCCCCTTTTCCTCTTTCTCACTGACAATTTTTTTAGTTTTATCGATGAGTTTCTCAAAGCACAATGTAGGATACATGCAGCACATGTATGAGGACAGCAGGACATGTATGAGGACAGCAGGACATGTATGAGGACAGCAGGACATGTATGAGGACAGCAGGACATGTATAAGAACAGCAGGACATGT
>NC_056506.1:51705231-51709836 GCF_014905685.2 Nematolebias whitei | reverse complement strand
CCAACCGTCCACTCCAAAATCCACAATTTTCCGTCAAAAGTTTGTCCGTCCAAGTTTGAATTTCGCGCTCCACCGCCCTTCCTCCGAGTAAGCCAGTCAGCCTACGCAGTGAATCACCAGGAACTCCGGAGGCAAGAGGTAACAGGAGACAATGCCAGGACAATCACAAACACCTGGAGCACACAGGGTGGAAACAATCAAGACAATTAACAGGGAGTGTAGGGATGGGACCCGCCACAAGGGGGCACCATCCTTACATTCTGGTCCCTCCTAAAGCCAAAGAAATTCAATTTAAAATCTTAAATAGAATTTATCCTACTAAGGAATTTGTAAGGACAAAATTTAAAATGGACACTGGGAACTGTGTTTTCTGTGAGACAGAGAGTGAGAACCTGGAACATCTTTTCTTTGACTGCATGATAGTTCAGCAAGTTTGTCTTGATCTTAAGATGTGGATCGAGTCCAAAGGGATCCAGCTACTTACTCTCACTTTAAAAGAAATCAAATTTGGGTTAATTAATAAGATTGGAAATGATGAATATGCTGTCAATAATTTGATTATATTAACTAAACATTATGTTCATAAATGTCGTTTTTTCAAATGTAAACTTAATGTGAACCACTGGAAGACTGAGCTAAAGTGCTGTGCAAAATATTTAAAATATGTAAAAGGAAAAAATGCTGGTAAATTTCTTGGTTAATTTCAATTCCCTCATATAATGCCTTTTTTATCGTTCTTTATTTATTTATTTCTATTATGTTATGAATCACCTTTTTGTAACTTTTGATTGTAAGAATTGGTACTTTTTGTTTTGTATTGTTATGGTTAAATAAAGTAAAATAAAATAAAAAGAATGGTGAGAAATGTGTGTACACTAATCGACACGACTGACCACACCGTTCTCCTTGAACAGCTGAATAAATATGCATCAGAGGATTAGCGCTACAGTGGGTATCCACTTATTTGAATAATAGGAAACAGTTTGTGCAGGTAAACAATGTAAGATCAAAATTTTGTGTTAATGGACGTGGAGTCCCTCAAGGCTCTGTGTTGGGAGCAAAGTTGTTTATTTTGTATGTGAATAATGTGGTTGATGTGTCAGGACTTTTGAAACGTGTTTTATTTGTAGATGATACCACATTTTTTTTGTTCGGGTGAAGATATTGGACGGATGTTAGAGATGATACAGGCAGAATTTATAAAAATACAAACTTGGTTTCAACTTAATAAGTTATCATTAAATTTTGAATAAACAAAGTACATGATATTTAGTAATAGAAAGAAAATTACCAAAGTCCCATTTAAAATTGACAGTATTGAAATTCATAGAGTTAATGAAATAAAATGTTGGGGTGTCGTTATTGATGAGAAGCTGACGTGGAAATCTCATGTAAATTACTTAAGAATAAAAATAATAAAATCAGTTGCATTACTGTATAAAGGAAAAGAGTTGTTGAATGACAAAGCTGTGTATATATTGTATAAAGTAATGACTGTTCCATATTTAATACATTACGGCAAAGACTGGTTCATCCCAAAGATCCAGTCCCCCGGCACAAACAGAGTAATGTTGTGTATGTTGTTCAGTGTCAGGAGGGTGATCAGTCTTACATCAGGGAAACTAAACAGCCACTGGCCAAAAGGATGGACCAGCACAGAAGATCAACATCATCAGACCAGGACTCTGAGGTCTACACTCATCTCCAGGCCAGTGGTCACTCTTTCAGGGATGAAGATATTCACATCCTGGACAGAGAGGAACGATGGTTTGAGAGAGGAGTAAAGGAGGCCATCTTTGTGAAAAGAAATCGTCCATCATTAAACAGGGGTGGAGCCTCCAGGTTCAACTGTCCCCCTCTTACAATGCTGTGATTGCTAGTATCACTCAGCCCTCTGTGAACAGTAAACAGCCATCAGTGTGCTAATGATCCATTGTTAGGCTGATGGTCCTTCTTGAGCATGTGATCAGCTGGTTCTGGTTGTCAGCAGCAAACTGGTTGATCCACTCTGAGAAGGTGCTATTTAAGAAACTGAGCTGGAAACAGCACCTCAGACTGAGGAAGTCCTCAGGATGAGAGACGAAACATTTCTACATTTTTTGTTGATTTGCTTTGTTTTGTTTTTTTTGAATGTCCAGAGGACCAGATTGAACTTTTTTAGATTTTTCTACCTGGATTATTGAGCAGCATCAGGATGTTCCATATTTAATCTGTTGTATTGAAGTTTGGGGGAAATCATACAAAACAATTACAAATCCTATTTTTATTTTACAAAAAAGAGCTATAAGAATTTTTAGTAGGAGGTGCTGTGGTCACCAACAAATCTATTATTTCATCAGTTGAAATTATTAAAATGTTATGATTTGGTTGAATCTAGTATTTTACAAGTCATGTATAAAGCTCATAAAATATTAGCCCAAATATTCAATTAAAATGTGTTAAAAAAGAGAGTGATTATAACCTGAAGGGAATGGGAATGTTTGTAAAACCTCCAGTTAGAACTGGTGTGAAGGAGCTGCGTTGTAGTTCAGGAACAGGGTTTTAGATTTGTCTCGATATCACCATAAACATTTATAAAACAACGTGTATGTTTCAAAAGATGATTAAGTGAAAGTTGTTAGTAAAGTGTGATACCATGTGAAGAATGCCTGATGATTTGTGTTTTTCATTTGGGGATCGTTCAAGTCTGACTTGTTTGTTTGTTTCTATTCATTTGATTCTTTTAAATAAGGGGCAGATATTATAAGAATTTTTTTTCTTTCTGCACATTTTCATTCAATTTTTTTATTTTTGATGAATTTGTTTTGTTTCTTTTAAATGAATGAATAAATGAATAAAAAAAAATTATAATAAATCACAGAGACATGGACAGCTCTCCAGTCCACGACAACTTGTTACTCACAGAAACAGCCTGAGGACCAAGGCCACAAAGGTGGAGCTCAATCATCAGTCGGCCATGTGGCCTAAACATTTCATTGTTTTGCACGTGTTAAAAGTCGACTTTTAAGATTCCAACAGGAGTTTGTCTTGAAACACAGCAGTGAAGGTTACCTATGGGACAGATCTGGTTGGCAGGCTGCAGACTGAGGAAGTCCTCCGGATGGGGGACAAAATATTTCTCACTTAAAGAATCTGGTCCAGATGACACAATTTAACCTTTTTTTGTTGTTACCTGGATGATTGAGCCTACAAAACTGCTTTATGGACAGAACTTCTCGGTGCAGCCAGGGGGCGGAGGGTTTCTGGTTCAGTGGCCTCAGGATTCATCTCTGATCTTTGCAGATGATGTGGTCCTGTTGGCTTCATCGTGCCATGATCTTCAGCTCTCACTGGAGCGGTTCTCAGCCGAGTGTGAAGCAGCTGGGATGAGAACCAGCACCTCCAGATCTGAGGTCATGGTCCTCAGTCAGAGGGTGGATTGTTGTCTTCAGGTCGAGGGTGAGGTTCTGCCTCAAGTGGAGGAGTTCAAGTATCTCAGGGTTTTGTTCATGAGTGAGAGAAGAATCGAGCATGAGACTGACAGATGGATTGGTGCAGCGTCTGCAGTATTGTGGACTCTGTGCCGGTCCGTTGTGGTGAAGAGGAGCTGAGCTGTAAGACAAAGCTCTCTGTTTACTGGTCGCTCTACGTTCCTCCCCTCACCTCTGGTCATGAACTCTGGTAGAGACTGAAAGAATGAGATCGTGGATCCAGGAGGTTGAAATGAGTTTCCTCTGCAGAGTAGCTGGATTCTCCCTCAGAGACAGGGTGAGAAGTTCAGTTATCAGGAGAGACTCAGAGGAGAACCACTGCTCCTCCACATCCAGAGGAGCCAGTTGAGGTGGTTCATCTGGTGAGGATGTCTCCTGGGCGCCTCCATATGGAGGTGTTTTGGTCATGTCCGACTGGGAGGAGACCCAGGGAAGACCCAGGACATAGTCCCTCCAGTGTGTCCTGGGAACACCTTGGAGTCCTCCCAGAAGACCTGGAAGAGGCCGTGGAGAGAGATGTCTGGACCTCCCTTCTCGAGATGCTGCCTCGAGACCTGAGTCCAGAACAAGAGTCAAGTCAACTTTATTTATAGAGCACATTTAAAACTGAAACTGTTGTCAAAGTGCTTAATGACATCAGTCACGTACAGAGGAACATAGTGGATGGATGGATGGATGGATGGATGTGTGTGGGCGGCTGTGGCTGAGTGGTTAGAGCAGTTGTCCTCCAATGGGAGAGCTGGGGGTTTGATTCCACCAGCAGTCACATGCTGAAGTGTCCCTGGGCAAGACACTGAAGCCCTCATGTGTGTCCCACGTGATCAACTCTGATTATTCTCTGTACCGTTCTAGTAGAGAGCTGTATGAACGGGTATGAACGGGCATGAACGGGTATGAACGGGTATGAAGGGTATGAACGGGTATGAACGGGCATGAACGGGCATGAACGGGCATGAACGGGTATGAACGGGCATGAACGGGTATGAACAGGCATGAACGGGTATGAACGGGCATGAACGGGTATGAACGGGTATGAACTGGCATGAACGGGTATGAACGGGCATGAACGGGCATGAAGGGTATGAACGGGCATGAACGGGCATGAACGGGCATGAACGGGTATGAACGGGCATGA
>NC_056506.1:51703873-51705131 GCF_014905685.2 Nematolebias whitei | reverse complement strand
GTATGAACGGGTATGAACTGTATGAACGGGTATGAACGGGTATGAACTGTATGAACGGGTATGAACGGGTATGAACGGGTATGAACGGGTATGAACGGGTACATGAAGACACACATTGTGAGCTCTGAGTGTCTCCATCAGTTAAGGAGCTGTACAAGGACAGTCCATTTAACATTTATTTTGTAGGAGCTTGACCTTTACCCCGGAAGTGAACACCCCACTCCTGTAGCTCTGGACTCGGATGCTCGGCTAAGGTCCGTTTCCACGGTCACAACCAGGACTAGCAGCGGACCGGACCGAAGCGATGCAGATCGACACGGCTTCACGGGTAATCATTCCGTCCGATCCGCCGAACCGAGCCGGGTCCAGCTGGACTGGTCAGAACTGTGTGCGCGCGGAGCTAACCCAGTTAGCCGCCGCCGAACCCCGTTCAGAAAAGAGCGTGACGTGGGGGATTTATTGTCTTGTGTTCTGAGTCCACCCAGGTCCAACCGAATCGCTGCAGTCCGTTAAAGGTTCGGTTCGATACGACCGGCCGAGCTGATTGAAGGTTCGGTCCTGCAGCTGGTCAAGAACCGGGATTCACGGGTTTACTCCGTGTAGTAAATGCATCTTTATTTAGCAGAAAAATGAACGGAGTCTGGTGTAGATTTTACACTTGGTTCTGATCAGTTCCGGTTCTGATCAGTTCCGGTTCTGATCAGATCCGGTTCTGGGATTACTCAATGAGGCTGGTTCTGTTCAGCAAGTTCTGAGACCAAAGATCTGGTCAGGTCAGTGATCAATAACTGATAGTTCTGATCAGGTTCCTCCCAGTCTATTGAAGTACTGGCCCGGTTCCTACTGGGCCAGACAGACCTTCTCTGCAGTAAAACAGAAACCATCAATCGGTTCTAGGGTTCTGATCGGATCACTACGTTAGTTTTCAGTTTAGGAAGGTTGGTTCTGATCCAGGACTAAAGACCCACGGTTCTTCATCTCTGCAGCACCACAACAACATGCTCTCACATCCAGGACTCACTTTACTGTCGTTCACGCGCACGTGGTACATGAGGTGGAACAAATGATGTTCTCACGTCCCAGTTACATCCAGCAACAACATGTAAAACAACGACAACATCCAAGATGTGAACTACGAACAACATCAACTAAATATTCACCAAGCACTCATAAAAACATTATGTTGATCAGCAGCAACATGAAACTGATCAGCAGCAACATAAAACTGATCAGCAGCTACATGAAACTGATCAGCAGC
>NC_056506.1:51691448-51703863 GCF_014905685.2 Nematolebias whitei | reverse complement strand
GCAGCAACATAAAACTGATCAGCAGCTACATGAAACTGATCAGCAGCAACATGAAGTAGTTCAGCAGCAACATGAAACTGATCAGCAGCAACATGAAACTGATCAGCAGCAACATGAAATAGTTCAGCAGCAACATGAAACTGATCAGCAGCAGCATGAAACTGATCAGCAGCAACATGAAAAGGATCAGCAGCAACATGATGTGATTATTCTGGTTAGAGATTCATGAGTCTAACAGCCTCAGGGTAGAAGCTGTTCCTCAGTCTAGTGGTTCTACACTTAATGCTCCTCAACCTCCTTCCTGAGGGGAGTGGGGCAAAAAGTGTGTGTGCTGGGTGGGTGGGGTCCTTCATGATGCAGGTGGTCCTCTTCCTGCATCTGGAGGTGTAGATGTCTGTGATGGTGGGGAGACTGACTCCAACATCTTCTGTGCAGCCTTCACCACTCTCTGCAAAGCTTTTCTTTCTGCAGCTGTGCAGCCTCCATGCCACACGTTGATGCTGGAGCACAGGATGCTCTCCACTGCACACCTGTAGAAGGAGGTGAGGACTGAGCTTCCAGACCAGCTCGTCTCAGCCGTCTGAGGAAGTAGAGTCTCTGATGATCTTTCTTCATCAGGCTGGTGGTGTTGTTGCTCCAGCTGAGGTTGTTGTTCAGGTGCACACCCAAGTTCTTGTAGCTGGAGACCACTTCCACCACAGATCCTCTTATGTTCAGGGGGGTGTAGGTGTGTATAAGAGCAAAGTTGCTGTTCAGGGACTTTGTGAATTTCTGAAATATAGTTGCTGTTTTTTTACCAACTGTTCAAGCTCAGGTTAACAACCCTTCTTGACAATAAATCTAATGCTGTTGGAAAACCTGCTGCCAAATTATATGAAAATTCATTTTGTAGTTTGAGTTGAGTAAAAGAGCTGCACCCATACAGCTTGTTCTATTATTCACTCTTATTTGGTGTCTTTTATTGGATTGGATGATCAATGTCTTAAACAAAAGACATTGACAATTTACTAATTCATTAACTTAACATGCAGGGAAGTCAGTAGCATGTGGAAGAACCATACACAGCCACACAACCTGGTAGCACCTCCTCGTGCTGCTTGGCCATACTGCTTTGGGATGGCATCCTATGTTCAACAAGCAGCCAGTGAGCTGGTGCACCCCCAAGCTGACCTCACAGGTGTTTAATGGGCTTCAGGTCAGGACTGCAGGCAGACCAGTCCATCCTCTCCACTGGAACCCCACTCTGTGGGAGCAAGCACTGTCCTCTTGGAGGACAGTTTGGCCCCAGCCTGAGGAGGTGAGGTTGTCAATGACTGCAGAATCTTTTATATGAAACTGGGCCTTCAGTTTGGAGATGGTACCAGGACTCAGTCCAAACAAAGCTGCAGCTTGGTTTTTGTGGAACGCCAGCCTTTAGTTGCTTTCAGACACTGGTCTGCGGTCACAGGGTCCAGCTCCTGGGCTGAGAAGTTCAACACAATGGTCTGTAATAGAATCAACTGTGGGACAGGAATTTGGCAAGTTTGTTTTCCATGGGTGCAATCCACGAATGTATTTTCCTAACAAATTAAGCTCTATTTAGATTTTATTGCCAACAAGCATCGTTACAAGTAAACTCAAAAGTTTTATTTTTATAATCAAGATAGCATTTGCTTTTTGTTGAACATTTAACTTTTTTATTAGTCTGACATAATTTCAACTACTAGCACATAATAAATGTTTGGTGTTCTTGGGTACTTCCTGTGAGGACTTAAGGCAAATAAAGCACTTTATTTTGAAATAACGCAGGCCTGACTGGTGACCTTTTGACCTTTGGAGTCCCTTTTGACCAAGTCAGGAACCAACTGTGAAACCCAGGCTCACAGTATGATCAGCAGGGTGCCAGCTACAACTTATTTATATATAGTCAGTCCAAAAAAGTTCAATCTGGTCCTCTGGACATTCAAAAAAACAAAACAAAGCAAAAAAATGTAGAAACGTTTCGTCTCTCATCCAAAGGACTTCCTCAGTCTCAGTTTCTCTGATACTCCCTCAACATACGTATGTTGAGGGAGTATCAGAGAAACTGAGACGTTTATTTTCTAAACATAACGTCCCAGTGGCTTTTAAACCCCAAAATACATTAGACTGGTTCATCCCAAAGATCCAGTCCCCCGGCACAAACAGAGTAATGTTGTGTATGTTGTTCAGTGTCAGGAGGGTGATCAGTCTTACATCGGGGAAACTAAACAGCCACTGACCAAAAGGATGGACCAGCACAGAAGATCAACATCATCAGGCCAGGACTCTGAGGTCTACACTCATCTCCAGACCAGAGGTCACTCTTTCAGGGATGAAGATGTTCACATCCTGGACAGAGAGGAACGATGGTTTGAGAGAGGAGTAAAGGAGGCCATCTTTGTGAAAAGAAACCGTCCATCATTAAACAGGGGTGGAGCCTCCAGGTTCAACTGTCCCCCTCTTACAATGCTGTGATTGCTAGTATCACTCAGCCCTCTGTGAACAGTAAACAGCCATCAGGTGCTAATGATCCATTGTTAGGCTGATGGTCCTTCTTGAGCATGTGATCAGCTGGTTCTGGTTGTCAGCAGCAAACTGGTTGATCCACTCTGAGAAGGTGCTATTTAAGAGACTGAGCTGAAAACAGCTCCTCAGACTGAGGAAGTCCTCAGGATGAGAGACGAAACGTTTCTAGATTTTTTTGCTTTGTTTTGTTTTTTTTGAATGTCCAGAGGACCAGATTGAACTTTTTTTGATTTTTCTACCTGGATTATTGAGCAGCATCAGGATAAATATAGTCAGATTTGTTCCACCGCAAACTTGTCCTAAACACCAATAAAACCAAAGGGATGCTTTTTTTCAAACAGGAAGTCGATCCCAGCAGTTTCTCCTCTACATCCTCAAATTCTTTCATTCAACCTTTATTTCTACAGGTAAATCCCATTGAGCCTCGAGGACTCATTTACAAGAGAGACCTGATTTAACAAAGAAAGATGAAACAATGGACAACAGCAACAACAATAAACAGTTATAAAAAGTCATACTGCAGTTTTTTTTTTTTTTACAAATAGGATGGCTAAAAGAAAAAGGTAACAAAAAAACAGCTAGATTCTAAGGCGAATGTAGAAAACTAAAAACAGGAACATGTCAGCATTGGTCCCTGCCAGGAGTCCAACAGATTCTTAAAGACACTTAGAGAGGTCAAAGGTCGAGAGCTTCAGATCTTTAAGTAAAATATTCCAGGAAACAGGAGCGGAGCAGGAGAAGGTCCTTTAGTCTAGTTCAGTCCTCACTGAGGGAACACTGCAGGTAATGATGTCCTGAGAGCGCACGCTGTAGCTGCACTCACACAGAGACATGTAGGAGGAGATGTATGAAGGCAGCAGACCAAAATGGTGTCCCCATTGAGTTTGTTGATTCCTATAAATATTTGTGTATCTTAGTCGACTCACATCTCTCTTTTAAGCTCCATGTGGAAAACTTGGTAAAGAAACTGAAAGTTAAACTGGGTTTCTTTTTCAGAAACAGATCCTGTCTAACTCTGAACCCTGAGGAACGCCTTGTATCTGGGACTTTCCTTCCCTCAATTGATTACGGTGACATTATTTACATGAACGCTCCTACAAGAACCCTGCAGATGTTGGATGCTGCAGATGTTGGATGCTGCAGATGTTGGATGCTGCAGATGTTGGATGCTGTCTATCATGGTGCACTAAGATTCATAACTGGCTGTGATTATCGTACCCACCACTGCACCCAGTATCCACTGGTTAACTGGTCACCATTAACTTCACGCAGACTCTCCCACTTCTACATCTTCATCTTTAAATCACTTCCTGGTCTGCTGCCTTCATACATCTCCTCCTACATGTCTCTGTGTGAGTGCAGCTACAGCGTGCGCTCTCAGGACATCATTACCTGCAGTGTTCCCTCAGTGAGGACTGAACTAGACAAAAGGACCTTCTCCTACTCCGCTCCTGTTTCCTGGAATATCTTGTAAAAACATCTGAAGCTCTCGACCTTTGACCTCTCTAAGTGGTTTCAAACATCTGATAAGTTCCTGCAGATGTTCCTGTTTTTAGTTTTCTACACCGCCTTAGAATCTAACTGTTTTTGTTACTTTTTTGCCATCTTATTTGTATAAAAATAAATAAATAAATCTTTATGCTTTTTTATAACTGTTTATTGTTGTTGCTGTCCATTGTTTCATCTTTCTTTGTTAAATCAGGTCTCTCTTGTAAATGAGTCCTCGAGGCTCAATGGGATTTACCTGTAGAAATAAAGGTTGAATGAAAAGAAAATGGATCTGGACCACTCATCCTTTTAACCTAAAATTGTGTCAGAACCTGATTCTGAATCAGAATCTGGTTCTGGTTCCTTTGCTGGTTTCAGAAATTCTGTGTGGTTTCAGGATGATGTCACCGGAGTGCAGATCAAACTGGAGCCAGACGATGATGTAGAGATCTGCTCGTATCCTGTCCTGAAGAAGCTGTCCGTCAAACTGACTGACTGCAGGGTGTGGCTGGAGGGGCAGGACTTCCTGTCCCTGGGTGAGTTTCAGAGTAAATGTTGATATAAAACTCTTTGTTCGTCTATCAACCCATTTGAAAGCTGTTCTTTAAGACTCTGGATCCATTTTTGTGTGGTTCTGTGGTTAGACCAGCTAACCTCAGACCAGCTCAGATCCAGTCTGGTTGTGTCTGGGTCAGGCCTGAGCTAACGTGACCTTTGACCTCTGCTCCTCCAGGTAATCGCCCTCAGCTCTGTAACTTGCGGAGTGCCACCAACAGTGGCAGAAAGATGGCGTACTGTCCTGAGTGTCATAAGGGGTTCTACAAGGAGGCCCACCTCGAGGCCCACCTGCGAACCCACCAAGGACAGAAACCCAACGAATGCTGGTGCTGCGGAAAGACCTACCCGAATCTGATGAGCCTGGTGCTGCACCAGCAGGTCCACAACCGCAGTGAGCCATACCACTGCCATTACTGCAACAAGACCTTTGCACTGAAACGGGACTGGAAGACCCACCACCGAACCCACTCTGGGACAAAACCCTTCAAGTGCTGGTTCTGTGGGGATGGATTCATTGAGCAGGAGCAGCTCAGCGAGCACCTGGAGGTGCACAAGGAGGAGAAGTGCTACCACTGCACAGTCTGTAACAAAATGTTTGTGTCCTATCAGGGCTTCAACTTCCACCGGAATTCCCACAAGAACCCAAAACCGCTGCCATGCTCCAAATGCTCCAAGAGCTTCAGCAACCCCCAGAGCCTGAAGGTACACCAGGTGACCCACTCCAACACGAAGCCACACACCTGTTCCATCTGTGGAAAGAGCTTCAAGCTTCAGAGCAGCCTACGCTGCCACGAGCGCACCCACGAGAACCTGAAAGAGTACCGCTGCACTGAGTGCGGCAAGTGTTTCTCCAGTCTGCAGGGCCTGAAGCTGCATGACCGTACCCACACTGGCCTCAAGCCCTACAGGTGCTCCGAGTGCGGCAAGAGGTTCACACAGTCTCCCCACCTCAAGGCGCACATGGTAACCCACACCGGAGAGAGGCCCTTCCTCTGCACTACCTGTGGTAAGAGGTTCACCCAGTCCTCCCACCTTAAGTCCCACATCACCTTGTTCCACGTGGGCGAGAAGCCTTTCTGTTGCAATGATTGTGGGAAGACATTCTCTATCGCCCATTATCTGAAGATGCACCGGCTTAGCCACACCAAGGAGAAGCATTACCAGTGCTCGTACTGCCAGAAGTCCTTCTCCTACCACAACTCATGGAGGGCGCATGAGAGGATTCACACCGGTGAGAAGCCCTTTGTCTGTCGTGACTGCGGCCGCTGCTTCACCACGTCGGGCTCACTGCTAAGCCACCAAAGGGCCAGACACACTGGAGAGCGGAGCCACTACTGCATCACCTGTGGCGAGTTCTTCTTGACCAGCTCCCAGTTGCGTGTGCACCAGCTAGACCACACTGGAGAGCGGCCGCATGCCTGCAGCTGTGGCAAGACCTTCAAAACCAAAGGAGTGCTCCGTTTCCACTTGAAGAGGTTCACCGAGCATCAACCCGCCGAGTGAGCGCTGTGCTGGGTGGTGGAGACTGAGCTTAAACCCTGCCTCAGACAGCTGCAGAGCTCTGTGGACAGGACCTGCTTCCAACCAGACTGCAGTCAGAAGACTGGAGTCAGACCGGCATCGCTGTCCTGATGGCTCTTCCTGCTGTTCACTGACCAACAAACAGAGAGCAGCAGGCAGTTGTTATTAGACACACTACAGTATTCAAGAAATGTCCTGACAATAAGACTGAGCTGAGACTGAGCTGGGAACAAACTAGGACCAAGCTGAGACCGAACTGAGACTGAACTGAGACCGAGCTGAGACGAGCTGAGACTGAACTGAGACCGAGCTGAGACCGAGCTGAGACGAGCTGAGACTGAACTGAGACTGAACTGAGACCGAGCTGAGACGAGCTGAGACTGAACTGAGACCGAGCTGAGACCCCACTGAGACCGAGCTGAGACCCCACTGAGACCCCACTGAGACCGAACTGAGACTGAACTGAGACGAGCTGAGACTGAACTGAGACCGAGCTGAGACGAGCTGAGACCGAGCTGAGACCCCACTGAGACCGAACTAATACTGAACTGAGACTGAGCTGGGACTGAACTGAGACCGAGCTGAGACTGAACTGAGACGAGCTGGGACCGAACTGAGACTGAACTGGGACTGGAAGTGAGACTTCAAGGTTCTTTGTTGTCATTTACATCTAGGGCTGGGTATCGTTCAAAAATTTCGGTACCGGTACCTTCACTTCTATGTCGGTTCCTGAACAGTACTTTTTCCTATACCAATTTTATAATTAACATAAATTCTAACAAAAAGAAAATTACGTTACACATTACAGTACAAATCTTGAGTTTTATTTTTTAACTTTGGTATTTTTCTGTTCCAAGCAGTTTTTTTTTTTACATAAAAATAAACAAATAATTTCCAGTTCAAAGACCAGTTTCAAACCAGTGTCACGCCAGTGTCTAATGGTCACTGCTTCACACTGAGGACCTTTTCACTGAACAGTTCTTCTTCAGAAACATCAACATGTCTGTTTTCTGTGGACACAAACCAGCTGCTCCTGGCTGACGGTGTCTCCAGCAGTAGATGTTCACTCTGAGGCTGTAGATGATGATTGTTGCACACACAGATACCTGGTTGTCAGTTTGACATAGTGTCCCTCACATCCCACCAGCAGGTCTCTGGATTCACTGAGGTTAGAGTTGAAGTTGATGCAGATTCTGCTCCTCTGTGTCTCTGCCTGAATCTTCTCTGGGGTTCAGGGCTCTGATCATCTCCCTAACTGACATGAGAACAAAACATCAACAACAACATGGTTGATTTATTATTGATCAAAAACATAATCTAGGCTGAGAGATAAAAGTTTAACTGGTCAACAACTTCCTTTACAGCTTACTTACCTCCACCATGCAGCCTCCACTGTAGAAAAAACAGCAAACTTTTAACAACAAAGTTTGTGACTGTCCTGTCTCCCCCCCCCCCCAACACACACACACACCTCACTTTTCTTGTGTCATTTTTCCTTTTGTTCTCGATTTTTGTTGACAGGGGGAACGGAGACATGTCTGAGTGCAGCTTGTACCAACAGTTTTTGAATTGGGGGGGGGGGGGTGTTCAGCATGAGGGAAGAGGCACCTTTAGCTATTGTGCGCTGGTAGCTTAGCGTGACACGTTTGAGTTGTGCACTATTTATACAGACAGTTTTTGAGTGTGTGTTGGGAGGAGGGTTCATCTTGAGAGAAGAGACAACGTGAGTGCGCCCTTTAGCTTTTTTGCTAGAGAGCCTGTATTTCTCACCGCTAGCTTAGTGCTATGTCAGTGCCGGATGGGGGGAGGGGGCAAGTTCGGTTTGGTAGGCGGTGTGCTCAGTTCTGTTGACTGGGTGGTGCACTAAGCGGAAACATTGAGCTGGCCCAATGGATGAGCGCATTAAAGGGCGGCTGTGGCTGAGTGGTTAGAGCAGTCATCCCCCAATGCAAGAGTTGGGGGTTCAAATCCACCAGCAGTCACATGCCGAAGTGTCCTTGGGCAAGACACTGAACCCCTCATTGCCTCCGATGTGTGTCCCATCGGTGTATGAATGTGATAAAGCTCTGATTAGTCTTTTGTAGAATGATTTGTTCAATTAGCTTTGTAGAGATCTAATAAAGTGCTGTATGAATGGGTCAATGAGGCACAGATTGTGTAAAATGCTTTGAGTGTCTTGATAAGATAGAAAGGTGCTATATAAGTACAGTCCATTTGCAATTTACAATTTTACAAGCTAAGCTTTATCTGTTACTGTCAATCTTTAGCTTCTGAGTTTAGCTAGCTACATAGATATCCATAAAATAAAGCTACACACTAATATCTTAAAGTTAGCGTTACATGGATCCTAGTTTAATTCACCGTGATGCACGTATTAAGCTGCAGTAACATTAACAAACGTAAACTTACCAGCTGAAATCCCAGACATAGCTCCGTCCTCGGTGCAAACAGAGTCCAGTCATGAAGATTTTGAATCGGGCCATTCAGTCGCTGTAACACCCACAGGCTGACTTAAATGCTGAAGAGGATGGCTGCGGACCGCTCTTCTTGCAGTCAAACACGGAGCAATTTTACGCTCTTAAGTTGATTCAGTGCACCGTCAGGTGCTTGCCTTAGAAATCACGTGAACCCCGTCTGTGGGAGTAACCACATATGTGTTATTCCTGTTTTTTCCTGAGTTGCAGCGCTGTCATTAATTGTAACTTTACATGCGGATGAAACCACGTGTAACGTTACAGCCAATCATCGAAACTTGACACGAAAAACAAGGCATATTTTGATACTTATACCGTCGGTACCATTAAAGAACCGAAGTTCAGTACTCAGCCCTAGTGAGGACTGAGCTTCTCAGACCAGCTCGCCTCAGCCGCCTGAGGAAGTAGAGTCTCTGATGAGCTTTCTTCATCAGGCTGGTGGTGTTGTTGCTCCAGCTGAGGTTGTTGTTCATGTGCACACCCAAGACCCAAGTACTTGTAGCTAGAGACTACTTCCACTTGGGGTGGTGGTGGTGGGGGTGTTGTTCCTTCTGAAATCCACAATCATCTCCTTCGTCTTCTTCACATTGATGTGGTGGTTGTTCTTCTGGCACCAGCTCTCCAGGTGTTCCACCTTCTGCCTGTAGTTGGACTCATCATCGTTTGTGATGCATCCTACCTCCGCTGTATCTGCAAACTTTACAATATGACAGCCTGGATGGGTAGGTGCGCAGTCACATGTGAGCTGAGTGAACAGGAGGGGGCTCATCACACACCCCTGGGGGGAGCCAGTGCTGAGGGTTATGGTGGAGGAGAAGTTGTGGATCTTCACAGACTGCAGTCTGTTAAGAAGTTCAGGACTCAGTTGTATATGGAGGGGCTTAGTCCTAGTGTGAGTAGTTTGTTCGTCATGGTCTGGGGAATCATGGTGTTGAAGGCAGATGTGAAGTCTGCACAGAGCATATGGATGTAGTAGTCCTTTTGCTAGATGTGCAGCGCTTCTCATGCTCCTGGAATTAAGCCTTATTTTAATTATTTTAATAACTATGAGGCTGTTTTAGGCACTAGTTCAGTGTTAAATTCACAACTCAATTATAGCTTAACCAAACTGATGGCCATCAGAGACAGTTCGGTTATTAATATATCACCAAAGCTGAAATCCGCACTCAGCAGACAGCGACTCCTGAGGACAACTGAATAGTGCAGCAAAGTGCGAGGAGCAACGGTCAAGAGGAAACGATGTGCTCAGAAACAGAAGAGGGGGAAGCAAACAGGAGAGTGTGTTGGCTCAGCTAAAGGCTAGAAGACCACCGATTCTTACTGTCTTTGTTTGCCAATGTCCGCTCGCTGGTTAACAAAGTGGACTTGCAACATCTGAGGATGAATGTTTCTACAGAGATGAAGAACTGTGCTTTTCTTTGCATAACGGAAACCAGGCTTAACAACAACATGCCATACTCAGTTTTCCAGATCACAGTCTTCAGTTATTCTGAGCATACTGTGACCATCGGTCAAGTAAAACACAGCTAATGCTAATGAAGCTTCAAAGGAGCTGTATGACACCATTAGCTCACTGCAGATAAAGCACCCGGAGGCGTTTTACGTAATTGTGGGCAATTTTAACCACATGAAACTGACGGACACTGCCCAGTTTTTACCAGCATGTCACCTTTCCTACATGAGGACACAACACTGGACTGTGTGTACACTAACTTTAGTGGTGCTTACAGAGCTCTTCCTCCTCCTTCCATCTTGGCCTCTCCAACCACATCTCAATCCTGCTGGCGACAGCATATCGTCCGCTGATGAGACGGATTAGGCCAACAAAGAAGACAGTCACTGTGTGGCCCAGGGATGTAGCCTCTGTGCTCCAGGACTGTTTTCAGTGCACAGATTGGCAGGTCTTCATAGAGATGGCTACATATGAGGGAGAGATGGAATACACCTCCTCTGTTCTTGGCTTCATTTCCAAGTGTGCTTATGATGTCATTATCACCAGAACTATCACCTGTTATCCGAAGCAGAAACCCTGGCTGAATGCTGAGGTGAGAGCTCTGCTGAAAGCTAGGGATGCTGAGTTCAGGACAGGTGAGACATCAGCACTCCAAGAGGCAAGGAAAAGACGGATTGCAGGCATTGCAAGAGCCAAAGCCACATATGCCCAGAAAATTCAGGGTCACTTCATCACCATCGATCCCCGGCACAAGTGGAAGGGCATCAAGTGCATTATGAACTACAACAGCAGGGATGCACACTGCCCAAGAGACCCCTCATTGCCAGTTGCACTCAATAAGTTCTATGCTTACTTTGAGGATCCTAACACCTCCCCCACCACCAGACTTATACCACCACTCTGTGACACGCCTCTCTGTGTGACCTCAGCAGACGTGAGGAAGACCTTCCAGGGAATCAACCCCATTAAGGCTGCAGGCCCCGACAACATCCCAGGGCGGATACTGAAGGACTGTGCACACCAGCTGTCTGAGGTGTTGGCAGACATCTTCAGCACTTCGCTGTCAATGGCAGTTGTCCCCACCTGCTTTAAGTCCACCACTATTGTTCCTGCACCCAAGTGCTCCACAGTGACAGGCCTGAATGACTACCGGCCTATAGCCTTAACATCAGTAGTCATGAAGTGCTTAAGAGGCTGGTCATGACCCACATCAAGGACTCCATCCATATCACTGTCACTGTCCCCCACATCAGTACGCCTACAGAAGGAACCGCTTCACTGCTGACGCCATCTCATCGGTGGTCCACACAGCCCTCACCCACCTGGAGAGCAGAAATTCTTACATTAGTCTGCTTTTTTAGGATTTCTTCTCGGCCTTCAACACCATCATCCCACAGACCCTGGTGCAAAAGCTCTCCTTTTTTGGACTGAGTCCCACACTGGGGAACTGGATTCTGGACTTCCTGACCAAC
Source organism: Nematolebias whitei (assembly GCF_014905685.2). Taxonomy (NCBI): domain Eukaryota; kingdom Metazoa; phylum Chordata; class Actinopteri; order Cyprinodontiformes; family Rivulidae; genus Nematolebias; species Nematolebias whitei. The sequence goes on along the minus strand of NC_056506.1, from coordinate 51,692,371 downwards.
AGACCTCAGACTGTCAGGATCCACAATATCATCTCCTCCTCTATTGCCCTCAGCACTGGCTCGCCCCAGGGCTGTGTGCTGAGCCCCCTGCTGGTCACTCTGCTGACATATGACTGCTCAGCTAGACACCCCAGCAGCCATATAGTGAAGTTTGCAGACAACACAGCAGTAGTGGGACGCATCACGAACAATAATGAGTCCAAATACAGAGAGGAGGTGGAACACCTGGTGCAGTGGTGCATAGACAATAATCTGCATCATTGTGAAGAAGACCAAGGAGATGGTGGTGAATTAATTTCAGAAGGGACAAGGATCCTCTTCATCCCCTACGCATCAGAGGAGGAGCTGTGGAGGTGGTCTCCTACTACAGGTACCTGGGGGTGCATATATCCAGTGACCTCACCTGGAGAGCCAACACTTGCTGTCTGATCAAGAAGGCCCACGTCTCTACTTCCTCAGGAAGCTGTGTAGAGTTGGACTTGGGAGCTCTGTCCTGAGACGCTTCTATTCCTGTGTGATGGAGAACATTCTCTGCACCTGCATCACCGTGTGGCACGTGTGCACTGCTGCTTAGAGGCTGGCTCTGCAGTGGGTGGTTAAGGCTGCATAGAAAACTGTGGGGAGCAGTCTTCCCACCACCTCAGACCACTACACTACATGATGCAGGGGGAGGGTGCTCTGCATCATGAAGGACTCCACTCATCCTGCACACAGTCTGTTCCAGCTCCTTCCTCAAGCAGGTGGCTGAGGAGCATTCAGAGCAAGACCACCAGGCTCAGAAACAGTTTCTTCCCTGCAGTTATCAGACTGCTGAACTCGAGCTGCACTTAATTCAGCTTCATCTTACATTTTTTTAACTTTCATATATATATAAATACACACACACACATATATATATATATATATATATATATATATATATA
>NC_056506.1:51690273-51691348 GCF_014905685.2 Nematolebias whitei | reverse complement strand
TGATAGGTCCGTAGAGCATTGTGCACATCTGCTTTTATAGTCTGTTATGCACTTAATGCCCTTCAACATGCTCCGTGCGTCCTGTGAGGAGAAATGTCCCTGGATCTTCTGTGCATATATTGCTTTGGCCCTCTTTATACCAACAGCCAGCTCTTTCCTTGTGCTCCACAGTTCCTGTGAGTCGCCAGGTCTGAAGACGGTATTCCTGTCTTCTATCAGGAAATGGACCTCTGCATTCAGCCAGAGTTTCTGGGTCGGGTAGCACAACACTTGCTGATGTATCAGAGGACAGCAGATGTGTATTCCTCCAGATCTAGTTCTCTCTCATTTACAGTGACCTCCCTGTAGAGTTGCCAGTCTGTTCTTGCAAAACAGTCCTGCAGTACTGGGTCACTTCTGCTGGGCCACACGATGATGGTTTTCTGTATTGGTCTGGAACATCTCATCGAGGGGAGCTAGACAGGGGCCATAAATATGGAGATGCGTTCTGAGAGGCCAAAGTGGGACTGGGGTATGGCTTTATATGCGTTTCAGATGTTGGTGTAAATACAGTCTAGTGTGTTATTTCCCCATGTTGAAATGGTCACATGCTGATAAAATCTTGGCAAATTATATTTCAGATATACGTGAATAAAATCACCAGCCACAACATAAAAAGCCTCTGGATGCTTGTTTTGAAGTGAGCTGATGATATCATGTAGCTCCCACAGAGCGTTTTTAGCATAAGCATCTGGGGCTATATAGACAATGATATAACCGCTGTAAACTCATGAGGTAAATAATGTGGTCAACATTTCAGTCAGTTCTAAAGCCTCAGAGCAGGAGCTGTTTATCAGAACACGGTTTGTGGACCAACCTTTGTTTACGTAGACATATACTCCGCCTCCCTGTGTCGTCCCCGTTAGCTGATAGACTAATGTAAGACTGAACAAAGACTGATGTAAGACTGAACTGAGACTGAAGTAAGACTGAACTGAGACTGATGTAAGACTGAACTGAGACCGATGTAAAACTGAACAGAGACTGAAGTAAGACTGAACTGAGACTGATGTAAGACTGAACAGAGACTGAAGTA
>NC_056506.1:51690106-51690263 GCF_014905685.2 Nematolebias whitei | reverse complement strand
GAGACTGAAGTAAGACTGAACAGAGACTGATGTAAGACTGAACTGAGACTGATGTAAGACTGAACTGAGACTGAAGTAAGACTGAACCGAGACTGAAGTAAGACTGAACAGAGACTGAAGTAAGACTGAACAGAGACTGATGTAAGACTGAACAGAG
>NC_056506.1:51684534-51690096 GCF_014905685.2 Nematolebias whitei | reverse complement strand
TGAAGTAAGACTGAACTGAGACTGATGTAAGACTGAACTGAGACTGATGTAAGACTGAACCGAGACTGAAGTAAGACTGAACAGAGACTGAAGTAAGACTGAACTGAAACTAAACTGAGACTGACTTAAGGCTGAACAGATGATCAGGTGATTGAGTTGTTCACTGAATACATTTGGGACTTGTGATCCAGACCTGGTTCTGACTGTATCAGAATTAAGATCTGTTAATGCTGCCAAATTCACAATAAATAATTAATAATTTTCAGACAGTTTCTGGTACCTGTGCCTGGATCAGTACAACCTGTCCACCAAGTATATGTGTAATTCCACCTGTTAATCATAATCAGACGTTTGTTGTTGTTGTTTATTTGTTCTGTAACAAAAACATGCACGTTCTGTCATGTTTGTAATGAACTTCCAGACTTGTATAAAAACAATACATAAAATTTAAAAACAAAACTTTTTATTTTTTCTGACGAGTTTTTTTGTTTCTGGATCTGAATCTTTCAGCACAACTTGTACTTTAATTTAGCTCCCTGTCAATTAAATTACCACCATATTTAACTTTTACTAAACACAATATCAACTAAAATTATTGTTCTAATATACAAACCGGATTCCAAAAAAGTTGGGACACTAAACAAATTGTGAATAAAAACTGAATGCAATGATGTGGAGGTGCCAACATCTAATATTTTATTCAGAATAGAACACAAATCACAGATCAAAAGTTTAAACTGAGAGAATGTTTCATTTTAAGGGAAAAATCTGTTGTTTCCAAATTTCATGGCGTCAACAAATCCCAAAAAAGTTGGGACAAGTCCATTTTTCCCACTGTGTGGCATCCCCCCTTCTTCTTCCAACACTCAACAGACGTCTGGGGACAGAGGAGACCAGTTTCTCCAGTTTAGAAATAGGAATGCTCTCCCATTCATGTCTAATACAGGCCTCTAACTGTTCAATCGTCTTGGGCCTTCTTTGTGGCACCTTCCTCTTTATGATGCACCAAATGTTCTCTCTAGGTGAAAGATCTGGACTGCAGGCTGGCCATTTCAGTACCCGGATCCTTCTCCTACGTAGCCATGATGTTGTGATTGCTGCAGAATGTGGTCTGGCATTATCGTGTTGAAAAATGCAGGGTCTTCCCTGAAAGAGATGACGTCTAGATGGGAGCACATGTTGTTCTAGAACCTGAACATAGTTCTCTGCATTAATGGTGCCTTTCCAGACATGCAAGCTGCCCATGCCACAAGCGCTCATGCAACCCCATACCATCAGTGATGCTGGCTTCTGAACGGAGCGTTGATAACAACTTGGACTATCCTTGTCCTCTCTGGTCCGGATGACATGGCGTCCCAGTGTTCCATAAAGAACTTCAAATCGTGACTCATCTGACCACAGAACAGTCTTCCATTTTGCCACACTCCATTTTAAATGACCCCTGGCCCAGTGCAAACGTCTGAGCTCTTGGAGCTTGCTTAGAAATGGCTTCCTCTTTGCACTGTAGAGTTTCAGCAGGCAACGGCGGATGGCACGGTGGATTGTGTTCACTGACAATGCTTTCTGGAAGTATTCCTGAGCCCATTCTGTTATTTCCTTGACAGTGGCATTCCTGTTTGAGGTGCAGTGACGTTTAAGGGCCCGGAGATCACGAGCATCCAGTAGAGTTTTACGGCCTTGACCCTTACGCACAGTGATTGTTCCAGATTCTCTGAATCTTTTGATGATGTTATGCACGGTTGATGATGATAACTTAAAAGTCTTTGCTATTTTACGCTGGGTAACACCATTCTGGTATTGCTGCACTATCTTTCTGCACAACAATGGTGGAATTGGTGATCCTCTTATCATCTTGGCTTCTGAGAGACACTGACACTCTGAGAAGCTCTTTTTATACCCAATCATGTTGTCAGTTGACCTAATTAGTGTTAATTGGTCTTCCAGCTGTTCGTTATATGCTCAATTTCCTTTTTCCAGCCACTTATTGCTACTTGTCCCAACTTTTTTGGGATTTGTTGACACTGTGAAATTTTGAATCAACATATTTTTCCTTTAAAATGTTACATTTACTCAGATTAAACTTTTGATCTGTCATCTATGTTATATTACGAATAAAATATTGACATTTGCCATCTCCACATCGTTGCATTCAGTTTTTATTCACAGTTTGTTTAGTGTCTCAAGGTTTTTTGGAAACTGGTTTGTATGTAACAGATAACTTATTAAATATCCTGATGCATGCTCAATAATCCAGGTAGAAAAATCCAAAAAAAGTTAAATCTGGTCCTCAGGACATTCAAAAAAAACAACAACAAACAAACAAAAACAAAAAAACAAAGCAAAAAAAGTAGAAACGTTTTGTCTCTCATCCTGAGGACTTCCTCAGTCTCTTAAATAGCATTTTCTCAGGGTGGATCAACCAGTTTGCTGCTGACAACCAGAACCAGCTGTTTTATTTTTGTTTGTTTGTTTGTTGTTGTTTTTTTGGATGTCCAGAGGACCAGATTGAACTTTTTTGGATAATTTATTAAAGCTGCTTTTATTGTGAAGGCTGAACTCAGTCGAGCTTCCGCTCGTTATATAAACATTAAAGATGGCGGCGTCCTGTCGGTACCGTGCACTACTGATCCGAACTTTGAGCAGGTTCGGATGTTCTGCAGGACCCAGGTGAGTATTTAATTACCTGAGCAGACCACGTGGCTCCGGTTCGGTGACTTCCGGTGTTCTCCGAACCGAACTCCGGTCAGAAATTGCCTTTTTTTGTTTTGTTTTTCTTGTTTTGCGCGTGCGTGCGACCTCTGTTGGTTTTGATTGTGACGCAGAACAGGTGAGTTCGGGCAAGAAGACCAGAACCTGCTGAAGAAAACACCCAAACTGTCCAGGGCTCTAAATCATTTCTAGGTAAATGAAAGCTGTGCTGGCTCAGCTGGGTTCCAGTGGCTGACGTCACCTGGTCAGAACAGCTGACCTCATGGATCAAAAAACATTTTATTCTCTTCATTTTCTCACTCATGTTCGATCAGCTTCCTGCTCTGGACTTACTGATCTGTGAAGGTTTTCTGTTAAGCTGCTTTCTTCTTCTTTCGGCTTTTCCCTCTTCAGGGTCTCCACAGTGAGTCCTCCTCCGTCTCACTCTGTCCTCTGTGTCCTCTGTGTCCTCTGTCCTCACTCCAACTGCTGCTCACAGACAGTCTCTTCTTCACAACAACAGTCATTCTACACACAACCATCCGATGCTGTCTGGCCACGCTCTCCCTGCCACAACCTTACAGTCTCCAATCTCCCTCAGGTTTCCTCTTCTACACAGAATGTAGTCGACCTGCGTACTCCTTCCTCCACTCTTATAGGTCACTCTATGCTCCTCCCTCTTTTGGAAACAGGTGTTGACTACAACCATTTCCATTCTCTTGGTGAAATCCACCACCATCTGTCCTTCCTGTTTCTTTCCTTGACACCAAACCTACCCATCACTTCCTCATCCTCTGTTTCCTTCACCAACATGTCCATTCAGGTCTGCTCCATCACCACTCTCTCCTCCCTGGGAATACTCTCTATCACTTCATCCAGATCTTTACAAAATGTATCTTTCTCCTCCTCATCACATCCAACCTGTGGAGCATAACCACTGACAACATTTAGCATCAGACCTTCTACTTCTACCTTCAGACACATCACCCTATCTGACACTCTCTTCACCTCTACTACATTCTTTACCAACTCCTCCTTCAGGACCAGCTCTACTCCATTTATCTTTCTATCCACACCATGGTAAAACAGTTTGAACCCTGCTCCAATGCTGCGAGCCTTGCTGCCCTTCCACTGGACACATAAAACATCTACCTTCCTTCTCAGCATCATGTCAGCCAGCTCTCTACCTTTGCCTGTTATTGTCCCCATGTAGTGACTAATACTACATTAAATTCTTTTGGGTTCATTAAATAAAACAGGAGACACCTTGGTTCTGATTGAAATCAAAATTCAGATTCACATTCAGAGCTGCAACCCTCAGTTTTACATTCTTGACTTTCCTCTTCTCCTCTGTCTCCTGACATGTTTCCCTCTTCGTGGTCTTTGACTAACTATTTATTAAGAACAAATATTGATCAGACTGAAGGTTCAAGGTGTGATCATGATGTCACCAGCCACATGATGTCACCGACAGCATGATGTCACTGACTGCATGATGTCACCGACCTCAATATGTCAGCAGTCACATGATGTCACTGCATGATGTCACTGACACCATGTTGTCACTGACCCCGTGATGTCACTGTTTGCATGATGTCACTGACCCATGATGTCATTGATACAATGATGCCATTGACCCGAAGATGTCACTGGCCGTATGATGTCACTGATATAATGAGTGACTTTCCTGATGCTCCACCTGACTTAGGTGACACGTCCCTGAATCGCTGGCTCTGTTATTTTCCAGGCACAGTTACACAGCTTCTCAGATTATTCCTGAGGCAACAGACGTCTCGGCATGCTGGGTAACTGTGAGAAGACATGAAGCCACTAGGAGGAAGCTCCATGAAGGTCCAGGAGGAGGAGAAAAAAGAAGAATTCTGTGGGCAGCAGTTGGTAGGTGGAGTCAACCATTTGTCATCGGAGGTGTGTTCTTTACCAGCTTCCTGCTCCTCACACAGTGTCTGTGTGCCTCAGCCTTTTCCCTTTTCAGCAGCACTGAGGAAGACGAGCGGGATGAATCTCAGAGGAAGGAGGACGAGATGATCCTGCTGCTGAAGAAGGCCAAGGTATCAGAACCCTGAATGCATCAAAACTGGCTATTGAGATGGTTCAATATCTGCACTGTGCATAGAGGAAACAAATGGGTGCAATAGTTAGATGATGAGGTGAAACCTAGGACCACTTGGAAACTAGGAAACTGTAAAACTACTGCAGGTAACTGTAAACCCACTGTAGGAAACATGTAAAACCGCTGTAGAATAACTGTAAATCCACTGCAGGATAACTGTGAAACCATCGTAGAATAACTGTAAAACCACTGTAGAATAACGGTGAAACCACTGTAAAATAACTGTAAGACCACTGCAGGAAACTGTAAAACCACTGCAGGATAACTGTAAAACCACTGCAGGATAACTATAAAACCACTGCAGGATAACTATAAAACCACTGTAGAATAACTGTAAGACCATTGCAGGATAACTGTAAAACCACTATAGAATAACTGTAAAACCACTGCAGGATAACTGTAAAACCACTGTTGAATAACTGTAAAACCACTGCAGGATAACTGTAAAACCACTGAAGGATAACTGTAAAACCACTGCAGGATAACTATAAAACCACTATAGAATATTTGTAAAACCACTGCAGAATAACTGTAAGACCACTATAGAATAACTGTAAAACCACTGTAGGACTACTATAATAACCATTGTAGGACTACTATAATAACCACTGTAGGACTACTATAATGACCACTGTAGGACTACTATAATAACCATTGTAGGACTACTATATTGACCACTGTAGGACTACTATAATGACCACTGTAGGACTACTATAATAACCACTGTAGGACTACTATAATAA
>NC_056506.1:51662351-51679534 GCF_014905685.2 Nematolebias whitei | reverse complement strand
TATCCGGCAGGTGACCCTCACCTGCCTGACGCAGACTGAGCCAGCTCCTGCGTGTTCATTCCACCTTCATCTCTACAGCCGAGTCCCACTGAGCCTCCGGGACTCGTTCACAACAGAGACCTGTTTATCAAAGAACGATGACGCCAGTGAAGGAGGCGGACAGATGTTTTTTACAGTTGAAAACAACAACGATAAGAGAAAGAGAAAGAAACGTCGTGAAAACATGTCGATTATAAGACGTGTAGAAACTAAAGGAACATGTTGCGCTGGTTCTTCCACGAACTTATCACGTGTTTGAAGACACCAGAGGGGTCAAAGGTCGCGAGCTTCAGATCTTTTTACAAGATGTTCCAGGAAACGGGAGCGGAGTAGGAGAAGGAGTAGGAGTAAGAGAAGGAGAAGGACTAGGAGAAGAAGGAGTAGGAGAAGGAGGAGGAGTAGGAGGAGGAGAAGGAGAAGGAGTAGGAGAAGTAGGAGTAAGAGAAGGAGTAGAAGGAGTAGGAGAAAGAGTAGAAGGAGTAAGAGAAGGAGTAGGAGAAGAAGGAGAAGGCGTAGGAGAAGAAGAAGGAGAAGGAGTGGGAAAAGGAGTAGGAGAAGAAGGAGAAGGAGTAGTAGAAGGAGAAGGAGTAGTAGAAGGAGTAGGAGAAGGAGAAGGAGGTGTCCTGAACAGTAAAGTTTCTCTCGTCCTCAGATGGCGAACGTGGCCTACGTTCAGGGGCAGCTTGACAGTGTGAGTATCAACCATCTCGACCAATCACAGCTTAGCAATAACAAATAAATAATTTGATCCGAATGTTTTTTGTTCAGTTTTGAAGATGTTTGTCAAACTGATCTTCAGATGGGGACCTTCTGATTTCTGTGCAGAAACATTTTCTCTTCTTCTGTGGTTTCTTTGGCTCAGCTTGTTTGACTGCCCTCTGCTGGCCAATCATTTCTTCTTTGCTCGTCTTAGGCAGAGAAACTCTTTAAAGCATCGATGAGCTTCATGCTGGCAGGTGGAACTCCACAGGTGAGTCTTTTACCTGCAGGGAAGGTAGCAGGTAACCTGTAGCTCAGCAGTCTTTGGGTTCCTTAAATCAATGAACTGTGATCCAGAGGTTAAACAGGCGGTTCTCCTCAGACTCACCTTCTTCAAGGTTCTAGGTTCTTTATTGTCATTTCATCATGTGGTACATGAGGTGGAACGAAATTATGTACTCAAGGTCCCAGTTACACCCAACAACATACACAATAGCAAAAATATAAAGTATAAAAGAGACCGTATACAAAGATCTAAGATGTACAGTAAGATATACTCTAAATGAATGTTCAACGATACACTAGAAGATCTAAGATATACGTTAAACACTAATAATGTAAAATAATACGCTATTGTTCTCAGTCTTGCTCACAGTTTGTACCAGAAGTTAGTTCCTGAGTAAATTCTAAAACTAAAGTATTCACATTTTTATGACGTCTGAGCATGGAAATCTTCAGGGTTGTTTCCATTATTTGAAGTTGTGTTGCAGTTTTTTGTTTTCTTCTCCCTTGTCATTGTGACACTCAGAATTATTGTGTGAGTGTCAAAGTGAGGCCCAACAGATTCACTTTCACAAGCAGAGCATCATGGCTGGCCTTAATGCTCCACTTGATATATAAATTAAACTTTATTAGAATTTGCTTTGGGTTTGTTTCAGATGTAATGGACACGGGGACGGAAAGCAAAGAAGAAACAAAGCAGAAAAGTGAGAGAAGAGTTAAAATGTAAAGAAGGAGAGAGGAATAGAGGAGAGAGAGAGAGAGAGATAAAGAGAACACAGATCAACATCATTGAAGTCTGACTCTAGACCTGCGGAAAGAAAAGACGAGACAAAACTGAGAAACCACAACAACGAACAACTTATATAATTCAAGTCACATTTATTTATATAGCACATTTAAAACAGTAACTGTTATCAAAGTGCTTACCAAAAAAGATCAAATTCAAAAATACTTCATTAATCCCAGAGGGAAATTTGTTGTTGTAACTCGTTATCCTCATTTCATTCAGAGATGTTATAGATACTGATGCTGTAGACAGGAAGGATCTCTTGTAAAGGTCCATCCCACAGTGGATCCTAAGAAACTGGCTGCAGATGTTGTCTGATCCGTCCACCCAGACTCAGCTGGCCTCTCGGTTCCCCCGGGCTGTAGGACCGCCCCAATGCTGGACAGAACTCCTCCCAGAGTGATGGCCACTCCTCCCAGCAGTCTGCCGAGCTCCTCATAGCTGCGGACAGCCAACTGTAGGTGCTGAGGGACGATCCTGTCCTTCCGCTGTCATGAGCCGTGTTTCCTGCTAGTTCCAGGATCTCAGTGGTCAGGCACTCGAGCACAGCTGGCAGGTAGATGAGAATGCGTCCACAGAACATCCTTTTCAACTCTTTTGAGATTTGGGGCTGTAGTTGAGATATTATTTGAGCTTTTGAGATGTTAATCAGCTGTTGGTTGTAGAAAACTGCCTTGTTGCCATGGTTACGCATCATAACAAATGTCCAAAACTAAAAAAGTTTCAGTAAAAATCCTTCCAGCTGCACAGCATCTGATACCAGAGGAAACAATCATCCAGAAAATGTGATTTACATCCAGAAACAGAGGAATTAAAGTTTCCAAAAGCAAAATGTCAGAATGAAAGTAGCAGAGCTGCTCCAACATGCAGACACATGGAGCGGTGCAGTTCTAGAACCAGCAGGATCAGAATCACAGCATCAAATATTAATAACAACATATTACAGCAATAAAAGCATAAAAACATGAAATATGAGAAACGATGAAATACTAAATCAAATCACCCTGCGTTAAATGTCAGGGAGTAAAAGCAAAATGGATGAACACAATCATCAACAACGAAATACCAAATGAGATCACCCTGTGTTAAATGTCAAATACAGATGTTTTGAGGAGAGATTTAAAAATAGAGGCTGAGGTGGCCTGTCGAATGTTGATGGGCAGATTGTTCCAGAGTTTAGGGCCCATGACTGAAAACGCTCGATCTCCTCTGAGCTTCAGCTGGTTTTTGGTACGGCCAAAAGCAGCTGGTCTGATGATCTCAAAGTCCGAGAAGGAGCATAAGGATGAAGAAGGTTAGAGAGGTATGAGGGTGCAAGGCCATTAACACACTTAAATGTCAGCAGAAGAATCTTAAAATCAACTCTGACACGTACAGGAAGCCAGTGAAGAGAGGACAGAACCAGAGTAATGTGCTCAAACCTGTGAGTTCCTGTTAGTAGCCGAGCTGCAGCATTTTGGACGAGCTGGAGACGTGAGAGAGACCTGACTGACCCCAGCATAAAGTGAGTCACAGTAGTCCAGCCGGGTTGTAATAAATGCATGGACTCATTTTTCAAGGTCGGATCTGGACAGGACGGACTTGAGCTTTGCTATTTGCCTTAGCTGAAAGAAGCTTTTTTGTAGAATAGAATTTATCTGTTTATTAAACTTAAAGTCCGAGTCTTAAAGGCTGCACAGAAGATGTTGGAGTCAGTCTCCCCACCATCACAGACATCTACACCTCCAGATGCAGGAAGAGGGCCACCTGCATCATGAAGGACCCCACTCACCCAGCACACACACTTTTTGCCCCACTCCCCTCAGGAAGGAGGTTAAGGAGCATTAAGTGTAGAACCACTAGACTGAGGAACAGCTTCTACCCTGAGGCTGTTAGACTCATGAATCTCTAAACAGAATAATCACTGTGAAAAACCATATCATGTTGCTGCTGATCTGTTTCATGTTGCTGCTGATCTGTTTCAATGTTGATGTGTTCATGCGTGCACATCTGCTCACAGACTCATGTTCATGTTTGTGCTGATGTTCAATGTTTTATGTTATGAGTGCTTAGTGTATATTTAGTTGATGTTTTTCTTAGTTCATATCTTAGATGTTATTACTGTTTTTCTTTTACATTTTATTGTTGGATGTAACTGGGACCCCGTGTACATAATTTTGCTCCACCACATGTACCACATGAGGTGCGAATGACAATAAAGAATCTCTGACTCTGACTGACTCTAAAACTACCCCGAGATTGGTAACCGACTGTTTTTGATGAGGCTGAAGGGAGTCCAGGTTTGCAGGATCAGTGACAGTGGCAGAGCTTGGGTTAAACACAATGACCTCAGTCTTCTGATCATTAAAACTCAAGACGTTTGCAGCCATCCAAGTCTTGGTGTCATCAAGACATTTTAACAAAGGGCGAATGGAGGAGGAACTGTTAGGTGTTAACGGTAGATAAATCTGAGTCATCAGCATAACAATGAAAGGAAAGATCATGTTTCCTCAGGATAAACCCTAAGGGGAGGAGATACAAAGAAAACAGAAGGGGTCCAAGAATGGAGCCTTGCGGGACCCCGCAGGAAAGAGGCACTGAAGTAGATGGAGTGTTAGCAAAATTAACACAGAAACTCCTGTCGCTCAGGTATGAATGGAACCATTCTAACGCTGCACCAGTAATCCCAACCCAGTGTTCTAGCCGGGATAAAAGGATACTGTGGTCCACAATATCGAATGCAGCGGTAAGGTCAAGGAGTACCAGGACTACAGACTGACCAGAGTCATTTGCCAGAAGAATGTTGTTGCAGACTCTAACTAAGGCTGTTTCAGTGCTGTGTAATTTCTTAAAGCCAGACTGATACTTATAATGATACTTATAACATCATTAGAAACTATTTTATACAGTACATGGTAATACAAGATATATTTAGTGGCCACCACAACCCAACTGAGTGTGTATCTGATAAACACCTGGATCTAAACACGTGTGAGCTAGGGGTTGAACGACTACATAATTTTTAAACTCGACATTAACACAATAAAACTCAGAAAAGTTGATGACGTCATAGGATCTCAAGATGCAATAAATAAATAAAACCACAAAAAAAGTCATTTACAAAAAAAAGACCAGCAAAACATTGGGAGCGTATATTTTGCTCCTACCATTTATCAAACTGCAAATAAGTCACAGGAAAAACTAAACTATTAGTTATTATTATTAAGCTGCAAAACTGAAAGAAACGTGCGTCACGTGCAAAACTAAACTAAAACCAGTGGGGGGTCGACCACCCCGCACCACTACCAGCTGTGGTGCGCATTAGGTTTAGTTTTACAGATTAATATATTTATAGGTTTTTTTGTAGGTTTAGAGATTAATGTTTTTTGCTTTTAATTTGTGAAACAAGGTCAGAGGAAGCTGGTTCTGGTTCGGTCATTGGACCCGGTGTTGCACCATATTCTGTGACCTACAACAGTGCATGCAACACCGCCCCCTACGGTCACAATATACGGTGGTCACAGAATATGGTATAACACCGGTTCGCAACGAGCTCCAAACAGTCAGGAAGTTGATTCATTTTCTGTTTCCTTACGGTAGTTGAACCAGAAGATTCATCTTTAGTGAAATATTTCCACACTATTGATGCATTTCTACATATTTGCAAGGACTGGGCCTGCTCTGCTCCGTCCATCTGCTGGGAGGAATCCATTTTGTAACCCGCGCGGGACGATTACGTGATGCAATGATGTAACGGTGAAGTAATGATGTCACCACGAATACTCGACACGAAATTTAAAAACTCGATAGATGTCCTAAGAATCGATGTGTAGATTACTCAAGTAGTCTGTTAAACACCTGTGTGAGCATGCTTGTCACTATAAGGTTTCTCCATAAAAATGTTCAGTAGTGGATGTAGTGACCCACAGACCCGTCCCCACAGGACACAATGGTAAACAAGGAAGACCGGAACCACAGACACACAGCGGTCCCCAAGCCTGGAACTCCTGGAGTCCCTCAACAGGGACACCCGCACCCCTCAGAGAGAGAAGCAAAGGGAAGCCCCGAGCGATCCCCAGCAACCACAATGCAGAAACCCCCAGGAGGCTGCAGTGACGGGTCCACAGGCCCCGCCGGCAACCCGCCCCTCCAGAGTAGATCCGGCCATGGACACCGAGCCATGAGTCCCAAGGTCATACCACCCCCCAACAGAGGCCCGACAGAGCCAGGGCACCCAGGCCCCGGCTGGCAGCCACCAGGGCGGGCCTGCACACACCCCACCACCCAGCCCCAGCTGCTTAGAGCCACCAATGCACCACCGGAGGGGAGCACAACACATTAAATGGGGGGTCAAAATTGATCCAAGAAATGTGTTGCAGTTTAGATCTGCAACGATTCCACAGCTGCCGACTACTTTCTCCTCTGTTACCGTGGTGGTTCAGCATGCTCATGTCTAACTTTAGGGTCGGGGTTAATTTGAACAGGACTTCCTGTCTGTTTCCAGGATGACAACGCCATCATCGAGATGTCCCTAAAGCTGACCGCTATCTACGCCGAGCAGAACAAGTAAGAGGCGGAGCTAACTGATCAGGTGACAGAAAGTTTAGAGGTCAGAGGTCACAAACTTCTGTTTGTTTGCTGTTTGAGGGAGGAACTTGCAGAGCACGGCTTCCGGTTCTGCACCGAGTCTCTGGAGACTAAACTGGAGATGTACAAAGAGCTGCCTGAGGTAGACCAGACAGGTGAGACAGAATACAGGAAGATGTTTTGAAACTGTTTTGTTGATATTGATGTTATTTGTTGTTGTTTTCTTTGTTGGCGTTATTGATGTTTGTTGCTATTGACACCAGAGGAGCAGAGTGCACTGAGAAAGGAGACACGCCTCCTGCTTGGTTTGTGTTTGGACTCACGAGCTCGATACCGAGCCTCAAAATTACATCTGATCCAGGCAGAACTGGACTATAGGACAGCCTTGGACATCTGCCACCAGGAGCAAGGAGAGACACACCCACAGGTAGACACCCACTCGCAGGTAGACACCCACCCACAGGTAGACACCCACCCGCAGGTAGACACACACCCACAAGTAGACACCCACCCACAGGTAGACACCCACCCACAAGTAGACACCCACCCACAGGTAGACACCCACCCACAAGTAGACACACACCCACAGGTAGAGACACACCCACAAGTAGACACCCACCCACAGGTAGACACACACCCGCAGGTAGACACACACCCACAAGTAGACACACACCCGCAGGTAGACACACACCCACAAGTAGACACACACCCGCAGGTAGACACACACCCACAAGTAGACACACACCCACAGGTAGAGACACCTAAACAGTGATAATCTTCCTGTTTCCTGTCAGACTCTTGTCCTGATGAGCGATCTGGCCACCATCTTGGACCTGCAGGGACGTCATGATGAAGCCCTGGTCCTGGTCCAGCAGGCAGTTGAGTTGAGCCAGTCTGTGGGACACCCAGACCATCACGTGTTGCTGGGAAACTTAGCTGGCATCCTGCTTCACACAGGTGAGTACAGGTAGAACTCCCACACCTTTTCTCGGCTGATCTGACCTGATGCTCTTCTGTTTCCTCAGGTCGACTGGAGGATTCAGTCCAGTTCTACCAAGAGGCCCTGGAACTGGCCCAGCAGGCTGGAGACCAGGAAGCTGTAGACAGGGTTCAGGAGGGACTGAAGGAGGTGAAGAAGAGGAGGAAGGAGGAGGAGCCAGAGGGTGCAGCACAGTGACTGTGGGCGGAGTCTCTAAGATCCATGATCCAAATCAATTGGTTTTCTGGGATCCACTGTCTGTCCCCAGATGTTCCCCCTTTGTCTACTACCTGAAAGCTGAACCTGTTCAAGTGTCCATGCAGTCAGGACACACCCATCGGTCTTAGTGTAGTTACCTGTTGTTCCCACAGGTGGGACTCACGTGAATTTCCTGTTTACTCAAACTGTCACAATAAAAGTGTGATGTTGATGGTGAACTGTATACACAACACATCAAGGACTTCATCTAATCTGATGTTTGTGTACAGGAGGAGGCGAGGCTAATGAGAACACTTTAGAACCAACTTGAAGGTGTGCTGCATGTGGCCCAACACTGGTGGAAAGGATGAAAACAGCTGTTTGTTAATAAAACAAGTCGCATATCCTGATTCATGCTCAATAATCCAGATAGAAAAATCTAAAAAAGTTAAAAATCTGGTCCTCTGAACATTCAAAAAAAGAAAAAAAAAATTGTAGAAACGTTTCATCTTTCATCCGAAAGACTTCCTCAGTCTGAGGTGCTGTTTTCAGCTCAGTCTCTTAAATAGCACCTTCTCAGAGTGGATCAACCAGTTTGCTGCTGACAACCAAAACCAGCAGACTAAGCTGAATACATCCTGGTGCATGCTCAATAATCCAGGTAGAAAAATCTAAAAAAGTTAAATCTGGTCCTCTGGACATTCAAAAAAAAACCCACAAAACAAAGCAAAACAACAAAAAAATGTAGAAACGTTTCGTCTCTCATCCGAGAGACTATTTAAGAGACTGAGCTGAATACAGCTCCTCAGACTGAGGAAGTCTCTCGGATGAGAGACGAAACGTTTCTACATTTTTTTGTTGTTTTGCTTTGTTTTGTTTTTTTGAATGTCCAGAGGACCAGATTTAACTTTTTTAGATAAGCTGAATACAGCACCTCAGACTGAAGAAGTCCTTCGGATGAAAAACGTTTCAACAATTTTTTTTATTTTTTAATGTCCAGAGGACCAGATTTAACTTTTTTAAAAGAAGTCTCGCTTTTGTGTTGCCTTAGGTACATCTTTGATAAGAGGGTGGGGCCAGCGAGCAGCTGCCCTCTGATTGGTGGACACACAGGCTCATTAAGGAATCTTTGCGTCTGATCAGTTCCATCAGTTTGACCATAAAGTTGGGAAGTGGTGGCGCAGAGGTTAGAGAAGGTGTGCCTGTGATCGGAAGATCGCTGGTTCAAGCCCCAGTACCGACAACATCAAAAATGTGGGTGGGGTAGGTGAAGCACCCACACCTGCCCCCACCCTCATTCGCTCCACTCTGGGCCCCTGAGCAAGGCCCTTAACCCCCACCATCTGCTCCCTAAACAGGTCTCTCTTGAAAATAAGTTCTCGTGGCTCAATGAGACTACCTGGATAAATAACGGGTAAATAAAAATTATAATAATAATAAAGTTGGAATAAAATCAATAAGCTGGCAGAATGGGGTGGTGGTTCCCCTCTTCAAAAAGGGGGACGGGAGGTTGTGCTCCAATTACAGGGGCATCACTCCTCAGCCTCCCTGGTAAGTTCTATTCAGGGGTACTGGAGAAGCGAGTCTGATCGTTGGTTCAACCTCAGATCGAGGAGGAACAATGTGGGTTCTGTCCTGGCCGTGGAACACTGGATCAGCTCTTTACCCTCACTAGGGTCCTCGAGGGGTCATGGGAGTTTGCCCATCCAGTCTACATATGTTTTGTGGATTTGGAGAAGGCATTCAACCGTGTTCCTCGAAACCAGTCACTAGGGAGTGCAAGCCAGTGTATCTCTTGTGCCGGTTCCAAGCCCGGGTAAATGGTAAGGGTTGTGTCAGGAATGGCATCCGATGTAAAATACTTTTGCCAAAACCATAAGTGAAACCATACCGGATCGGTCGAGGCCTGGGTTAACAACAACCGCCACCGGTGCTGCTGACAAACAGGATGCCGGCGGAAATTGTGCTGCTGTTAGTTAAGACAACGAGGAGGGAAACGTGTCAAGAGACAGAGGGAGAAGAGAACGTGAAGAATGTAGGACTGAGGGTGGCAACTAAATGTGGGGACAATGACAGGCAAAGGTAGAGAGCTGGCTGACATGATGCTGAGAAGGAAGGTAGATGTTTTATGTGTCCAGTGGAAGGGCAGCAAGGCTCGCAGCATTGGAGCAGGGTTCAAACTGTTTTACCATGGTGTGGATAGAAAGATAAATGGAGTAGGGGGGATCCTGAAGGAGGAGTTGGCAAAGAATGTAGTAGAGGTGAAAAGAGTGTCAGATAGGGTGATGTGCCTGAAGGTAGAAGTAGAAGGTCTGATGCTAAACGTCGTAGGTGGTTATGCTCCACAGGTTGGATATGATGAGGAGGAGAAAGATAAATTTAGGAAAGATCTGGATGAAGTGATGGAGAGTATTCCCAGGGAGGAAAGAGTGGTGATGGAGCAGACCTGAATGGACATGTTGGTGAAGGAAACAGAGGATGAAGAAGTGATGGGTAGGCTTGGTGTCAAGGAAAGAAACAGGAAGGACAGATGGTGGTGGATTTTACCAAGAGAATGGAAATGGCTGTAGTCAACGCCTATTTCCAAAAGAGGGAGGAGCATAGAGTGACCTATAAGAGTGGAGGAAGGAGTACGCAGGTCGACTACATTCTGTGTAGAAGAGGAAACCTGAGGGAGATTGGAGACTGTAAGGTTGTGGCAGGGGAGAGCGTGGCCAGACAGCATCAGATGGTTGTGTGTAGAATGACTGTTGTTGTGAAGAAGAGAAAAAGAGTCAAATCAGAGAAGAAGACCAAATGGTGGAAGATGAAGAAGGAAGAATGATGTGAGAAATTCAGAGAGGAGCTGTTAAAGGCTCTGGGTGGTAAGAAAGAGCTTCCAGATGACTGGACTACTACAGCAACTGTAATTAGAGAAACAGGTAGGAAGGTACTTGGTGTGTCATCTGGACAGAGAATGGATGATCAGGAAACCTGGTGGTGGAATAGTGAAGTGCAGGAAGCTGTTCAAAGGAAGAGGTTAGCCAAGAAGAAATATGACAGAGAGAGGACTGAAGAGAGGAGACAGGAATATAAGGAGATGGGACGTAGAGCAAAGAGGGAGGTAGCTAAGACAAAGCAGAAGATGTACGATGAGTTGTATGGAGACTGGACACTAAAGAGGGTGAGAAGGTCTTGTACTGATTGGAGAGACAGAGGGATCAGGCTGGAAAGGATGTGCAGCAAGTTAGGCTTATTAAAGATAGGAATGGTAATGTTCTAACAAGTGAGGAGAGTGTGATGGAAAGATGGAAGGAGTACTTTGAGGAGCTAATGAATGAAGAGAATGAAAGAGAAAGAAGAGTAGAGGTCATAGAAACTGTGGACCAGGAAGTGGGAAAGATTAGTGAGGGTGAAGCCCGGAAAGCTCTGAAAAGAATGAAGAAGGGGAAGGCAGTAGGACCTGATGACCAGTGGAGGTTTGGAAATGTCTTGGAGGGATGGCAGTGAGGTTTTTGACTCAAATATTCAATGGCATATTTGAGGGTGAGAAAATGCCTCAGGAATGGAGAAGAAGTGCTGGTGGCCATTTTTAAGAACAAGGGTGATGTACAGAGTTGTAGCAACTACAGGGGAATTAAGTTGATGAGCCACACGATGAAGATCTGGGAGAGAGTTGTGGAAGCAAGACTTAGATGAGAGGTGACTATCTGTGAGCAGCAGTATGGTTTCATGCCAAGAAAGAGCACCACAGATGACATCTTTGCTTTGAGGATGCTGATGGAGAAGAACAGAGAGGGTCAGAAAGAACTCCAATGTGTCTTTGAGGATTTAGAAAAAGCATCTGACAGAGTTCTGAGGGAGGAGGTGTGGTGTTACATGAAGAAATCTGGAGTGGCAGAAAAGTATGTTAGACTGGTACAGGACATGTATGAGGACAGCAGGACAATTCTAGAATTGCGCCGCTCAAGGTGGCTGCATGTTGGAGCAGCTCTGTTACTTTCATTCAGAGATTTTGCTTTTGGAAACTTTAATTCCTGGTTTTCTGGATGTAAATCATATTTTTTGGATTATTGTTTCCTCTGGTATCAGATGCTGTGCAGCTGGAAGGATTTTTACTGAGACTTTTTTGGTTTTGGACATTTGTTATGATGCGTAACCATGGCAACAAGGCAGTTTTCTACAACAACAGCAGCTGATTAACATCTCAAAAGCTCAAATAATATCTCAACTATGGTCCCAACTCTCAAATGAGTTGAAAAGGATGTTATGTGGATGCATTCTCATCTACCTGCCAGCTATGCTAGAGTGCCTGACCACTGAGATCCTGGAACTAGCAGGAAACACGGCTCATGACAGCGGAAGGACAGGATCGTCCCTCAGCACCTACAGTTGGCTGTCTGCAGCTATGAGGAGCTCGGCAGACTGCTGGGAGGTGTGGCCATGGCTCTGGGAGGAGTTCTGCCCAGTATTCAGGTGGTCCTACAGTCCAAGGGAACCGAGAGGTCAGCCGAGTCTGGGCGGACGGATCGGACGGCATCTGCAGACAGTTTCTTAGGATCCACTGAGGGATAGACCTTTACAAGAGCCATCAGCATCTATAACATCTCTTAATGAAATGAGGATAACGAGTTACAACAACAAAATAATTTCCCTTTGGGATTAATAAAGTATTATTGACTTGACTTGACTTGTATGAGGACAGCAGAACATGTATGAGGACAGCAGGACATGTATGAGGACAGCAGTGAGATGTGCTGTAGGAGTGACAGATAGCTTCAAGGTGGAAGTGGGAGTGCATCAAGGATCAGCTCTAAGCCCCTTCTTGTTTGCTCTGGTGATGGACTGACTAACAGATGAGGTCAGGCAGGAATCCCCATGGACTATGATGTTTGTAGATGACATTGTGATCTGTGGTGAGAACAGGGAACAGGTGGAAGAGAACTTGGAGAGGTGGAGGTATGCACTTGAAATAAGAGGAATGAAAGTCAGCCGTAGTAAGACAGAGTCCATGTGTGTGAATGAGAGGGAGGAGGTGGAAGAGTGAGGCTACAAGGAGCAGAGGTCACGAAGGTACAGGACTTCAAAGACTTGGGGTCCACTGTCCAGGAAAATGGGGAGTGTGGTAAAGAGGAGAAGAAGAGAGTCCAGGCAGGATGGAGTGGATGGAGAAAAGTTTCTGGAGTGATTTGTGACAAAAGGGTGTCAGCAAAGGTCAAAGGAAAAGTTTACAAGACAGTGGTGAGACCAGCTATGTTGTATGGTCTGGAGACAGAGACATGGACAAAAAGACAGGAGACAGAACTGGAAGTGGCAGAAATGAAGATGTTGAGGTTCTCCTTAGGAGAGACAAGGATGGAGAAGATTAGGAATGAGATCATCAGAGGTACAGCACAGGTTGAACAACTGGGAGA
The DNA here is from genome assembly GCF_014905685.2 of Nematolebias whitei. Classification (NCBI taxonomy): domain Eukaryota; kingdom Metazoa; phylum Chordata; class Actinopteri; order Cyprinodontiformes; family Rivulidae; genus Nematolebias; species Nematolebias whitei. The sequence goes on along the minus strand of NC_056506.1, from coordinate 51,666,591 downwards.
TAAAGTTGGGGAGGCCAGACTGAGATGGTTTGGACATGTCCAGAAGAGGGACCGTGGGTATATTGGTAGAAGGATGTTAGAAATGCAGCTGCCAGGAAAAAGACTAAGAGGAGATATATGGATGTAGTTGGAGAGGACATGGAGGTAGAGTTGGAGAGGACATGGAGGTAGTTGGAGTGAGGACAGAGGATGCAGAGGACAGAGTGAGGTGGAGGTGGACGACTCACTGTGGCGACTCCTGAAGAGGGAAAAGCCAGAAGACGAAGAAGATTAGATCGTGTTTTTCGGGGTACACTGTGGGGGGTGCTCTGTGAGTATGGGATTGGAGACCCGTTGTTACGGGCTGTTCAGTTCCTACACAAGCAGGCCGAGAGTTTGGTTCGCAATGACGGCAGTAAGTCGGAACCCTTCAGGGCGGGAGTTGGACTCCTCCAGGGCTGCCTGTTGTCACCGATTCTGTTCATAACTTTTATGGACAGGATTTCTGGTTGCAGCCAGGGGGAGGAGAGTTTTCGGTTCGGTGGCCTCAGGATTCATCTCTGCTCTTTGCAGATGATGTGGTCCTGTTGGCGTCATTGTGCTGTGATCTCCAGCTCTCACTGGAGCAGTTCACAGCTGAGTGTGAAGCAGCTGGGATGAGAATCAGCACCTCAAAATCTGAGGCATGGTCCTCAACCAGAAAAGGGTGAATTGTTCTCTTCAGGTCGAGGGTGAGGTTCTGCCTCAAGTGGAGGAGTTGAAGTATCTCTGGGTTTTGTTCACGAGTGAGGGAAGAATGGAGCGTGAGACTGACGGATTGGTGCAGCATCTGCAGTATTGCAGACCTTGTACTGGTCTGTTGTGGTGAAGAGGGAGCTGAGCTGTAAGACAAAGCTCTCTGTTTACTGGTCAGTCTACGTTCCTCCCCTCATCTTTGGTCATGAACTCTGTAGAGACTGAAAGAAGGAGATTGTGGATCCAGGAGGTTGAAATGAGTTTCATCTGCAGGGTAGCTGGACTCTCCTTTAGAGACAGGGTGAGAAGTTCAGTTATCAGGAGAGACTCAGAGGAGAACCACTGCTCCTCCACATCCAGAGAAGCCAGTTGAGGTGGTTCATCTGGTAAGGGTGCCTCCTGGGTGCCTCCCTAGGGAGGTGCTTCAGGCATGTCTGACTGGGAGGAGACCCTGGGGAAGACCCAGGACACACTGGAGAGACTATGTCTCTCCAGTGTGTCCTGGGAACACCTTGGAGTCCTCTCAGAAGAGCTGGAAGAGGCTGTGGAGAGAGATGTCTGGACCTCCCTGAGCAAGATGCTGCCCTGAGACCTGAGTCCAGAACAAGAGGAAGATGATGGATGGATGGATGGATTAATTTATTAATGAAGGTGGAAATTTCATGTTTTATCTCAGATTAATTTTATTGAAATCGGTTTGCCTTCAGAATTTCAGGCTAGAACATGTTCTGACATGAGGCCCGGCCCACAGCTGGTCCAAGTCATCTGAGGAACACAAGTTTCGTGAGGTTCCACTTTTGCAGCTGGTTCTGTGCATGTTATGCTTCAGATCTTCTACCTTCTGTCTTCAGAAGCTGACAACATCTCTGACCATCAGATCCACTTGAAGGGAATGAATTTTCAGCCAAACATCACATGAACAAAAAGGAGGACTCATGTTCGTGCTGCTGTTCAGAATATTGTGTTGTTCTACGAGTGCTTAGTGTTTTTCTAAGTTCAGATCTTAGATCTTATTGTTTTTCTTTACAATTTATAATTTTGTTGGATGTAACTGGGACTCTGTGTACACAGTTTGTTGTCTGTCACATTGTAAAGTTTGCAGAGGATACAGATGTGGTGGGATGCATCACAACCAATGATGAGTCCAACTACAGGCAGGAGGTGGAACACCTGGAGAGCTGGTGCAGGAAAAACAACCTTCACATCAATTTTGAAGAATATGAAGGAGATGGTCGTGGACTTCAGAAGGAACAAACACACCTACCACCCTGAACATAGGAGGATCTGCGGTGGAAGTGGTCTCCAGCTACAAGAACTTAGGTGTGCACCTTAACAACAACCTCAGCTGGAGCAACAACACCACCAGTGTAGATGAGCTGGTCTGAGAAGCTCAGTCCTCACCTCCTCCTACAGGTGTGCAGTGGAGAGCATCCTGCGTAGAGCTGCCAACTCCTTGAAAACTAAATAAGGGACACCTCAGGGCAGGGCAGGCCGACCCCATTACCTTTACCCCTCCCTCCCCCTCTGCTTTTCTTGCTCTAAAATCAGCAGACCAGCAGACCAGTTGCTCCTAACAGTCCCAGGAACCCGTCTCAAGCGCAGAGGTGACAGGGCCTTCTCTGTAGCAGGCCCAAGACTTTGGAATGAGTTACCTCTGCTCGTTAGACAGGCCCCCTCCCTCACAGTTTTTAAATCTCGCTTAAAAACACACTTCTATTCCCTGGCTTTCTGCACTGTGTGACCTGTGCTGAGTCTGTGTGCATCACACTGTGTTGGTCATGTTGTTGTTGTTGTTGTTATCCATTATTGTTTTTGTCGGTTTCTACTTTTTGGTGTCCTGTTATGTAATCTGTTGCTGTGTGCTTGCTCTGTTTGTCCCTGTACAGCACTTTGGTGTGCTTTGTCACTGTTTAAAGTGCTTTATAAATAAATTGGTAAAATGAATCTGAATTTAATTGGATGAATGTTTTTGAATGATAAATATGTATAGAACATTAATTATTACACAATTTAACAATTTATTTTTAGTGCAAACAGAATGACCAGAGTAAAATATTTCTAAAAATAATTTATATTTCTTCAACATTCTTTTGTTCTGCTTAGCTTAAAACTGTATTAAGAGGAAACAATAAGAACATATAATGCATTTAGTGCAAACATAAAGTTTGTAGTAAACAAACACATTGTGCCTCAAAGCCATGACTTTGCACGTGTAGTAAAAAGAACTTGTAAACCAAAAAGGACAACGCTCCATCATGTGGAGTCAGCCTGTTTCTTCCAGTTGTATCTGGTGAGCTCGTGCTGCAGTAAGGACTGCTTTGTTTCTCAGAGCTGAAGAGTGAAACTCTGAAGAAGACATTTCATCATTTAGACTGACTAGGAGCTCACTTCTGATTAGTTCACAAGAACATTTGTTTCACATCAGTCCACTTGTTTTTCATGAGAGAGACCATCCTTTCCACAAATCCAGTGGATGATGGGATGAGGACAAAGATACAACAGCTGGATGTTGTGGAGGTCAGATGATAATACGGGACAAAGTCCATCCCGTTTCAGCTCAATACGGAACGCGTACTTTTGTTTCCAAATACGTGACGATTCCGTTTTTATGAGACGGTTGGCAACCCTACTCCTGTGCTCCAGCATCAACGTGTGGCATGGAGGCTGCACAGCTGCAGAAAGAAAAGCTTTGCAGAGAGTGGTGAAGGCTGCACAGAAGATGTTGGAGTCAGCCTCCCCACCATCACAGACATCTACACCTCCAGATGCAGGAAGAGGACCACCTGCATCATGAAGGACCTCACTCACCCAGCACACACACTTTTTGCCCCACTCCTCTCAGGAAGGAGGTTGAGGAGCATTAAGTGTAGAACCACTAGACTGAGGAACAGCTTCTACCCTGAGGCTGTTAGACTCATGGATCTCTAACCAGGAGAATCACGGTGAAAAATCATCATGTTGCTGCTGATCAGTTTCATGTTGCTGCTGAACCATTTCATGTTGCTGCTGATCCGTTTTATGTTGCTGCTGATTGTTTCAATGTTGCTGCTGATCCGTTTCATGTTGCTGCTGATCTGTTTCATGTTGTTGCTGATCTGTTTCATGTTGCTGCTGATCTGTTTCATGTTGTTGCTGATCTGTTTCATGTTGCTGCTGATCTGTTTCATGTTGCTGCTGATCCATTTCATGTTGCTGCTGATCTGTTTCATGTTGTTGCTGATCTGTTTCATGTTGCTGCTGATCTGTTTCATGTTGTTGCTGATCCGTTTCATGTTGCTGCTGATCTGTTTCATGTTGTTGCTGATCTGTTTCATGTTGTTGCTGATCTGTTTCATGTTGTTGCTGATCTGTTTCACGTTGCTGCTGATCTGTTTCATGTTGTTGCTGATCTGTTTCATGTTGTTGCTGATCTGTTTCACGTTGTTGCTGATCTGTTTTATGTTGTTGCTGATCTGTTTCACGTTGTTGCTGATCTGTTCCATGTTGCTGCTGATCTGTTTCATGTTGCTGCTGATCTGTTTCATGT
>NC_056506.1:51660807-51662341 GCF_014905685.2 Nematolebias whitei | reverse complement strand
TGCTGATCTGTTTCATGTTGCTGCTGATCTGTTTCACGTTGCTGCTGATCTGTTTCATGTTTCTGTGTTCATTCATGCTCATCTGCTCACAGTGTCTCATGTTCGTGCTGCTGTTCGATGTAATGTTTTTATGCTGTTAGTGCTTAGTGTATACAAAGTATTTAGTTGATGTTTCTCTTTCACATTTTATTGTTGGATGTAACTGGGACCATGTGTACATAATTTTGTTCCACCACATGTACCACATGAGGTGCGAATGACATATAAAGAAACTGACTCTGACCTGAGGAAGACGAGGGAACATCAGAGATGTTGTGAGAACCATAAACTTGTGTAAATCCGTGTAAACACAGGAGGACCAGAGACGTTCTCAGGATCTTCTGTGGGAACCAACATAATTACTGTTGTGCTGCAGAGTGAAGAAAACACAAACACAGCCGTGAGGAAATAAAAGCTGCATATGGACTGGTTCTGGTTCTGCAGAACCGAACAGAGGTAAAAACACACACTTGCTCAGTGTTCAGGGAGTAAAGCACCAACGTTCCCTCAGAAGAACAAAGCTGCTTCAGGTGAGCTGGACTTCTCCTGACCTTTGAAGGTCGCTTTTTCAGGTCTGGGTCTTTGAAAGTCTGATCTTTGACCTTACAGGAGTCATGGACTTGGATCAGAACTCAGTGGGTTCTGCTGGTGTGCTGCAGCCTGCTGTGAGTTTCTGAAAATGTTCTTGTGACTCTTGCAGGAGTTTGATGTGTGAAACCTTCTTCAGGTGTCCTCTTCTGTCTGCAGCCTCCTCCACATGAGAAGAACCTGAACCGGGCTTCTGATGGTCTGGATTCTCAGCAGACTCTTGGTCCTGCAGCCTTATCAGGGAATCATCAGGTCCACCAGGTCCTCCAGTTGGAGCATCTGGAAAGTGAGACATCCAAACCTAGCACTTCTGCCCCTTCACAGAACCTACAACTGTTCTAGAAGGTTCACAGATTTCACCTGAATTCCACCACTTTCTTTTGTAGAGGGTTCTCATCCTGGATCGGTTCTGGATTAGTTTATTCTAGACATTTTTTTCAGATGGTTCTTGTGTTCTGTGAGACCAATATTGAGTTATGACAGACGGACCATGTCTTTCGTTAGGTAGTTCTTGTGTTCAGTCAGATAATACTGCATTGTGTGAGATGGTTCTTGTATTCTGTCAGATGGTTCTTGTATTCTGTCAGATGGTTCTTGTGTCATGTCAGATGGTTCTTGTATTCTGTTAGATGGTTCTTGTATTCTGTCAGATGGTTCTTGTATTCTGTCTGATGGTTCTTGTATTCTGTTAGATGGTTCTTGTGTCATGTCAGATGGTTCTTGTGTTCTGTCAGATGGTTCTTGTGTTCTGTCAGATGGTTCTTGTATTCTGTCAGATGGTTCTTGTGTTCTGTCTGATGGTTCTTGTGTTCTGTCTGATGGTTCTTGTATTCTGTCAGATGGTTCTTGTGTTCTGTCTTGATGGTTCTTGTGTTCTGTCATATGGTTCTTGTGTTCTGTCTGATGG
>NC_056506.1:51660341-51660707 GCF_014905685.2 Nematolebias whitei | reverse complement strand
GTCAGATGGTTCTTGTGTTCTGTCAGATGGTTCTTGTGTTCTGTCAGATGGTTCTTTTGTTCTGTCTGATGGTTCTTGTGTTCTGTCTGATGGTTCTTGTGTTCTGTCAGATGGTTCTTGTGTTCTGTCAGATGGTTCTTGTGTTCTGTCTGATGGTTCTTGTGTTCTGTCAGATGGTTCTTGTGATCTGTCTGATGGTTCTTGTGTTCTGTCAGATGGTTCTTGTGTTCTGTCAGATGGTTCTTGTGATCTGTCAGATGGTTCTTGTGTTCTGTCAGATGGTTCCTGTGATCTGTCAGATTGTCTTTTTTGTTCCATAAAGGGATTCCTGGGTTTCATCAGATGATTTTTGTGCTCCATCATATA
>NC_056506.1:51627937-51660331 GCF_014905685.2 Nematolebias whitei | reverse complement strand
TCAGATGATTTTTGTGCTCCATCATATAGTTTTTGGGTTTTGTGAAATGGTTTTTGTGTTCTGACAGACAGTCCTGTGTTCCGGTAGATAGTTCTTGTGTTCAATCAGATGGTTCTTGTATTCTGTCAGACTGTTCTTGTGTTCTGTCAGATGGTTCTTGTGTTCTGTCCGATGGTTCTTGTGTTCTGTCCGATGGTTCTTGCATTCTGTCAGATGGTTTAAGTGTTCTGTCAGATAGTTATTTTATTCCATAACATGATTCCTGGATTCTTTCAGATGATTTTTGTATTCCATCTGATTCTTCTTGGGTTCTGTGAGACGAATCTTGAGTTCTGACAGACGGTCCATGTGTTCCATTAGTTAGTTCTTGTGTTTAATCAGACAGTTCTTGTGTTTCGTCAGATAATATTTGTATTGTGTCAGGTAGTTCTTGTGTTCTTACAGATAGTTATTTTGTTATATCAAACAGCTCATCTGTTCCATCAGATGGTTCTTGTGTTATGTCAGATGGTTCTTGTGTTCCATCAGACAGTTCTTGTGTTCTGTCAGATGGTTCTTGTGTTCCATCAGACAGTTCTTGTGTTATGTCAGATGATTGTTGTGTTCCGTCAGTTGGTTTCATTCTTGTGTTAGATTGTTCGTGTGTTTCACCAGAAGGCTGTTGAGTTCCCTCCAAAGGTTTTCATTTTTCATTGGAAGGTGTTTTGTTTGCTCTTAAATTTTACATTATGTATATGAATGTTTTTGTTTAATGCCGTGAGATGACTTCTGTTATGAACTGGCGCTATATAAATGAACTGAATCGATTTTAAATTCTGGTTCTGTTGTTGTCAGATTAACATGATGCTGCTGTCTGCTCTTTAAAAATGTCTTTAGACTGAACTATGTTTGGACAGTTTTTGTCCCGTTGAGCTCTCTGAATTGTCAAAAACAATAGCTTCATCCAAACCATGTGATGCGAATGACAATAAAGAAACTTGAACCTTGAACCTTGAACCTGATGCTCAGACACTCCTGAGCTCACCTGAAGGTGTCACTGGGTCACCTGGAAGGAATGCCTTGCCCACAGGTAGAGTTAACCTACGTTTGGGTTAACCTGTAGTTTTTGTTAGAGTTAACCAGCATTAATCCTGACATTCTTGTAATCGTTCTTTTTCAATAAGAATTGCTGACCCTGCTTATGTTCAGTTGTGACAGAGATGACCTGCAGCCAGGAAGCATCACCTTCACTCATCTCACCAGGAAAAGGTCAGCTGACCACCTGCTGGGCTGTGATTGGCTGTTCTTGGCAAAAAACTGATGTGAAAACATCCTGATTAACAATAAATCCCATTCCTGTTGAAACCTGAGTGTTTTCTCACCTGCTGCTGATGTCAGAGCACACCTGTGTGAGCAGCTTTAGGCTGATTGAACCGTTCTGTCAGACTCTGTTCAGCTGAGCCAGAGATCCAATTAGGAGTCAAAGGTTCCCATGGGACTGATGCTGTGTGAGACATGGAGCTCGTGGGGTCGCCAGACTAATGTTTGTCATATGACCGTTAGTTGGGCACCTGGCTTCAGAACTGGGTTCAGGTTTGTCATTCGCAGACCAATTCACTTCAATTCAGTTTATTTCTAAAGCTCCAAGTCACAACAGAAGTCGTCTCAGGGACTGAACAGAAACATTAATATCCATCCATCCATTATCTTTACCCGCTTATTCCATTTTGGGTCACGGGGGTCGCTGGTGCCCATGTCCAGCAATCACTGTTCGAGGGGCGGGGGACACCCTGGACGGGTCGCAAGTCCATCACAGGGACACATAGAGACAAACAACCATTCACTCTCTCACCCACACCTAGGGACAATTTAGAGTTACCAATCAGTCTAACATGCATGTTTTTGGTCTGTGGGAGGAAACCGGAGTACCCGGAGAAAACCCACGCATGCACGGAGAGAACATGCAAACTCCACAGAAGGCCCCTGGACCGGGGTTTGAACCAGGGACCTGCTCGCTGAGAGGCAGCAGCTCTACCAGTTGTGCCACCGTGCTGCCGAAACATTAATATATAAAATAATAATTGAACATTATTTATCTGAGGAGCAGACTGTTTTGAGTTTAACTCCATCACTGAACTCTCATGTTGAACAAGCATGAAGGCGACAGTGGAAAGGAAAAACTCCCTCATGAGGAAGAAACCTTTAGCAGAACCAGGCTCAGGACAAGCGGCCATCTGCTTCGACCGGCCGGGTTTGGTAGGAACAGATACACAATGGCAGGTCAAGAATCACATGTTAAGATAGAAATAGTATCAAATGAAAACTATTCAGTTTTCAATCGATTTTCTTCTGCTTATCTGGGGTCGGGTCGCAGCTTAAGTAGGGAGGCCTAGACTTCCTTCTCCCCAGCCACTTGGGCCAGCTTCTCTGGGGGAATTCCAAGGGGTTCTCAGACCAGCTGAGAAACAGTCCCTCAAGCGTGTCCTGGGTCTTCCCCTAGGTCTCCTCCTGGTGGGACGTGTCCGGAACACCTCACCAGGGAGGCGTCCAGGAGGCATCCTAACCAGATGCCAAAACCACCTCAACTGGCTCCTCTCGATGTGGAGAAGCAGCGGCTCTACTCTGAGTCCCTCCCGGATGACCGAGCTTCTCACCCTATCTCTAAGGGAGAGCCTAAACACCCTGCGGAGAAAACTCATTTCATCTGCTTGTATCCGAGATCTCGTTCTTTTGGTCACAACCCAAAGCTCATGACCATAGATGAGGGTGGGAACGTACAGGTCCTTCTCAAAAAATGAGCATATTGTGATAAAGGTCATTATTTTCCATAATGTAATGATAAAAATGAAACTTTCATATATTTCAGATTCATTGCACACCAACTGAAATATTTCAGGTCTTTAATTGTTTTAATACTGATGATTATGGCATACAGCTCATGAAAACCCAAAATGTCTATCGATCTCTCACTCCATTTTCCCTCATTTGATCCCAAGATACTTGAATTCCTCCACTTGGGGCAGGACCTCCTCCCCAATCCGGAGAGGGCACTCTACCCTTTTCCGGCTCAAGATCATGGCCTCGGATTTAGAGGAACCGATCCTCATCCCGGCCGCATCACACTTGGCTGTTAACCGCTCCAGCAAAAGCTGTAGATCATGACCTGATGAGAGACCCCATCATCTGCAAAAAACAGAGAAGCGATCCTAAGGCCACCAAAACGGATCCCATTAACACCATGACAGTGCCTAGAAATTCTGTCCATAAAAGTTATGAACAGAATTGGTGACAAAGGGCAACCTTGGCGGAGTCCAACTCTCAGCGGGAATGAGCCTGACTTACTGCCGGCGATGCGGACCAGGCTGTGACACCGATCATACAGGGACCTAACAGCCCATATCAAAGGGCCTGGTACCCCATACTCCCAGAGTACCCCCCACAGGGTTCCCCGAGGGATGCGGTTGAATGCCTTCTCCAAGTCCACAAAGCACATGTAGACGGGTTGGGCAAACTCCCATGCTCCCTCCAGGACCCTGCTGAGGGTGTAGAGCTGGTCCAGTGTTCCACGACCAGGACGAAAACCGCACTCCTCCTCCTGAATCTGAGGTTTGACTATCCGACGGACCTCCTCTCCAGAACCCCTGAATAGACCTTACCAGGGAGGCTTAAGAGCGTGATCCCCCTGTAGTTGGAAAACACTCTATGGCAGGAGTGTCAAACGCACTTACAAAAGGGGGCCAAAATTAAAACCTTTTTCAAACTAAGGGCTGGTTTCAGAATCTACATTAACTCAAGTTAGTTACCATCATCTTTTCCCGATTGCAGGTTCCTCAACAAGAGTTTGATTGGTCTCATTTGACAGTATCTGTTCCACTTTTGACATCATAATCAAAGATTACTGAAAAAAATTAAATGATAAAAGTATTTTACATTTAAAATATTATCTTGGGAGCCAGATAAGATGTCAACGAGGGCCACATTTGGCCCCCGGGCCTTGAGTTTGACACATATGCTCTACGGTCCCCCTTTTTGAATAGGGAGACCACCATCCTGTTCTGCCAATCCAGGGGAACTGTTCCCAATGTTCATTCAACCTTTATTTAGACGGTAAATCCCATTGAGCCTCACGGACTCATTTACAAGAGAGACCTGATTTCAACAAAGAATGATGACAACAATGTTGTCATGTTGACAACGATGTCCACACAATATTGCAGAGTCGCGTAAGCGAACACAACCCCACAACATCCAGAGCCTTAAGGAACTCCGAGCGAATCTCATCCACCCCTGGGGCCCTGCCACCGAGGAGCTTTTTAACCACCTCAGTGACCTCAGCACCAGAGATTGGAGGGCCCGACCTTAAGTCCCCAGGCTCCGCTTCCTCAGTGGAAGACATGCCAGTGGGATTGAGGAGGTCTTCGAGTATTCTTCCCGCTGGCCCACGACATCCCGAGTTGAAGTCAGTAGTACACTAACGCCACTATAATCAGTGTTGGTAGTGTACCGCTTTCCCACCCTGAGATGCTGGATGGTGGACCAGAATCGCCTCAAAGCCGAACGGAAGTCATTCTCCATAGCCTCTCAGAACTCCTCCCATGCCTGAGTTTTTGTCTCAGCAACCACCTGAACCGCATGCCGCTTAGAATGCCGATAGCCATCAGCTGCTCCCGGGGTCCCACAGGCCAAAAAGGCCAGATAGGACTCCTTCTTCAGCCTGACAGCATCCCTCACCGCCGGTGTCCACCACGAGGTTTGAGGGTTACCGCTGCGACAGGCACGACAACTTTACGGCCACAGCTCCGATAAGCCACCTCGACAATAGAGGCACGGAACATAGCCCACTCGGACTCCATGTCCCCCACCTCCCCTGGTACGTGTTTGAAACTCTCCCGGAGGTGGGAGTTAAAGCTCCATCTCACGGGAGATTCTGCCAGACGTTCCCAGAAGACCCTAACAATACATTTGGGCCTGCCAGGTCTGACCAGTATCCTCCCCCACCATCTGTGCCAATTCACCACCAGGTAGTGATCAGTGGACAGCTCCGCCCCTCTCTTCACCTGAGTGTCCAAGACATGTGGCCGCAGATCAGATGAGTCTTAAAACTGGACAATGTGTCAGCCTCACGGACAGAAACTGGAAGTTGGTTCCACAAGAGAGGAGCCAGAGAACTGAAAGATCTTCCCATTCTGTTTTTGTAAACTCTAGGACCCACAAGTAAACCTGCAGTCTGAGAGCAAAGTGCTCTGTTAGTAAAATATGGAATAATAAGATCTGTAATATAAGATGGAGCTAGGTTGTTGAGGGCTTTGTAGGTTAGAAGTAAGATTTTGAATTCTATTCTGGATTTGACAGGGAGCCAATGGAGAGAAGCTAAAACTGGAGAGATATGATCTCTCCCAGTAACTCCAGTTAAGACTCTGGCAGCAGCATTTTGGATCAACTGAAGACGTTTTAAAGAAGTATTTGGACACCCAGATAATAAACCATTGCAATAGTCCAGTCTAGACGTGACAAATGCATGGAGCAGTTTTTCTGCATCATCTTTAGATCAGATGTTTCTAATGTTAGTGATATTACGCAGGTGGAAGAAGGAGGTTCTAGTAACGTTTTTAATGTGGGGGATAAAAGACATGTCCTGATCAAAAATAACACCAAGATTTTTAACATTAGAGCTGGAGGACAGATTAATGCATCTAAGGAGGGAGAAAGACTGAAACATTCATTCCTAAGGTGCTCAGGTCCAAAAACCAAAACCTCAGTCTTGTCTGTTCAACAGGAGAAAATTAAGGGTCATCCAGGTTTTTATGTCTTTAAGACATGCTTGTAGTCTAAGTAGCTGATTGGATTCACTGGGTTTAATGGACAAATATAACTGTGTGTCATCAGCATAACAATGAACATTTATCCCATATTCTAAAAAAGTTAAGTCTGGTCCTCTGGACATTCAAAAAACAAAACAAAGTAAAACGAACTAAAAAAAAAAAGTATAAACATTTTGTCTTTCATCCAAAAGATTTCTTCAGTCTTTGCTGCAGCAAACTGGTTGATCCACTCTGAGAAGGTGCTATTTATAAGACTGAGCTGAATACAGCACCTCAGACTGAGGAAGTCTTTTGAATGAAAGACGAGACGTTTCAACAATTTTTTGTTGTTTTGACTTATTTTGTTTTTTGAATGTCCAGAGGACAAGACTTAACTTGCTTAGATTTTTCTACCTGGATTATTGAGCATGCATCAGGATGTATCCCATGCTGTTTAATAACTTTACCTAATGGAGGCATATATAAGGTAAACAGTATTGGTCCAAGCGCTGAACCTTGAGGAACTCCATGACTAACTTTGGTGTATGAAGAAGATTTATTATTTACATTTACAAACTGGAATCTATCAGATAGATGTTTTTTTTTTAATTTACCCTTTATTTATCCAGGTAGTCTCATTGAGTCAGGAGAACTCATTTTCAAGAGAGACCTGTTCAGGAGCAGATGGTGGGGGTTAAGGGTCTTGCTCAGGGGCCCAGAGTGGGGCAAATAAGGGTGGAGGCAGGTGTGGGTGTTTCATCTGTTCCACCCACATTTTGATGTTGACAGTACTGGGAGTTGAACCCGCGACTTTCCAATCATAGGCCCATCTTCTCTAGCCTCTGCACCACCACTCCCCAAAGCAAGTTGGCCATCTGGCCTTAAACATTTGATTGTTTTTCATGATGATTGATTGTTTTGGATGGGTGTGTTTTGCACGTGTTAAAAGCCTATTTTTGAGATTCCAATGGGAGATTGGCTTGAAACACAGCAGTGAAGTCTACCTACGGACTCTACTTCCTCAGGTGGCTGAGACGAGCTGGTCTGGAAGCTCAGTCCTCACCTCCTTCGACAGGTGTGCAGTGGAGAGCATCCTGTGCTCCAGCATCAACGTGTGGCATGGAGGCTGCACAGCTGCAGAAAGAAAAGCTTTGCAGAGAGTGGTGAAGGCTGCACAGAAGATGTTGGAGTCAGCCTCCCCACCATCACAGACATCTACACCTCCAGATGCAGGAAGAGGGCCACCTGCATCATGAAGGACCACACTCACCCAGCACACACACTTTTTGCCCCGCTCCCCTCAGGAAGGAGGTTAAGGAGCATTAAGTGTAGAACCACTAGACTGAGGAACAGCTTCTACCATGAGGCTGTTAGACTCATGAATCTATAACCAGAATAATCACTGTGAAAAATCACATCATGCTGCTGCTGATCAGTTTCATGTTGCTGCTGATCAGTTTCATGTTGCTGCTGATCTGCTTCATGTTCATGTGTTCATTCGTGCTCATCTGCTCACACAGACTCATGTTCGTGCTGCTGTTGGGCGTGTTGTTTTTATGCTACTAGTGCTTATTGTATTTTTAGCTGTTTTTCTTAGTTCATATCTTTGATGTTATCACTGTTTTTCTTTGACATTTTATTGTTGGATGTAACTGGGACCCTGTACCACATGTTATGAGAATGACAATAAAGAAACTTTGACCTTGACCTTGAATATGATATTGAGAGTAAAGGAACAGCTCTAAATTGGTTTAAGTCATATATAATTATCAAGTCGGTTTTTAACTCGTCCAAAACAACCAATCATCATGTACAATAATCACATGTTTAAGGACAGATGGCCAACTTGCTACTCACAGAAACATCCTGAGGACAAACAACGCCAAAGTGGTTCAGAAAAAGTTTGTAAACTCAATCAAACAAAAAAGGTTAACTCGTGTCATCTGGACACCTTAAAGAAACTGGTCCAGATGACACGAGTTAACGTCTTTGTTGTTATCTACCTGAATAATAGAGCTTACAACCCTTTTTATTTTCTCTAGAAATTTTTAGACCATTTAAAGCAAATTTATTCTTCCAGGAAAAACTAATTTTATTGAAATTAAAACACTGTCACAATTCCTCTAAATCAATATGTATCTCAAAGTGACTGACGGTGATTGTAAGTCATGTGACCAGTGGTGGTTTAGTTTTGTGGTGTCTCTGTTTAAAAGGATGTACATAAACCGTCAAATATTTTCTCAGTACTGACTCTGCCCTTTTAGGACAACGAGTGGACAACACCTCAGGGATTCAGCATCACCTGGTGAGGCGGAGATGTAACGCTTCCAAAGATGAGATCATCGAGCCGACAAACGAGGAGTACAAGCGAGCGATCCGCTCACCTCCCAAGGTGAGGGGGAGGAGCTTAATGTGGGCCAGTTTCAAAGGCGCTTTGAGCCTAGACATCATTTTACTTAAACTATTTCTGACACTGTTTACCTGAAAGCCTTGGTACTTGACAGGTGAGGACAGGTGAGGACAGGTGAGGGGTCCAAAGAGTTTCAGCTGGTTCTTGATTTCAGTTGATTCTCTGTGGAAACAGAACAAGTGAACTGGGATGGACTGAACCTGAAACTGAACCAGAACAGGACAGTTCTGGTCAACAAAGCAACTCAAGAGCTTTGCAACGCAAACACACACATTAACAACACACACAGTAAATCCTTCTCCAGAGACGATCACAGCTTTGGATCACATTCATTCATTCATTCAACCTTTATTTCTACAGGTAAATCCCATTGAGCCTCGAGGACTCATTTACAACAGAGACCTGATTTAACAAAGAATGATGACAACAATGGACAACAGCAACAACAATAAACAGTTATAAAAAGGCATACAAATTTATTTTTGATTTTATTTTTTAAACAAATAGGATGGCTAAAAAACAAAAGTAACAAAAACAGCTAGATTATAAGGCGAATGGTACACCATTGTTGACTGATTTGAGAGTTTATCAGTTTTTCTAGAACCTTGGCTAAAATGCAGAGTTTAGAGATTGGTCCATAGTTGTTCAGTGAGGTGGGTCACCTCCCTTCAGCAAAGAAGAACAAAGGCTGTTTTCAAGTGTCTGGATGGAGTTTTGTCTTATGGAGAGATTGAAGATGTGGGTCACAGGGACTGTGATGATATGAGCAGCCAGCCTTAAGAAATAAGGTGGAAGTTCATCTGGACCTGCAGATTTTTTAGGGTCAAGATCTTTTAACAGTTTATTGACCTCACTGACTGAGAACGGAGAAAAAGAGAAGCTGTGATTAACTGAGGATTGACTTGTAGGAGGGATTTGATTTGTAGACGTTTGGTTATTAAGTGAAGTGGCTGATCTTCAGAGTTAATGAGAAGTTGTGATGGGAGGTCAGATGATTGGGGGCTGCCTGAGAGAGATTTGATGGTTTTCCAGAATCTGTTGGGGTCATTTAGATTTTTGGAGGTCTGAGATAAGAAATAGTTTCGTTTTGCTGCTTTAACAGCAGTTGTGCATTTATTCCTCATCTGTTGAAAACTCAACCAATCAGTGTCTGAGTCAGATTTTCTCACTGTGGCCCAAAGATCAGAATCAGAATCAGAATAAACTTTATTGACATTGCACCGAAATACAACGAGAACATGTACGTACAGTCGTCCGAAGATGGGCGGAGTGCACGAAGCTGCAGCCAAAATAATCAGCGCGGCCTCTTATTCTTATTCAGAATAATATTTTGCTTAGATGAGTAAAGGAAAGAAAACATGAGGAGAGACGGTATAAAAAAAAGATCTCTCACTCCGTGTCCTAGACAGGGCACGATTTGAAGCATCAAACAAACCTCCACAGCAAAGCAACATAAACAGACGTTATACATGAACATACAGGCGGTGAAGACAGAGAATCTTTAAGGGAAAGTCGTAGCATAGTCCAGAGCCCCCCCTCAGCCATTGTCCAGATAAGAGGTGACGTTCATCTTCAGCTCAGTTGAGGTTCTGTCACATGTCCACGGCCTTGGGGAAGGGAGGGGTGAGGAAACAGTCAAAGCATCTTTGTTGTTTCCTGAACATTCCAGGAGGAGTTGAGATAAGTCCGGCATCAAGGCCACAGTTTGGGTCAGGCAGAACTCTTAATTGTTGTTTCTGCCTTTAAAGTCTCGCTGGTACATATTCTCTGATGGAAACTCCAAAACAGCCGAATTGATCCTTTACTCCAAAAGTCGAGCTCACAGCTTCTCCAGATTATTCCACCATTCATGAGTGCTGCCAGGGAGATCACAGTCCTGATAACAGCTGCTCCAATTCCCTGTCACAGCTCCACATTCAGTCCGAGCACTGTCAAGCTTCAACACCTCCACCCGAATTTGTAGACAACCAGATTCCACCAACCAAACAGTAGATTCTAGTCGTCATCATGAATCCAATTTGTTCCTTAGAGTTCAGAGGGTCCTCCTTACCCTGACTCCTGCCGGGAGAAGTTGATCGATTTTGTTGAGAGACCAGCTGATCCTTCCAATTAAGAGGTATGCAGGAAAAAAAAGAGTCTTTTTAAGGGTTCACAGGACAAAAGAGCGCAGCAGGGAAGCGGGTGGGGGGGCAGAGAGGGAAAACACGTCTGGTTTCACTGTAGAGTAGCAGGAAAAAAAAAATTAAAAAAGATGATCTCTCCTGTGCAGGAGGTCAGCTAGCTCTGGAGTAAACCAGGGGCTGTCTCGTCCCTTTATTCTGAACTGATGAAAAGGAGCATGTATGTTCACAAAATAAATGAAATTATTATGAAAATAGTTCCAAGCGGAGTTCAAGTCATCAGTTAATAGAATACGATGCCAGTCAAAGTGAGACAGATCCCAGAGGAATGACTGTTCACAAAAACATTTCAGATCCCTTTTTTGAATTAATCTGGGCTTAGAAGGTGGAAGTTTAATATCTCTCAAAGCCACTGTCACACAATGATCACTCAAAATGTCAGCGAATACACCTGTACCAGGGAATTTGTGAGGCATGTTTGTTAGAAACAGGTCTAAGATGGAGGACTTTTCAGGACGGCTTTTGTTTAATCTAGTGGGAGAGTTGATCAATTGGGTTAGATTGAGAGACAGGCAACATTCCTTGAATTTATCACAGAGGGGGGTCGACTTATCCCAGTCAATGTTGAAGTCTCCTGCAAAAAAGATCTCTTCGAATTTTAAATTACCAAGGAATTCCATCAGGGAGGACAAAGCCTCAGGTGTTGCTAAGGGGGGACGATAACAACCCACTACAGATAAAATCTGGCCTCCATTCAAAGTGATGTTTACAGCTAAGGCCTCAAACTGGTTAGGAATTGTTTTTGAAGACACAAGACTAGCAACCAGAGAATCTCTAATGTAAATAGCAACTCCAGCCCCCCTTGTTTGAAGATCACAGCGATAGATGTTAAATCCATTCATTACCAGGTCATTATTCAGTACAGATTTGTTGAGCCAGGTTTCAGAGATGAAGATTACATCTGTCCTAGAAGAATTCAGAATTCAGACCCAGTGGATCACATTCAGACCCAGATGGGGGACATGGGGACAACAACAGGTTCAGTGTCTTTCTCAGAGACCCTTCAACAACAACCTCTGATTCTTGCTGGAGTACTGCACCGCTAACCGGTGCCGCCACTGCAGATGGGTCATGACATGGTAAATGTAGTAAAAACTGGTTCCAGCCTCTGACCCAGAACCTCCTGCAGCAGCAGAACTCCCAGTGGTTCTCTGAAAGACCATCTTTGTTCCTCACTCTGGGTAAACCTCTGTCCTCTGAACTGGTTCTGTCCAAACGTTTTGTGGTTCCTTCAGAGAAAATGTTTCAAGCCAGTCATGCTGCCATGTTGACATTTGACCTGCTAAATGAGAACTGTAGGGGCTGAGATGAAGCTCATTGCACAGTCTGACCTTCAGGGTGAATGTCTCTCTGTAGAACTATGGACTCTGAATGACCTTTCCTAGGTTGACAGGCAGCAGCAGCTTATTCTCTGAAGTCAATGCTGATGTCTTTCCACCTTGGTGTTGTATTACCTCACACCTGGTTGCTCCAGAACAACAGAACCTCCAGATGAGGATCAGAGGACCAGCAGCTCCTGATCCTGGACCTCTGAGGCTCTGTGGAAGCAGCAGACACAGAACCAGGTTAATACAAACTCGATGGACGCTGCTGGGTGTTTAAGTTCTCTACAGCTATGATTAGAATCATTTTAGAGCCCGAGCACGAAACCTGAAGACTCGAAGAGAAGACTTCCTGTAAGACAGGAAGTTACATTTAACATGACTGTTTTTCATTTCCTGTTTTGTTCTGTTACAGATGTTTGTATGATTGAAGTTTGGTTCTGATCCAGATGTTCGTATGAACAATGATTTGTTTTGACCCAGATGTTCACATGAACCATATTTTGTTTCTGACCCAGATGTTCACATGGACCATATTTTGTTTCTGATACAGATGTTCATATGAACAATGATTTGTTCTGATCCAGATGTTCGTATGAACAATGACTTGTTCTGACCCAGATGTTCACATGAACCATATTTTGTTTCTGACCCAGATGTTCACATGAACCATATTTTGTTTCTGATACAGATGTTCGTATGAACAATGACTTGTTCTGACCCAGATGTTCACACGAACCATATTTTGTTTCTGATCCAGATGTTCATACGAACTACGTTTTGTTCTGATCTCCCCCCGTCAGGGGTTGGGTCTGAGTGAGGTCTGTTTCTGTGTGAACCGGGTCCAGTGAGGTTCTGGAATGTTTGGAGCTAATGAGATGAATGAAAGTGGAGCTGGGAGTGTCAGCAGCTTAATCCAAGTGATGAACTGGACCCACTTCAACAGGTGGAGTCACACAGGTGGGGTCTGGCCTCAGGCTTTGCTGCAGCTCATTTGGTTCTGGTCTAGAGGATCACCATTGTGGGTTTGGACCTGATGACTCATCAGAACCAGGTAGAGCTGCAGGTTTATTTCTCTTCTTCTTGTCTTCGGGTTTTTTTTTTTTTTTGATGAAGACGAGTCGTCCTGCTCTAATCTTTTGAACTCCTTTGTTCTGGGTCTGGGTCTGGTTCTGTTTCTGGTTCTGGGTCTGGTCTCATGACCTGAATATGAACGGGTTTGTTGTGGAGGCCTCAGAAGACTCCCTTCTTGACTCATCCTGCTCTTCATTGTGTATGAGACGTGTGACAGGTGTGTCTGTGCGGCAGGTGTTTGTGGAGCTGAAGGAGCTGGTGATGGACCGGGACCAGGAGGTGCAGTGGAGGGAGATGGCTCAGTGGATACACTCTGAGGAGCAAGGACAGGAGGAGAACTGGACCAGGACCCGCTTCACTTCACTGTCCTTCTGCTCCCTGCTGGAGCTACGAGAAACCATCTGCCATGGTGAGGAAGAGGAGGAGGAGGAGGGGGAAGGAAGAGGAGGAGGTGAAGGAGGAGTGGGAGGAGGGAAGGAGGAGGAAGTGGTGCTGAAGATGTTCTCTTGGTTCAGGTTCCGTTATTCTGGACCTGCAGCAGAACTCTCTGCCTGGTATTGCTCAGCAGGTCGTGGAGCAGCTGCTGATTTCAGATCAGATCAAACATGAAGATCGAGACAAAGTGCTGAGAGCTCTGCTGGTGCCACACAGGTAGGTGTCCACACCTGTGCACCTGCAGTCACACCTGTCCATCAGTCATCCATCACTACGTTCTTCTTCTTCTAGTCACCCCAGTGATCAGAAGGATCCCAGCTGGTTCAGCAGGAACATCTCTGCAGCCAACATGGCTTCCCTCATAGACAGAGGAATCAGCCAATCAGAGCTTCCCCCCAGCCTGACCAATGACAGGGAGGCTGCCGTGGAGAGAAAACAGGTAAGAGGAAACATCCAGTTTATGAGGAGCCAGGTGAGCAGTGATGCTGCCAGCTCAGAGCCAGCTGTGATCTTCTGACCGGTCCTGTTTTCAGACAGAGGTCCCATCACTCTGTCATGTCAGATCCAAACAAAAGATCTCCGGGCAAGCTGAGGCCACCATCATTCTTGTGGGTAAGAATCTGTTCTGAACATCAGAACCAGAACTTTAAGTACAATCCTGACTTTTTTTTTCACCCGACAAACTACAGCTGATTGATAAAAATATCCCAGTTAAAAGAAAACAGCTGTTTTCAGTTGAAATTGTTCTTCAGAGCCTTAAATGTGTTGTCTGGTTGTTGTAACGTGGATCAGTTAGGAACATTAGTGCTGCAACCTGGTTTAACTCTGATCAGGTCCAGTTTGCAGCAGGTTCACTGGGATCAGAACCATCCCCCTCTGTGTCTACAGGCTGCATGGGGTTCCTGGACCAGACCTGCATGGCTTTTGTGCGTCTGCAGAAGGCGGTCCTGTTGGAGTCTGTGATGGAGGTTCCCATCCCTGTCCGGTTCCTGTTCCTCCTGCTGGGCCCTCCCACCTCCAACGACTATAACCAGATCGGGCGTTCGATCTCCACGCTCATGTCAGACCAGGTAAGTTCTTGAAAACAAATGCTGCCAGTTGTTTTCTTGGATACAACCACCAGATGATGCCAGATGAGGTCATTGTGGGTTTGTCTAGAACTTCTATGAGGCAGCATACCGAGCAGAGGATCGCCAGGAGCTTCTGACAGCTATAAACCATTTCCTGGACTGCAGCATCATCCTTCCCCCCTCTGAAGTCAGCGGTGATGACTGGCTTCAGTCCGTCCCTCACGTTCAAACAGAAACACTTCAAAAAGAAGAGAAGAAGGAGAACAAGCAGCTTCAGGATGAAGGACCCAGTGTTCAGCAGGACCAAGGTAGTCTCAGCATCTTCTTTAACAACAATGGTAGACATAAAAACTCAGAAAATTAGTTTTGGTCTCCATCTCTAATTCTAATGCTGAACATTGAAACTTTGTAGGTTCATTTTCAATACATTTCTGAGTGAGTGAGCTGCCGGAGTCAGGAGTGAAGGAGGTTTCTCTGATGGAAGCCGGCGTGTTGTCAGTATGTTGGTGTTGGGTGTGCAGGCCGTTTTGTTGGAGAAAATCTCTCAGTAACATTGTTTACCCAAAAGAAGCATGTTCAGTGACAGTATAGTCAGCCATAACAATAAAAACATTCATAACATTGACCCAAAAATCCCCTGACACATTTTTAAGTCCAATTGTTTAAATGTTAGAGTCTAACATCTGGTGGTCTTTTCTTCCAGATTCTTTAGTTCTTTCCAAGTCTGGTGGGGATCCTCTGAAGCGTTCAGGTCGTCTGTTTGGAGGTCTGATCAAAGACGTGACGCAGCGCTACCCACAGTACCTCAGCGACATCCGAGATGCTCTGAACCCTCAGTGTATGGCCGCCGTAATTTTTATTTACTTTGCTGCTCTGTCTCCTGCCATCACCTTCGGTGGACTCCTCGGTAAGTCTGAGCATTGCAGGGCCACCTTAAGGAGATGCTATCTGAAGATGTATGACCTCTGTTGTGTGATGCAGGAGAGAAAACGGAGGGTCTGATTGGTGTGTCGGAGCTAATGGTTGCCACAGCGATGCAGGGAATAGTGTTCAGCATATTGGGAGCGCAACCTCTGCTCATCATTGGGTTCTCTGGACCACTGCTGATCTTTGAAGAAGCCTTCTTTACTGTGAGTTGTGAGTGTGAAACTGTCTGGAAATAATTTCACCAACAAGAAGTTGGACACTGATTCCACACATCTGCAGTCACTGACGGTTAATTCTCTCATTCAGACCCAATCCCAGATACCAGAACCATCTTTGTCCCTGCAGCAGAAACATGTTTAGTGTTTGTTTCAAATAAATCCTGAGGTTCTTCCTGTCAGGGAATTTTTGTTCAAAGTTCATGGATGTTTTACTACTATGGCTGAAAATGCTAACTCTGCCCATGAATGATATGTTTGGGTTAGCAGAGGGAGCTGGATGAGGAGCTGGATGAGGGTGCAGCGTGCAGCTGGCACTCCAAAGACACCTCAGAGTCTGTGAGCTCAGCTGAACTGATAAAGAGTATAAAAGCAAACTTCACATATGACTCAGGGCAGATTCTCATGACTAGTCTTCATGCGTGTACTTCCTGTATATCTGTGTAACCTGTCCTAAAAATCTGTCCTTGCAAATAAAATACCATTTAAAAATCTTCTGCCATTGAGTGTGGCTCCTTCTGAGTAAGCAAAATAAAGTGAGAACATTTTTCTCCAACATGTCCTTCACACTTTCTGTTTCTGGGCAGTTCTGTAAAGACCACGGGATTGAGTACCTGACTGGTCGGGTTTGGATTGGCTTCTGGTTGGTGCTCATTGCCATCATCACAGTGGCTTTGGAGGGGAGCATCCTGGTTCGTTTTGTTTCACGCTTCACTCAGGAAATCTTCTCCTTCCTCATCTCCCTCATCTTCATCTACGAGACCTTTGCCAAACTAGTCAAGGTGAGTTCAGAGCCCTTCAAGTACAGTTGGGTTCCACATAACAATATCAGAAAAGAGGAAATTCTCTGCACAAACAGTTAACAGTTGCACAAAAACAGTGTGTCCAAACTCTGACGCATCTGAAAATCTCACATGTTGACCTTCTTCACCGTTGGTCTCTTTTAGATCTTTAAGGAGCATCCAGTTCAAAACTATCACCATAGAAACCACACAGGACCTTCATCTTTTTCCAACTACACCATAATCCCAGCAAGTCCTGGAGAAGTTGTTGGAGAACCCAACACGGCGCTGCTGTCACTGGTCCTCATGGCGGGAACATATTTCATTGCTTTCTACCTGCGGAAGTTCAAGAACAGTTCTTTCTTTCCAGGACGGGTCAGTACTTACCAGGATTGGTACGGGTTCATGTGTACATAGATTTAATTCTAGGCAGCTCTGCAACCAAACAGTTCTGAAATGTTGTGGTACAAAGTTACAGCTTAGATGAAACAGAACCAGATAATTCTACCTGGAATATTAGGGCAGTCTGAGTCAGAACCCCAACTACCATGTACCAGCTGAGGTCCATGACTAAAACCAACTTCTAGAACACAAGGGACACTCTGCTGACACCTTCAGGAACACTCAGAGGTCCAGAGGAGTCCAGATGTTTAAGGCTCAAGTCTGTTTGGACCATTGTGTACATGATGTTTTTTGTACTGATTAGGGACTTTATACAAAAGACTTCTTCAGTGTGAAGAAGTCTTTTTATATAAAAGACAAAACCTTTCAACAAAGAAGAATCCATCCAGAGGACCTGACTTAACCTTGCTAGATCTAACAGAATATCTAACAGAACATCTGACAGATCAACAGAACGTCTAACAGAACATGTGAGGGAACAACAGAACGTCTAACAGAATATCTAACAGAACATGTGAGGGAACAACAGAGCGTCTAACAGAACATCTGACAGATCAACATAATGTCCAACAGAAAATCTGACAGATCAACAGAATATCTAATAGAACATGTGAGGGAACAACAGAATGTCTAACAGAACATGTAAGACATCAACAAAACATCTAACAGAACATCTGACAGATCAACAGAATGTCCAACAGAAAATCGGACAGATCAACAGAATATCTAACAGAACATGGGAGGCAACAACAGAACATCTAACAGAATATCTAATAGAACGTGAGGGAACAACAGAACATCTGACAGAACATCTGACAGATCAACAGAACGTCTAACATAACATGTGAGGGAACAACAGAACGTCTAACAGAACATCTGACAGAACATCTGACAGAACATCTGACAGATCAACAGAACGTCTAACAGAACATGTGAGGGAACAACAGAACGTCTAACAGAACATGTGAGGGAACAACATTACATCTAACAGAATCGAAGTCTTTCAGATGAAAGACGAAACGTTTCTACAATTTTTTTGTGTTGTTTTGTCTTTGAACGTCCAGAGGACCAGATTTAACTGTTTTAGATTTTTCTTCCTGGATTATTGAGCTGCATCAGGAGATTTTTATTTGATCGTCTATTGTTGTCTGAACCTCCTCTGTGTCCTTTTTTTATATCACATCTCTCTTGTAAATGAGTCCTTGTGACTCAAAAAGACTAACCTTAGAAATAAAGGTTGGATGAATGAAAATCATGCCATGTGTTTAAATTTATTTACGAGGGGACAGGCCAGTCCAGATGGACTCGGTTCCATGTAAACTGAAGGAGACTTGTGCAGGAACATGTGTGGGCATGACGTTCACAAGGACAGGTCTTTCCAGGACAGGATGTCTTGCCTGCGTCCACTGATTAGTAACGCTCTGTGTTTCAGATCCGGAGGATCATCGGAGACTTTGGTGTTCCCATCGCCATCCTCATCATGGTTCTGGTGGACTACAGTATGAAAGACACCTACACCCAGGTCAGAACTGAAACCCCTACCTGAGTCCTCTACATGAAACTGGTGTCAGGCCACATGGTGAACTGTTGTCTTTTTTGGACCGCAGAAACTCAACGTGCCCAGTGGATTCTCGGTGTCCAGTCCGGACAAACGAGGTTGGCTGGTTTCTCCTCTGGGTTTTGATGGACAGTTCCCAGTTTGGATGATGGGAGCCAGCATCCTACCAGCCATCCTGGTCTTCATCCTCATCTTCATGGAGTCCCAGATCACAGCGTAATTGTCCTTCATGTGGACCTTGGTCTTTGTTTCTGTATCAGCCTTCACACAAACAGTCTGACCCGTTTCTTTATGAACCACACTTGTCCAAACTAAAACCACATGTGGCTCACCGATGTAAAGCAGAGGTCCCCAGACCTGGTCCTAGTGGTCCACCAGCCTGCATGTTTCAGCTGCACCTGCTGACTCTCTGGTCAGGTCACTCAGGTGGGCTGATGCAGAGAACCAACTGAACCATGCAGGTCAGTGGACCACCAGGACTTGATAGGTTTACTTGTCTGCTGATATTCTTACTGTTCCTCGTTGTCCTGCAGGCTTATCGTCAGTAAGAAAGAGAGGAAGCTGCTGAAGGGAACTGGGTTCCACTTAGACCTACTCATCATCGTGGTGGTGGGCGGAGTCTCTGCTCTGTTTGGTCTGCCATGGTTATCGGCTGCCACGGTCCGGTCCGTCACCCACACCAACGCTCTAACTGTTCTGAGTAAATCTGTTGTCCCAGATGAAAAACCTCATGTTCAGGAGGTCAAGGAGCAGAGGGTCACAGGGTTTTTGGTGGCCGTTTTAGTGGGTGAGTTCCATCACCATCACTGGCTCTCGGTCAGATGCTGCAGATCCTGAGCCGATCTCTGTTCTGTCAGGTCTGTCCATTGTAATGGGAGAGGTTCTGTGTCAGGTCCCTCTAGCTGTTCTGTTTGGGATCTTTCTCTACATGGGTGTCATGTCCCTGAACGGGATCCAGCTGACAGATCGCCTCATCCTGCTGCTCATGCCCCCAAAGTACCACCCAAACCACAACTTCATCCGTAAGGTAGGTCTAGTGTGCTGGTCCTGCTCCTCCTGTCCTCGACTTGGGGTCTTCACTGGACTTGTCTCACCTGTCCACAGGTGAGGACATTAAGGATGCATCTGTTCACGCTGGTCCAGCTGATATGTCTGTCTCTGCTGTGGGTTGTTATGGCGACAGCTGTGGCACTGGCCTTTCCCTTTATGTTGCTGCTGACCATCCCTCTCAGGATACTGCTGTTGCCCCGCATCTTCAGTCGCCGTGAGCTGCAGAGCGTAAGTAACCTATGACATCACTGTGATGTAATCACTGAGATAACATGGTCACCCTCTGACTCTGGCCTCTGGTCCTGCAGCTGGATGCTGACGATGCAGAGCCTCTTCTGGAGGAGAAGGAGGGTGAGGACAAGTATTCTCAGCCACAGATGTCTGTGTGAGCTGTTCCCCAGCTCTGATTGGCCGTTTCCTGCACCAGAACCAAGCCGTTCTCCCATCTGGGTTTCATGAAGCTGAACATTTTTACTGTAAATGAGACGTTCTGTTCTGTGTCTGACACTCATAAAAGCAAATGTTCCTCTGAAATCTGCAGCTTGGTTTGATTTCTTCACTTCATTTCTTCCTACTGAAGGAGGAGCAGGAGCACCTCCTGGTGAGGTTGCAGCTTTCTGCTCCTCTTCAGCAGGAGCAAGGCCGGATTAACCATATGTGCAACTGGGCAAGTGCCCAGGGGCCCACGATCTCTAAGGGGCCCAGGGCAGTGAGGGCACAAGCAAAATATCTGGTTATCTCCTGCTTCACTTGGAGCCCTGCGCCACACAGACCACTGCTGCACTGGGCCGCCCTGCCTCTTCCCAGCGCCGCTACTGCAGCTCTGTTTAGTTTATTTGATCCTCCACTGCACGACCTGTCAATCAATCCAGTAGGCATGTCAGCAACTGACCAATCCATGACCTCTATTTATCCCGAAAGTAAACGCCCCATAACTGCTGACAAGTCCATCAGGTTTTTTCCCCCTAGAACTTTATTAACAACACAAAACAGAACAATGCAACAATAAACAAATACAAACTCGTGAAGACTGAAGAGTGCCATACCCAACATTTTTCAGTCAGGTCATCTGGACAGTTTCTCTTTTTGTGCTGAAACGTTTCGTCTTCGATCTACAGCAGAAGGCTTCATCATTCAAGAAAACACACAACAAAACTGATTCTTCCTCCAACAGCTTATTCCAAAGTGGAACAAACCAGTTCTGCTTGTGATAAGATGGTCTCTTTAGTACACTCCTGACTGATGAATCCTTCCAGATAGAAGGCGAAACGTTTCAGCGCAAAAAAAGAAACTGCCCAGATGACCTGACTGAAAAATGTTGGATTTTATACCTGGATTATTGAGCATGGACTTTGTTGTTTTCAACCAGTTTGACAAGACTGTCAACAAGGAAGAGGGCCAGCAATGGAGGAGGGGCGTACCAAAGAGGCCATCTTATCACAAGCAGAACGTTGGTTACGTACTGTAACCCCAGATTCTATGAGTATAGGCGTAGCCCTTTAAGGCTGTCGCTGATGGGTTTTATCCCGTTATGCGAAGCATCACACTGAAAAGTTTAGTCCACGCCCACCTGCTGTGTGGACCCCACCCGGTCCGTATAAGTTACGTTAAGAGCGGGTAATCGGCTCCCAAATAGCTTTTTTCTTCAGCCATTTAGGAGCCAGTGAGGCTCGACGCTTAAAGGGCTACACCTATATTCATAGAATCTGGGATTACAGTACGTAACCAACATTCTATGTCATATAGGCTTCGCTCTTTAAGGCTGTCGCTGATGGGTTAAGGGCGAAGCGGATGTTGTCCTCGCCTCACTGGGTGGGTGGAAGGGAACAAAAAGTCCCTTCATGTCAGCAGCTTCCCGGATAATGTCGGGCAACTCTGATAGGAGTGCACCGACGGCAGGGAGCGATGTGGCCGTTGAGGCGGGAAGGCCCGGAGGGGTCGAGCATCTGCTTGGCCCCCCTCGTTCCAACACTGCGCTCTCCGGGAGGGAGCGAGCATTGGGGCTGCTGCTGACATCGCCAGTCCCAGAGGAACCATCCGATTCGCTCCGAGAGCCGGCGTCGAAGAATTCGATCGCGTCGTCCAGTGAACATTCTCCCGCCACGGACAGGCAGTCATCGACGTTAGCCTTAAACGAGGCTGCTCTCCTCTGCCTTTCCTCCGGTGGAAGATCGTCACAGAGGCGGCAGGAGGAAGCGCGGGCGACGTGGCGGGGACCCAGGCATCCCTTCCAGGTGTCGTGCCGGTCAAAGCTGAGCAAGTAACCGGTCTTGCAAGATGGACACAAGCGGATGGTGTTGGAGCTGGACATCTTGTAGAAGGTCAGTGTTATTAGCTTGCTGAAGAAAATTGGGAGCCGATTACCCGCTCTTAACGTAACCTATACGGACCGGGTGGGGCCCACACAGCAGGTGGGCGTTGACTAAACTTTTCAGTGTGATGCTTCGCATAACGGGATAAACCCATCAGCGACAGCCTTAAAGGGCGAAGCCTATACGAAATAGAACTGGTTTGTTCCACTTTGGAGTAAGCTGTTGGAGGAAGAATCAGTTTTGTTGTGTGTTTCCTTGACTGATGAAGCCTTCTGGATCCAAGGCGAAACATTTCAGCACAAAAAAAGAAACTGTCCAGATGACCTGACTGAAAAATGTTGGATTTTATACCTGGATTATTGAGCATGGACTTAGTGTCATAACTAGATTTCACAAAATAATGAAAGAGAAAAAAACCCATAAAAAATTGAATAAATTCAAAACAAAGGAGCACGACTATATGAAAAACTTGTTGTTTTAATTAAAACAATAAGTTTTTATTTGTTATGAGATGATTCTGGCAGTTTTACAGTTTTTTTTTATTTGTACTTAATGAAGAATAGTATGACTTCAAACCATTCATCAAACAGGAAGGAGGACTTATTATCTCTCCTCTTACTTCAGTGAATGTTGTACTTTGCTATAAGTACGACTTTATTTATGGCATCAGAGAAAGCTGAGCTTAAGTTATCCACATAAAGTAAAATGTCATCAGCATCAAATGAATGAATATTAATTTTGAGATTAATCCAGTTTCTGATGTCTGACCAAACACTTTGTATTGACATGAAAAAAATTGCTCGAGGGATTCATCTTGTGATTGACAAAAGACACACAAATCAACATCAAATTTAAATCTTCTTTGCAGAAACATGGCTACAAGATTATTTATTATTATTTTAAAATGATTCTCCTTCACTTTAGGAGATTTAGGCCATTTGACAAATTTAGAATGAGCAGAAGTCATTCTGGTTTTATGATTTATACTGGGAGGTTTCTTGAAGGAATCTTTGTTATAATTAATAAATCCTTTGTCACAAACATTCATTGGTCATCTTACTTCATTTTGAAGTCAACTAAGTTAGTTATTTAATTTTAATTTGGGCATCAAATCATCACCTTTGAATATATAATATTTTGAATTCATTGAATCAGCTGTTGGTCAGGTTACTTCTTGTTGTGCCATTAACTCTAAAATAGTTACTGAATCAAGTTTACTTATGTAGGTAAAACTAGATGTTAAACAACCACATTAGAATACACCAGAATGCAGGAAATGGCATCTACTACTCAAAATTTTCTGGGGGACGACCCCCAGTCACCCCCGCCCCCCCATTTAAAAATACTTCTGACACCAATGGCCAACACGTTGCTAAACAAGTACACATGGTGTCATACGGTGTTCAAAGTGTGTTCAACTTAACTCAGTCTTGATGAATTGCTTTGGCAGTGGTCCGCATCGCCGGCAGTAAGTCGGGCTTGTTCCCGGTGAGAGTTGGACTCCGCCAAGGTTGCCCTTTGTCACAATTCTGTTCATAACTTTTATGGACAGAATTTCTAGGAGCAGCCAAGGTGTTGAAGGGATCCGTTTTGGTGGCCTTAGGATCTCGTCTCTGTTTTTTGCAGATGATGTGGTCTTATTGGCTTCATCAGGTCGTGATCTACAGCTTTCGCTGGAGCGGTTCGCAGCCGAGTGTGACACATCCAGGATGAGGATCGGTTCCTCCAAATCCGAGGCCATGGTCTTGAGCCAGAACAGGGTAGAGTGCCCCCTCCGGGTCTGGGAGGAGGTCCTGCCCCAAGTGGAGGAGTTTAAGCATCTTGGGGTCTTGTTCATGTAGCAATAATGAAGGGAGAGATGGAGGAAGAAGGGTGACACTTTCTCCATCTCAACTCCACTACATCCGTTTCTATTTATTTAGCAACCAACAAACCACAATCTGTGAAAATCCATGACTTCTCCTCTTCCACCATAGGCTCAGCACAGGCTCCACCCAGGGCTGTGTGCTGAGCCCCCTCATGTTCACTGTGCTAACATATGACTGTGTACCGTCCCATCCAGGCTGTCACATTGTAAAGTTTGCAGATGATACAGCGGTGGCGCGATGCATCACAAACAATGAGTCCAGCTATAGGCAAGAGGTGGAACACCTGGAGAGCTGGTGCAGGAAGAAGCACCATTACATCAATATGAATAAGACAAAGGAGATGGTCATGGACTTCAGAAGGAATAAACACATCTACCCCCCCGAACATATGAGGATCTGCAGTGGAAGTGGTCTCCAGCTACAAGTACTTGTGTGTACACCTGAATGACAACCTCAACTGGAGCAACAACACCACCAGCCTGATGAAGAAAGATCATCAGAGACTCTACTTCCTCAGACGGCTGAGACGAGCTGGTCTGGAAGCTCAGTCCTCACCTCCTTCTACAGGCTCCCCACCATCACAGACATCTACACCTCCAGATGTAGGAAGAGGGCCACCTGCATCATGAAGGACCTCACTCACCCAGCACACACACTTTTTGCCCCACTCCCCTCAGGAAGGAGGTTGAGGAGCATTAAGTGTAGAACCACTAGACTGAGGAACAGCTTCTACCCTGAGGCTGTTAGACTCATGAATCTCTAACCAGAATAATCACTGTGAAGCCACTTGGTTGTTGACATGTGCTACTGACTATCCATGATGCTGCTTTCACGCTGCTGATTATTTCGTGTTGCTGTGTTCATTGTTCATGTGTTCATGCTTATGCTCATGTTGGTGCTGCTGGTCAATGTAAAGTTTTTATGCTGTTAGTGCTTAGTGGATTTTTAGTTGATGTTTTTCTTAGTTCATATCTTAGATGTTATTACTGTTTTTCTTTTACATTTTATTGTTGGATGTAACTGGGACCCTGTGTACATAATTTTGTCCCACCACATGTACCACATGAGGTGCGAACGACAATAAAGAATCTCTGACTCTGACTCATTGGTCCTCATCTGCTCACACTGACTCATGTTCGTGCTGCTGTTGTTTTTGGCGCGTTGTTTTTGCACTATTAATACTTTGCTTTTAACTATTACACTATTAATACTTACCTTTTCCTTTTAGCCATCCTATTTGTTAAAAAAAAACTGTAGTATGCTTTTTATAACTGTTTATTGATGTTGCTGTTGTCCATTGTTTCATCTTTCTTTGTTGAAATCAGGTCTCTCTTGTAAATGAGTCCTTGAGGCTCACTGGGATTTACCTGTAGAAATAAAGGTTGATTGATAGTGTATTTTTAGTCTTGTGTATAATGCAGCATATTCTTAGTTCATGACTCGGATCTTACTAATGTTTTTCTTTACAATTTGTATTTTTGTGGATATAACTGGGACCCTGTGAACATAGTTTTGTTCCATCTTTTGTACCACGTGTGATGAGAATGACAATAAACATCCTTGTATCCTTGTATGTGCTAAATAATAACAGTAGCAATAATAAACAGTATCTCTGTTAGTGGTGCGAGATGTAATGAAGCTATCTGGAATTATGTAATTCAAGTTATGTGATCTGAACAATGATGTGAAACATGTTGCATGTTATTAAAGTTGAAAATGAAGACAGGTTTAATTTTTATTTATTTATTCAATACCACAAACTGTATGTCACAAACACATATTAGGAAACTAAACATGATTAAAAATACATTAACTGAACTGTAAACTGAACTGTACTCTTCCTCTCTGTTGTCAGCCTGGGTACTGACGCCACTTGCTCTTGCCGAGGTCGGACGCTTTTCCCCTCCCTCCCTCTCCGTTTGCTTTGCTGCTCTGTCTGTCTGTGAAACTGCTTCTGAGCCTCTCTTGCATCTTCGGAACCATAATTACAGACTTGATTTGACCAGTTGGTCCCTCAACTCAATTTACAACATTTCTTGAAGAGAAGACAAGCTTTAGACGAGCCGATTTGCCCTGTTGGCACGCACGCAGCTGGATATCTCATCGACTGGAAGACTTGATGATGTGTCTATCTCTGCTGCCTCTGTGGATTTTAAGGACTCATATTTAATTGGATTTACGATAACTGGTTCCTACTTTTTGGATTCAGCTGGTGCTGGTTTTATCTACAATCAAGGAAGTCGTCAGCAGCAAATTTGGACCCGATCACGCTGCTTGCCTTTATGATGGCTTGGTTCGTGCCTCAAGCACCAAAGACTCAAATGCTTTGGGCAGAAAGGCTCAGATCTTGGGGATTTTTACTCAGTCACGTTCCATCGGTGTGGCCATGTAATTTGGACATTTCAGAACCATTTGGACCAACACAGACTCAAGGTAGATGTCATTAAGTTCTGCCTGTCCCCAAAACAACTGTGTGTTTATCTGAATCTGGCTCACTGGCTGGCCTTGAAGGCCACCTTATCTGAATTCACCTGGACAACATGTGATCTGACGCTCCCCCCCCCCTCCCCCCACCCCCGAGGAATTTCCAACTGATAACCAGAGGAAACCAGCTGAATAAACTTTGTGTCATCATTTCAGGACTCTTGGATTCTCATAGGTGTTATCCTTGGTCATTCCCTGACATACCTCGAGAATGTTTATGAATCTCACCTAAGGGAACTGGCTGATTATTCCATCCTTATCAGAACTCTTACAGTGCCCTCGAGAGTGTCCATGAACATTGCTCACCACTCTCGTTGTCTTCCCCCTCTGTGGAATGTATATGTCACTATGTACTTGTTTGCGTGAGGTGTGTTTTTTAATCCAACATTTTTCAGACAGGTCATCTGGACAGTTTCTTTTTTTTGTGCTGAAACGTTTCGCCTTCGATCCAGAAGACTTCATCAGTCAAGAAAACACACAACAAAATTGATTCTTCCTCCAACAGCTTACTCCAAAGTGGAACAAACCAGTTCTGCTTGTGATTAGATGGTCTCTTTGGTACGCCCCTCCTCCATTGCCGGCCCTCTTCCTTGTTGACAGTCGTGTCAAACTGGTTGAAAACAACAAAGTCCATGCTCAATAATCCAGGTATACAATCTAACATTTTTCAGTCAGGTCATCTGGACAGTTTCATTTTTTTGTGTGCTGAAACGTTTCGCCTTCGATCCGGAGGGCTTCATCACAAGCAGAACTGGTTTGTTCCACTTTGGAGTAAGCTGTTGGGGGAAGAATCAGTTTTGTTGTGTGTTTCCTTGACTGATGAAGCCTTCTGGATTGAAGGTGAAACGTTTCAGCACAAAAAAAAAAGAAACTGTCCAGATGACCTGACTGAAAAATGCTGGATTTTATACCTGGATTATTGAGCATGGACTTTGTTTTTTTTTGTTGTTTTTTTTTAATATTAGAGTTTTTCTCCTCAGCCAAGAAGAACAAAACTCTGATAGGAATTTTTTCGCCTCCAATTCCTACATGTGTCCAGTTTCACTATTTTTTGTCTGTCTGAACAGGTCTCACTTGTAAATGAGTCTTCTAGGCTCAATGTGACTTATCTGTCTAAATAAAGGTTGAATCAATCAATCAATCAATCAATCAACTTTATTTATACAGCCATTTTAAAAACCACAAGGGTAGCCAAAGTGCTGCACAATAAAACAATAAAAACAAACAAAACAATAAAAACATACAAAGCATACACAAAGAAACATAAAAAGCATTCACATACCAGTTTCACAGCAGGTGTATTAAAAAGCCATAAAAGATAAGATCACGTGTTAAAAGCCAAAGAATAAAAGTGTGTCTTTAAAAGAGATTTAAAAACAGGAAGAGAGGAGGCCTGTCTGACACTCAAGGGTAAAGTGTTCCACAACCTGGGAGCAACAGCAGCAAACGCTCTGTCACCTCTGAGCTTCAGCCTAGTTTTAGGGACTGTCAGCAGCAGCTGATCAGCTGATCGTAGGGATCGGGGTGGACAGTAAGGCTGAAGCAGCTCAGACAGATATGGTGGGGCAAGGTTGTTCAGACATTTAAAAACAAACAGCAAAAGCTTAAAATTAATTCTGTAGTGCACAGGGAGCCAATGAAGGGACGCCAGGATGGGAGTAATATGCTCGCACCTACGAGCCTGAGTTAACAGGCGAGCAGCAGAGTTCTGCACAAGCTGCAGACGAGCAAGAGACGTCTGGCTAATGCCTGCATACAGCGCATTACAGTAGTCAAGACAAGCTGTGATAAAAGCATGGATTAATTTCTCCAAGTCAGGTCTTGCTAGGATTGGTTTCACTTTTGCTATTTGGCGGAGCTGATAAAAACTTTTCTGAACAACACTGCTGATCTGTTTTTCAAATTTAAAATCAGACTCAAACTTCACCCCCAGATTGGTGACACAGTCCTTGAGATAAAATGACAGTGAGCTAAGATCTATGCTGGGAGAGGGACGGCAACTTGGTCCAAACATCATAACTTCAGTCTTGTTCTCATTTAGACTAAGGAAGTTAAGTGAGAACCATGTCTTAACATCATTAAGGCAGTGTGTAAGTTGTTGAACTGTGTTGTTTTGTGCCAGGGGAAAATAGATCTGGCAATCATCAGCATAAAAGTGAAATAAAATGCCATGCTTCCTAAAAATCGAGCCAAGGGGGAGTAAGTAAAGAGCAAATAAAAGAGGGCCAAGGATTGAGCCCTGGGGGACACCATGTGGAAGAGGAGCAGTGGGAGACATAAAATTGTCGATTTTTACGCAGAAACTCCTATTGGTTAAATATGACCGAAACCAATTGAGGGCGACACTCCTGATGCCCACACAGTGCTCAAGACGAGAGATTAAAATGCTGTGATCAACAGTGTCAAATGCAGCAGACAAATCTAAGAGCACTAAAACAACAGACTTTCCGGAGTCTGTGGACAAGAATAAATCATTTGAAACCCTCAAAAGTGCACTCTTTGTACTGTGGCGGGCTTTAAACCCAGACTGAAACGGCTCAGTGATACCATGGTCCTCTAAAAATGGTAACAACTGGTTGTAAACAACCTTCTCTAATAGTTTTGAAATAAGTGGGAGATTAGAGATAGGCCTGAAATTGGAGCAGAGAGAGGGGTCAAGACCTGTTTTTTTGAGTAGAGGGCGTACAAATGCATGTTTAAAAGCCTCAGGTACTATACCAGAGGAAAGACTGCTATTGATAATCTGAAGTACACTTGGTTCAATAGTGGAAAATACCTCCTTAAACAAACGAGGTGGGATGGAGTCTGCAGGAGAACCAGAGGGCCTCATATGATCAACTGTGTCCTGTAGAAAAGAGAAGGACACCGGCTCAAACTGATCCAAAACAGATGAGTGGTGTAGAGGAACAGAAGGATCATAGGAAGGCTGAGAAATACAAGCTCTGGTTGACACAATTTTATCAGTGAAGAAGTGGAGGAAACTTTCACAGATTTCAGTGGAGGCATCAAAACCACCAGACTTGGGAGCATGGAGAACAATATCTATGGTTTTGAACAAAACTCTGGGGTTGTTACAGTTAGAAGAAATTATGCCTGAGAGATATTTGTTCTTCTCGGCTTTTACAGTTTTCTGATAATGTAACAGACTCTCTTTGAGAATATTAAAAGAAACATGTAGTCTGTCCTTTTTCCACCTGCGCTCTGCTTTTCTGCACTGGCGCCTGGCAGCGCGCGTGACGTCACCCAGCCAGGGTTCGGGGGTAGGTTTGGTGCGCCGGTTCTTCAAAGGAGCGATCGTGTCCAGTGGTTGTAAACAGAGAGTGGAAGCTGGAAACCAGTTCATCAATATTTAAACAAAGAGAGTCTTTAGAGTTATCCTCGCAGAGACCAAGAAAAGTGGAGGAGAACAAGGTTGGAGAGGAGGAGTTAAACATGCGACAGCGCTGAGGAGGAGCACACACTTTAACTGGACAGTGAGTGGGAATGTCAAATAGGATGGGCATATGATCTGAAAAAACAGCATCACATATGTCCAAGTTGGAAACATCCAGACCATGAGACAGGACCAAGTCAAGTGTGTGCCCGAGTTCATGAGTAGGACCAGACACAGACTGTACAAAGTTAAAAGAGTCAATAACATTTAAAAAGCTCCTGGAGATCGGCTCTTCTGGGCAGCAGACGCGAATATTAAAATCTCCAAGAATGAGAAAATAATCATATTTGGGCAGGATGTCAGCCAGAAATTCTGAAAAGTCATTTATAAAATCCTTATTGTGCTTGGGTGACCGATAGATGACGACACCCAAGATAACATGAGCGGGGCCGATTTCAAATGAGCAGTGTTCAAAACTTGTAAAAGAAGACTGCAGGCTGATCTGCCGGCATTTAAAATCATTTTAAAAACAACTGCTATTCCTCCTCCTTTCTGACCCGACAGGCGCGGGGAATTAAAATAGCAGCAGTCAGGTGGTGACAGTTCAATAAGAGCGGTGGGCTCGCCGGTTCTCAGCCATGTCTCCGTTACGCAGAGAAAATCCAGATCACGGGACATGAAGAAATCCCTCAAGATGAAAGTTTTATTTGACAGTGATCTTGCATTAACAAGGCCAAACCTGGCAGGGGCCGGTGCATCCCAAGCTGCAGCTGTCTGTGGAGCCCGACGCAGGGCTCGTAGATGGCGGGGATTTACACCACGCCGGCGAGGACGGGGAGAGCAGGGGCCGCGGGGGCCGCAGGGGCCGCGGGGGCGGACCATGTCATCCGAACTGACAGCACACACCAGCCAGCTGTCAGCAGGGTCCAGAGACCGCGGGCTCAGAAAGAGACCAGGTACCAGTCCATTTCTCCTCCGGGAGACCACAGGAAATCGTGCCAAGAAAGCTTTAATCTTTAACAGTCGTCCGCTGCGTTTGCCCCGGCGGCGCCGGCGTTTACGCCGAGGGAGAGGAGCGTGGGTGTGGCAGAGGTGAGCAGGTGTCCGACTGGTGAAGGAAAACTGCTGAAACGTCGTGTGAACACCACAATCAGTGTCGAATTTCACTAAATCCTTGGCAGAGAGACAAAGATCCAACAATGTTTGGCGATCATACACAAGCAGAGAACTGGCACTGATGATAAAAAACAAAAAGAGCACGAACACAAACAGCGAGAGACGGCAAGCCACACACACTAGCGCCACCTTCCAATGAATGAATGAATGAATGAATCTGACTTGTACAGGCTGTCTCTCTTCAAGCTCCTCCTGCACCACCGAGTCAGTGCTCTCTCTCAGAACTGGTCGACCTCTGGTGGGAGGACAGCTTCAGTGCTGGTTCGCTCAGCAACCGGTGTCGAGCTGTTAGACTAAGCAGTCCCGTTTGGTATCAAATCCAAAATCCAGCTTTAAATTTTGTTGTTATTGGGCTTTCAGGCCAAAGGAAAGTCCTTACTGAGAGCAGTCCCATGCAGCGCATGTGCATTAGGTGAATGTACAAAATTCACAGAGCCAACTAATGACCTGGCATGGTAACTACAGCAGACTGGGGTGGTTTGATGTAAACATCGAATATGGTCCGTGTCAATGTGGACCTTTTCCTCAAATCAACTTAAAAAAAAACCTGTTTCCCCCACCGTGTCTGTGTAAATGGGACCTCAGTCTTATAAATAGCCCCTTCTCATAGTGGATTAACCAGTTTGTTGATGACATCCAGAACTAGCTGTTCACATGATGGAGGACCATCGATCTAACAATTGGTCGTTATTGTCCTGATGGCCGCTTGCTATTCACAGAGAGTTGAGTGATACTAGCAATAACAGCATTAGCTTCTCTCCATTGGCTCCTTGTCAAGTCCAGAACTGAATTCAAAATCTTACTTCTAACCTACAAAGCTCTCAACAACCTAGCTCCATCTTTTATTACAGATCTTATTGTTCCATATTTTACTAACAGAGCACTTCACTCTCAAACTGCAGGTTTACTTGTGGTTCCTAGAGCTCCAGCAGCAGAATGGGAGGAAGATCTTCCAGTTCTCAGGCTCCTCTCTTGTGGAACCAACTTCCAGTTTCTGTCCATGAGGCTGACACATTATCCAGTTTGAAGACTTTCCTTTTTGATAAATCCTATAGTTAGTGTTTGCTTGTTATGCTGCTATAGACTTAGACTACTAGAGGACAAACTGACCTCATTTCCTTAAATGAATTGTTAAAATTGAATAGTTTTCATTTTTATACTATTTCTATCAACGTGATTCTTGACCTGCCATTGTGTATCTATTCCTACCAAACCCAGCCGGTCGAAGCAGATGGTCCTCTTGTCCTGATCCTGGTTCTGCTAAAGGTTTCTTCCTCATTACGGAGTTTTTCTTTCCACTGTCGCCTTCATGCTTGTTCAAGATGAGAGTTCAGTGATGGAGTTAAACTCAAAGCTGCTCCTCAGATAAATAATGTTCAATTATTATTTTATACATGAATGTTTCTGTTAACTTATTATTTTATACATGAATGTTTCTGTTCAATTATTATTTTATAGATGAATGTTTCTGTTAAATTATTATTTTATACATGAATGTTTCTGTTCAATTATTATTTTATACATGAATGTTTCTGTTAAATTATTATTTTATAGATGAATGTTTCTGTTCAATTATTATTTTATACATGAATGTTTCTGTTCAATTATTATTTTATACATGAATGTTTCTGTTAAATTATTATTTTATAGATGAATGTTTCTGTTCAGTCCCTGAGACGATTCTGTTGTGACTTGGAGCTGAAGAAATAAACTGAATTGAAATGAGCATTGTAAGAGGGGGACAGTTGGGCATGGAGGCCTCCACCGCTGTGTAATGATGGATGGTTTCTCTTCACAAAGATGTCACGTCAGAGATCAGCTGTGAGGTCAGAGATCAGCTGTGAGGTCAGAGTTCAGCTGTGAGGTCAGAGATCAGCTGTGAGGTCAGAGATCAGCTGTGAGGTCAGAGTTCAGCTGTGAGGTCAGAGATCAGCTGTGAGGTCAGAGATCAGCTTCAGCTGTGAGGTCAGAGATCA
>NC_056506.1:51626816-51627927 GCF_014905685.2 Nematolebias whitei | reverse complement strand
AGGTCAGAGATCAGCTGTGAGGTCAGAGATCAGCTGTGAGGTCAGAGTTCAGCTGTGAGGTCAGAGATCAGCTGTGAGGTCAGAGATCAGCTGTGAGGTCAGAGTTCAGTAATGTTGAGTCAGCTGCATCTCCAGACAGACTGAGACTGCAGCGCGTTGTGCGCTCAGCTGAGAAGGTGATCGGCTGCAGCCTTCCATCCCTCCACGACCTGTATGTCTCCAGGACTGTGAGGCGAGCAGGTCGGATCACAGCTGACCCTGCTCACCCTGCACACGGACTGTTCGAACCACTCCCCTCAGGCAGGAGGCTTCGGTCCATTCGGACCAGAACCTCCCACCATAAGAACAGTTTCTTCCCCTCTGCTGTTGGACTCCTGAACACTCATAATGCTACCTCATAACTTCTGCTTTGGTCACATCTGTATTATAATTGAATACTCCATCTGTACTGTTCTCTAAGCTTTTTATTGTTTTCTATTGTATGGGTGTACACATGTTTTATGTTATGTTTTTAATTTTACTTTATTTGTGGGTGTACACAGGTCTTACGTCTTATGTAATGTTTTTATTTTACTTTATTTTACTTTATTACTATTCGCACCTTATGCCGAAGCAAATTCCTAGTTTGTGAACCTCGTTCATTGACATGGCGATAATAAACTGATTCTGATACAGTCAGCTGTAACAGTTGCCGTCATCTTACAGACACTCCAGCATTTACGGCCCCCTGTTCTGGATTGTGGTCCAGAACGATGTCTGTTGTTGTTTTTATGGTTCTCAGGAGCCAAGGCAGTCGGATTAGAATTAAACCTGCAGTCCTTCCTCCGATTGGTTGGCTCAAACTTTTGTTTTGAGTTCTGCAACTGTAATAAATAAACAATTAAAGGCAAAAACAGTGGTCTGTCTGCTTTGTCCCACCTGGTTGCCATGGTAACCTCCCTCCCCCAATGAAACCTGAGCAGGCGTGGCAGCTGGAGTTCACCTGAGCTGCTGCTGAATGTTTGATGGAGTCCATCAGAGATCCTCTGAGCTGCTGATTAATCACCTGACACACCTAGACAGGTAGAGTCTGAGGGACAAGTAGAGTCTGAAGGACAGTTAGAGTCTGAGG
>NC_056506.1:51620403-51626806 GCF_014905685.2 Nematolebias whitei | reverse complement strand
GTAGAGTCTGAGGGACAGGTAGAGTCTGAGGGACAGGTAGAGTCTGAGGGACAGGTAGAGTCTGAAGGACACTGCAAAGCTTCAGCAGGTAAGGTCTCCATCCTTCACCTTACACATAGGTGTCTCAGAGCCTTTAGAACCTGTTTACTGCTTGCTAATGGGTCAGTTATGACACACACCTGCTCAGGTGTGTCTCCTGCCAAGTCACAGCTGAGTAGTCCATTTGCTGGTTCAGGTTTTGGTTCTGTACTGGTTCTTTTACAGCTGTGTGTTGTTTAAGGGATCTGTCAAGACCTGCTAAGGACTGGCTTCTGGCTCCATAAACAAGAACAATAAAAATCAAACCAGGTTCAGAAAAATGCTAATAATCGTTTTGTTGAAGGATCATACGGACGAACATTGGAACGGACAGAACCAGTTCTGCTGTGTGGGTGAGCGGGGGGTGTCCAAAGACAGACCTTGTGAATTCTGGCAGGGACCGCGGCACACTTTTGGATGAACTGGAGCTTTTGAAGGGTTTCATTAGAGCAGTAGTTCTCAAACTGGGGTGCCCGGACCCCGGGGGTCCGCGAGTTGGTGCTTGGGGGTCCACATCAAAATAATAATAGTAATACATTTTTAAATTATTATTTTATTTGCAAGTACATAGATGTTTAACAACCCGTTAAAATACACGAAAATGCAGGAAATCGCATCTACTTTATTTATTTAAAATTTTATGGGGAGGACCCCCCAGACCCCCCTACCCGCCCACTATTTGCGTTCCTGCATGGATCTGTTTACAAATGAAGCCGTTACTTGGTCTGACTCCTGCTGTTCCGATTCTGTTCAGTTGCATGTAAAGAGTTTTCTGTAGTAATCTGAAGTGGCGATACGTTCATTATGTTCATTAAGCAAATACGTAAAGCTTTAAAGTGGATTTTGATGCTGTTAATTTTCACAAAACTGTAATCTTTTGAAGTTGAAATTTAAAAAATTGTTAATTGTGTCTTGAATGAAAAATACCCCATGTTTAAAAGTATAAAAATTGTATTAACACTATTAAAGAACAGCTCTTAAGTATTTATGTTACACAAGTATTGCCATTGCATTAAAGTGACAAATTGAAGACAATATTTAACATGAGGGTTAAGAGGGAGTCCCTGAGCGCAAAAGTTTGAGAACCCCCGCATTAGAAATGCCAAAAAGAAACACATTGCAATAGTCCAGTCTTGAAGACAGGAAGACATGGAGATGTTTTCAACAGTGACGCATACATGAGGACCAAAGGTGTCAAAAAGTGGGAGCACCAAGTCAGGTTAGCAATGAAGAAGTTCACACTCCAGGGATATTCAATCATTAAATCCACCAAGAATGATCAGACTAAGCAGCCGGACCACAGACAATTCATATCAATATTCAGAGTCAGAGTCAGAGATTCTTTATTTGTCATGTACATGTGGTGGAACGAGATTATGTCCACAGGGTCCCAGTTACATCCAACAATAAAATGTAAAAGGAAAACAGTAATAACGTCAAAGATATGACCTAAGAAAAAAATAAACTAAATACATACTAAGCACTCATAACATAAAAACAATAAAAACAATACGCCGAACAGCAGCATGAACGTGAGTCTATGTGAGCAGATGAGTACGAATGAACACATCAACATGAAACAGATCAGCAGCAACATGAAACAGATCAGCAGCAACATGAAACAGTTTAGCAGCAACATGAAACAGTTTAGCAGCAACATGAAACAGATCAGCAGCAACATGAAACAGATCAGCAGCAACATGAAACAGTTTAGCAGCAACATGAAACAGTTAAGCAGCAACATGAAACAGTTTAGCAGCAACATGAAACAGTTCAGCAGCAACATGAAACAGATCAGCAGCAACATGAAACAGTTCAACAGCAACATGAAACAGATCAGCAGCAACATGAAACAGTTCAGCAGCAACATGAAATAGAGTTAGAGATTCATGAATCTAACAGCCTCAGGGTAGAAGCTGTTCCTCAGTCTAGTGGTTCTACACTTAATGCTCCTTAACCTCCTTCCTGAGGGGAGTGGGGCAAAAAGTGTGTGTGCTGGGTGAGTGGGGTCCTTCATGATGCAGGTGGCCCTCTTCCTGCATCTGGAGGTGTAGATGTCTGTGATGGTGGGGAGGCTGATTCCGACAGATTTCTGTGCAGCCTTCACCACTCTCTGCTAAGCTTTTCTTTCTGCAGCTGTGCAGCCTCCATGCCACACGTTGATGCTGGAGCACAGGATGCTCTCCACTGCACACCTGTAGAAGGAGGTGAGGACTGAGCTTCCAGACCAGCTCGTCTCAGCCGCCTGAGGAAGTAGAGTCTCTGATGAGCTTTCTTCATCAGGCTGGTGGTGTTGTTGCTCCAGCTGAGGTTGTTGTTCAGGTGCACACCCAAGTACTTGTAGCTGGAGACCACTTCCACCACAGATCCCGGGGGGTGGGGGTTGGGGGGGATTTTTCTGCAGTCCACAACCATCTTCTTCGTCTTCTCACATTGATGTGAAGGTTATTCTCTTTGCACCAGCTCTCCAGGTGTTCCACCTCTTGCCTGTAGCTGGACTCATCATTGTTTGTGATGCATCCCACCACCGCTGTATCATCTGCAAACTTTACA
This sequence comes from Nematolebias whitei, assembly GCF_014905685.2. Taxonomy (NCBI): domain Eukaryota; kingdom Metazoa; phylum Chordata; class Actinopteri; order Cyprinodontiformes; family Rivulidae; genus Nematolebias; species Nematolebias whitei. The sequence continues at coordinate 51,624,175 of NC_056506.1, read as the reverse complement.
ATGTGACAGCCTGGATGGGTAGCTGCACAATCATACATAATCAGAGTGAACAGGAGAGGGCTCAACACACATCCCTGAGGAGAGCCAGTGCTGAGGGTTATGGTGGAGGAGAAGTTGTGTATCCTCAGTGACAGTAGTCTGTTAAGATGTCTAGTACCCAGTTGTAAATGGAGGGGCTTAGTCCTAGTGTGAGTAGTTTGTCCATCGGGGTTTGGGGGATCATGGTGTTGAAGGCAGATGTGAAGTCCACAAAGAGCATTTGGACATACGAGTCCTTCTACTCCAGGTGGGTGAGAGCAGTGTGGACCACAGAGGAGATGTTGTCCTCTGTTGATCAGTTCTCCCAGTATGCATACTGATGAGGGTCCTCGTTGATGTTGATGGTTGCCTTGATGTGACTCATGGCCAGTTTTTTGAAGCATTTAGCGACTATCGGGGTGAGGGCCACTGGACGATAGTCTTTCAGACCAGTCACTGTAGAGCTTTTTGGGACTGGGATGTTGGTGGCAGTCTTCAGGCAGGTGGGAACTGTCTCCAGGGTAAGTGAGGTGTTAAAGACGTCTGCCAGCACCTCACAGAGCTGATCGTCACATTCTTTCAGCACCTTCCCGAGGATGTTGTCTGGGCCAGTTGCTTTCTGAGGGTTAATACTCCTGAAGGTACTCCTCACTTCGGCTTAGGTCACGCTAAAAAGCTCTTCTTCCAGTAGTGAGGTAAGTCTGGTGCTGGGTGGTCTGTTCGGGTCTTCTAAGCATGCATAGAACTTGTTGAGAGCATCAGGCAGAGATTGTTCTTTGGGACATTGTTCACTTCTTCTTTTATAATCTTTTAAGCACTTAATGCCCCTCCACATGCTCCGTGGGTCTTGTGCTGATGACACAGTTATTTATTGTCGAGCTAAAACTGTTGCTAAGGCTTTCCAGCTTTTGAAATCTGCATTCAACAACATCCAGACAGATTTGTTCCGCCTCAAACTTGTCCTAAATGCCGACAAAACCAAAGGGATGCTTTTTTCAAATAGGAAGTTGGTCCCAGCAGTTCTTCCTCCGATTTTATCCTCAAATGGTGTCCCCATTGAGTTTATTGATTCCTATAAATATTTGGGTATCTTGGTCGACTCACATCTTTCTTTTAAGCTGCACATCAAAACTTGTTAAAGAAACTGAAAGTTAAACTGGGTTTCTTTTTCAGAAACAGATCCTGTCTAACTCTGAATGTTAGGAAACACCTTGTATCTGTGACTTTCCTTCCCTCAATTGATCACAGTGACATTATTTACATGAACGCTCCTACAAGAACCCTGCAGATGTTGGATGCTGCAGATGTTGGATGCTGCAGATGTTGGATGCTGTCTATCATGGTGCACTAAGATTCATAACTGGCTGTGATTATCGTACCCACCACTGCACCCAGTATCCACTGGTTAACTGGTCACCATTAACTTCACACAGACTCTCTCACTGGTACATTTTCATCTTTAAATCACTTCCTGGTCTGCTGCCTTCATACATCTCCTCCTACATGTCTCTGTGTGCGTGCAGCTACAGCGTGCGCTCTCAGGACATCATTACCTGCAGTGTTCCCTCAGTGAGAACTGAACTAGGCAAAAGGGCCTTCTCCTACTCCGCTCCTGTTTCCTGGAATATCTTACAAAAAGATTTGAAGCTCTCGACCTTGACCTTTCTAAGTGTCTTTAAGAATCTGTTGGACTCCTGGCAGGGTCCAATGCAGACATGTTCCTGTTTTTAGTTTTCTACATTTGTCTTAGAATCTAGCTGTTTTTTTGTTGGTTTTTTTTGTTGTTGTTTTTGTTACCTTTTTCTTTTAGCCATCCTATTTGTTAAAAAAAAAAAACCTGTAGTATGCTTTTTTATAACTGCTTATTGTTGTTGCTGTTGTCCATTGTTGTCATCATTCTTTGTTGAAATCAGGTCTCTCTTGTAAATGAGTCCTCGAGGCTCAATGGGATTTACCTGTAGAAATAAAGGTTGATTGACTGAGGTGAATTGACCCTCATTCCTCTGTGCATATGTGGCCTTGGCCCTCTTAATACAACCAACCAGATCTTTCATTGTCCTTCTCAGCTCCTGTGAGTTTCCAGACCTGAAGGCAGTGTTCCTGGCTTCTAGCAGGGTGTGAACCTCTAAAAGCAGGAGCTGGGAAGATTGAGATGTGATCAGAGAATCCTAGGTGGGGGCGGGGTTCGGCTTTGTATGCATCTTTTACGTTCGTGTAAACATGGTCCAGCGTGTTGTTTCCACATGTTGGTAAAATCATGGGAGGCAGTCCTTTAGATTCACGTGATTAAAGTCTCCAGCCACTACGTAAAGAGCCTAAAGGTATTTTCTTTGCAACGAGCTGAAATGATCATGCAGCTCCCGCAGAACATCACTGATCATGATCAGCAAATTTTTGTTAAAAAATATGTAATCAGGGAGACACAAGATTAGGGTTGGGTATCAAGGATTGAGAATCGACTGGAACTGGGATTTATTGTCCCGGTTTTCCCGGAATCGTTCGAAACCTTTATTTTCGATTCCTGCTTTCGATGCCTAGTCCACCAACTGGAAGTAGAAGCCACCCGCTGAACACCAACAAAGAAGAATCCACAGGAAGTGTTCGCATACATGGAGAGTGAGTGGTCGCGACCTAAAGCGTGGCTTAACTTTAATAAAATGACCAGTCAGCTCAGTGCAGCACTTGCAATAATTTTATATCGTGTAAAGGAGGGTGTAGAAGTAACAGAGTGGCCCATCTTTGAAGTGTTCCGCCGGACTTTTTTCAGTGCCTTTTCCTCCGGCTCCAACAGGTAAATACAACTATAAACTACGTCTCATACCAACATTAAGGCAGCTAACAAGTTATACTCGACTTTAAGCAGCAGGTCAACTCAAATGCAAACACCATGCTAACGTTAGCTCATATTTTTTTCATAGACAAACGACCTGAAATGGCTAATAATGTTAGCCAGACTTCTCAATGTGCTCCTCCGTTCACCATTACGTCCAAGGGAAGTATGTTGGTGCAACTAACTGAATAAAGAGCGCCACAGAACGGTTACAGCACATATTGTGAAAAGGTTTCATCCCTGTTCAGATGTGGACTCACCAACATTTAGGTTAGTTAGGCAACAACAATAGAGCTAAGCTAATTAATAGTCCATCCTAAGCTAACGTTACAGTAACGGTGACATTACATGTTTGTTTATATGTTTGCAGGGACATGGTGAAAACCATCGACCCAAGTACACACCACCTCCCATGGACCACTTGTCAAATAAATTAATCATCTTGGTATAAGGTGGAGAAGAGCTGCTCTGCTCTTTAAACAGAAGATGGATGACGTGTCTGGGAGCAGATCCAGAGAAGATGATTGAGCAGGTGAAATGTCGTTCACAACTGTCCTTATCTGCGTTAAAATCAGAAATCTAAATACCAGTAATGTTCTCTGTGGTCAACAGAGGAAGACTGTGGAGATGATGGGGTCACCAGTCTGAGGAAAGGCCTGAGAATGAGGGAGTGGAGGATGAGGAGGAGAGTGTAAGAGTATGATATCTGAAATTATAGATTCTCAATCTTAATAATGCTCATGCCTTTAATAATCCCTTTTTACTGATAATACTGATGAACCTGTTCTTTGTTTAGGAACCACCTCCCTGCAGTCTGTCCAGAAAGTCTCCACTGGAGGAGCTTTTTGCTGAGGAAGAGGAACAACATAATGTCACAGCTCCATGTCCATGAAGAAACAAGTGGAGAGAGCTGCAGATGGACCA
>NC_056506.1:51616055-51620303 GCF_014905685.2 Nematolebias whitei | reverse complement strand
GCTCCATGTCCATGAAGAAACAAGTGGAGAGAGCTGCAGATGGACCAAGACATTCCACCAGACGTTCTGTCTGAGGACCTGCTGCTGGTGGTGGAACCAACACAAGACTTACCCTTTGCTGTCAGATCTTGATTTCTCATATTTATGTGTTCAAGCTTCTTCTGCACCTTCAGACATGTTCTCCACTGCAGGAGACATCGTCTGTCCAGAACATTCACACATTCTGCCTGAGAATATCATCATTTTCCTCAACAAGAACTGTTTCTGATTTTATACTGGACCTGCTGCTAATCTGGACTGGATTATACAAGATGTTCTTTTTTAATCTTCTTCTTCTTCTTTCGGCTTTTCCCTCTTCAGGGGTCGCCACAGCGAGTAATCCTCCTCCATCTCACTCTGTCCTCTGCATCCTCTGTCCTCACTCCAACTACCTTCATGTCCTTTCTAACTGCATCCATATATCTCCTCTTTGGCCTTCATCTTTGTCGTTTTCCTGGCAGCTGCATTTCTAACATGGTTCTACCAATATACCCACTGTCCCTCCTTTGGACATGTCCAAACCACTGTCCCTCCTCTGGACATGTTCAAACCACTGTCCCTCCTCTGGACATGTCCAAACCACTGTCCCTCCTCTGGACATGTCCAAACCACTGTCCCTCCTCTGGACATGTCCAAACCATCTCAGTCTGGCCTCCCTAACTTTATCTCCCAGTTGTTCAACCTGTGCTGTACCTCTGATGATCTCATTCCTAATCTTCTCCCTCCTTGTCTCTCCTAAGGAGAACCTCAACATCTTCATTTCTGACACTTCCAGTTCTGTCTCCTGTCTTTTTGTCCATGTCTCTGTCTCCAGACCATACAACATAGCTGGTCTCACCACTGTCTTGTAAACTTTTCCTTTGACCTTTGCTGACACCCTTTTGTCACAAATCACTCCTGAAACTTTTCTCCATCACTCCATCCTGCCTGGACTCTCTTCTTCTCCTCTTCACCACACTCCCCATGTTCCTGGACAGTGGACCCCAAGTCCTTGAAGTCCTGCACCTTTGTGACCTCTGTTCCTTGTAGCCTCACTGTTCCACCTCCTCCCTCTCATTCACACACATGGACTCTGTCTTACTACGACTGACTTTCATTCCTCTTCTTTCACGTGCATACCTGCACCTCTCCAAGTTCTCTTCCACCTGTTCCCTGTTCTCACCACAGATCACAATGTCATCTGGAAACATCATTGTCAAGACTCTGGAACGAGTTACCTCTGCTTGTCAGACAGGCCCCCTCCCTCTCGGTTTTCAAATCCGGTTTAAAAACTCACTACTATTCAGTAGCTTTCAACACCAGATGATCTGTGTTTGATCCTGTATGCTCCACACTGGTTTGTCGTCATATTAATTATCTACATCGTTTTTATGTCTATATTCTGATTTACCTCATTTTGAATGTTGCTTCGTGTGTTACCTGTTGTTCTGTCTGTACAGCACTTTGGTTGGCCTTGTCGCTGTTTTAAGTGCTTTATAAATAAAATGGTATGGTATCATTGATTCTTGTCTGACCTCATCTGTTAGTCAGTCCATCACCAGAGCAAACAAGAAGGGTCTCAGAGCCGATCCTTGATGCACTCCCAACTCCACCTTGGAGCTATCTGTCACTCCTACAGAACAACTCACCACTGTCCTGCTGTCCTCATACATGTCCTGTACCAGTCTAACATACTTTTCGGCCACTCCAGATTTCTTCATGTAACACCACACCTCCTCCCTCGGCACTCTGTCAGATGCTTTTTCTAAATCCACAAAGACACAATGGCGTTCTTTCTGACCCTCTCTGTTCTTCTCCATCTGCATTCTCAAAGCAAAGATGGATCTGTGGTGCTCTTTCTTGGCATGAAACCATCCTGCTGCTCACAGTCACCTCTTGTCTAAGTCTTGTTTCCACAACTCTCTCCCAGATCTTCATCATGTGACTCATCAACTTAATTCCCCTGTAGCTGCTACAACTCTGTACATCACCCTTGTTCTTAAAAATGGCCACCAGCACTTCTTCTCCATTCCTGAGACATTTTCTCACTTCAAATATGTCATTGAATATTTGAGTCAAAAACCTCACTGCCATCTCTCCAAGACATTTTTCCAAACCTCCACTGGTCATCAGGTCCTACTGACTTCCTCTTCTTCATTATTTTCAGAGCTTTCCGGACTTCACCCTTACTAATCTTTCCCACTTTAGTTGTTCTTTTTTATAATAGTAATAATAATAATTTAGTTTGATATTCTGCAGCAGGTTAGTCCATCAGTGGGAGCTCAGTAACATGGCTGCAGCATCACACACTGGACATGTGGAAACGTGTTTCTGTGAGGTTTTCAAACATAAAGCTCTCTTGTGAAGGTGTACCCCGTGACAAGAAAATTCAGAACATATTGAAGTTCATAAGTTTGATATTTATAAACTGGTTTAAAATAGCTCTGTGAGAAATTCATAGTAAAGTTAACAAAAAGTAAAAAGTTCATAGAATTAAAATTCAAATAGAAGTTCAAATTATTTCATCCAGAAAGAACTCTGGCTAAATGTTGTAGCTCATTTATAACATGATGGAGTTAAACTCAAAGCAGTCTGCTCCTCAGATAATTAGTGTTAACTAATTATTTTTATTTTTGATTGTTTCTGTTCAGTGCCCTGAGACGACTTCTGTTGTGACTTGGTGCTATATAAATAAACTGAACTGAAATGAATTGACATGTCTTTTTTTAACCCCGCCTCTAAAAAGAATCGGAATTGGGAATCGACAGGAACCCGAATTGAACCAAAGAATCGGAATCAGAACAGGAATCGCTCAAATTCAAATGATGCCCAACCCTACTCCAGATGGCGCCGATGATGTAGGCTGTGTCTCGGAGAGCTCCCGTCAGGCCTAATGGAAAACTAACTTTTATAACTGCACTCTCGCTACCTTTAGACTGGATTCTGTTTCCTTGACTCTGTACTGAACCAACAAGCTGGTAATATGGCCTCTAAACACAAAAAATCTAAAGTTTTGCTGTCGTCTCCACCGCAGCCTATTGCTAATGCTAACGTTAATGCTAATGCTTCGGATTGCCATGAGGGAGATGCTTGAGAGGCGGCTGCTTCGCTGGGCACTGGAGGGAGAGACGATTCGGTCTAAGATCAGATCTCCTGGCCTCAATAAGAGTCGCTTTTGTAGCAATGATTAAAAAAGAACTGAGAGCAGCTCGAGAGCAGCTCTGACCAAAGATTTTGACTTTATAAAGAGCGAATTATTGGCGGTTTGGACCGAGCTGACAAACACCACTGGAGATCGACCAGGCTGACTACGCTAATTTGGAGCTAAAAAATGTTTGTCTTCCCACTCGGACAAACTGGAATAGCTGTGTGCAACTGTGGTGGAGCTGAGGACTGAAAGTGATAGGCTTAAAAAACAGTCCGAGGCTGCAGAGAGGTAAACCAGAGGTGATAACATTAGGATTGTTGGACTTCCTGGGTTGGCGGGTGAGTGTTCACCCACTGTGTTTGCTAACATGTTAACAGAAGTCCTAAAACTGGATAAACCATCCCTGATCGACCAGGTGGAGTGGGGTTACCTTTTCGAGACATTAAATTTATTTGTTATTCTTAATTTGTATGCATCCATTTATGACTGTCTGTTGTTGTCATTTGTTAAAATCAGGTCTCTCTTGTAAATGAGTCCCTGAGACTCAATGGGATTAACCAGTATAAATAAAGGTTGAATGAATTAATGAATTTAAATTTGGTTCCAAATTTATATCTTGGGTGAAGCTGATATATACCTCCCCAATGGCGGCAGTCCGCACCAACTGTAATATATCTTCCTATTTTAAACTGCAGCGGGGTACATGACACAGGTGCCCGCTCTCACCGCTTCTACTTACGCTGGCAATAGAACCATTGGCTATAGCTTTAAGGCAGAATTCCATCATTAACGAGATAAAGGCACAGAACACAAAGTCTCTTTATATGCGGATGACATGCTTTTATATTACCAGTGTCCCTGAACTACTTAACTTCAAAACATTGCAAGATGATCTGGTTATAAGGTTAACCTTCAACAGAGTGAACTGATGTCTATGACCTCTATAGAAAAGAAAATCTTGGACACTGTCCCCTTTAAATTAGTTTAAAAAAATTTAAATAGCTTGGGATCTGGGTAACTCAAGATCATAGCAGCCTCTATAAATCTGATTACCTACCTCTCATGGCGAACATTAAACATGA
>NC_056506.1:51602258-51615955 GCF_014905685.2 Nematolebias whitei | reverse complement strand
TGCAGGAGTTTCTAAATCTGATCCAATCTTTCAACCTTGTGCAAAATGTTGTTGGTCCAACTCATCAACAGGGCCATACACTTGATTTAGGCCCTATTTACACGGACACGATGGGGGGAAAGTTGATTTTTTTCGTATGTTAATTAGAGGAAAAGATTTGCGTTGACACGGTCGGATTTTGGGTTTACATGCATCCGGAGGATTTCCACCCGTCCTCCCGAATCCTCTGTAGTTACCATGCCGGGTCATTAGATGGTGCTGTGAATTTTGTACCTTCACCCAATGCGCATGCGTGCTGCCTCGGCACGCTGTTTTCCTCTGGGCTAACCAGCTAACAACAACGTAACAAGTTAAAGCTGGATTTTGGATGAGAGCCGACAGATTTGACGCCAAGAGGGACCGCTTCGAGTCGACGATGTCGGACTTTATTCCGTGATAATCAGTAGCTGGTTTACAGCAGGTAAATCAACGTTGTTAATAATGTTAGTTTGTGTTTACTTGGGTTACAAAACAACCGAGTTTTTATTTTTCCTGAAAGAAGAAGAAGCTGTCCTTCCACCAGGCGGACCGGTTCTGAACGAGGCTCGGCCCAGATGAACTGCAGGAGGACGTCGAAGAGAGAGATGTTGGATGAACTATCCATCCATCCATTTTCTTTACCCGCTTCTTCCTTTTTTGGGTCACGGGGGTCGCTGGTGCCCATGTCCAGCAATCACTGTGCGAGGGGCGGGGGACACCCTGGACAGGTCTCCAGTCCATCACAGAGACACATAGAGACAAACGAGACAAACAACCATTCACTCTCTCTCTCTCACCTAGGGACAATTTAGAGTTACCAATCAGCCTAACATGCATGTTTTTGGTCTGTGGGAGGAAACTGGAGTACCCGGAGAAAACCCACGCATGCACGGAGAGAACATGCAAACTCCACCCAGAAAGGCCCCTGGGCCGGGATTTGAACCAAGGACCTGCTCGCTGAGAGGCAGCAGCTCTACCAGTTGCACCACCGTGCTGCCGTTGGATGAACTATTTATTTAAAATTCCCCTCAGTTCTTTTATTCAATCTATTCAATGTTTTAAGTATTATTTTTTATTCAACCTTTATTTAGACAGGTAAATCCCATTGAGCCTCGAGGACTCATTTACAAGAGAGACCTATTGAGCATGCATCAGGATAAGAGAGACCTGATTAGTTGCATTAATATTAATAAGTTGCATTAATCAAAGGAGTGACTTCCTGAACGAGCTAGATGGACAACATGGGACCAGAGTCCAGGATGAAAACAGAGGAAGAGTCCAGTTCATTAATGTAGTTTACAGTTAACTTGTTTTTAATAGTGTGTTCAGTTTAATTATCAGTGTGTTTGTGTGACATACAGTTTGTGGTGTTGAATAAATAAATAAAATAAAAATTAAACTTGATGTCTTCATTTTCAACTTTAATAACATGCAATATGTTTAGCATCATTTTAATCACATAATTTGAATGACATAATGTCCAGAAAGCTTCATTATATAGCACAAACTTAAGATAAATACTGTTTATTATTATTAAACTTGTTATTTAGCACATAGTATGTTCTAGTGCAGTGCGCCGTGTGCATGTGCCACGTTCTTTAAACAGTGATATTAGAACTGGATCAGATTGTGTCTCTTCACAGCACAGCACCTGGAATCTGACGTAGATTAACTACGAGATTAAAAATATATTCCATCAGTCGTAGTTCTGAAAGCAGTGTATCCACCGCCATGTTGATAGAAATATAGCGTTGGTCCGTGCGTGCGTGTGCGCATGTGGTTTAACACAAAGCCTCAGCGGGAGATGTTACATTATCAGTGGGGGGGGGGGGGGGCCACGGAAAAACCTCCACTCTGGAAGGTGGATTCAGAAACCTCCGGATTCAAAGAGGGGGGCCACTGGTGTCGTGTAGATGATCAGCAGAACCGCAGAGAGAAAGGAGCGGATTCACTCAAAATACGCGCCGTGTAAACAGCCCCTTAGTTCTGTCTCACGATTTATCTGTTGTTAATCTGGAAATTGGGGATGCTATTGTTTTAGATCACAAACCCATTTCATTCGAAACTTCTGTTATTCATGAGTCTATTCGTGTTTCAGACAAAACAATTAATGCTGCTGCACTGAGGGTCGCCTACCTCAGCCAGGAGAGTGGTTAGACTCGGGATTATTCTGCCCCTCTGTCGAGAATCTACCTTGTCACTAGAATGTCTCCGCCAAGCCTTTCTCTCTTTTCCTCTTCAGACTGTGTCTCAGCCGAGACCAGTCACACTGTTGCACTGTCAGGATTTCTCAGGCAGGAACGAACCCAGTGGTGCAGGCAGGGACTCAGACCCAGTATGTACAAAAATAAATACTTTTAATGATAATAAATTAAATGGCTGATGTGACAGCAAACTTACAAAACTGGGAATACAGATCAGGTCAGGCCTGGTAAAATGATCATACTGGACAGGACAAGCAATACCCAATGACGATGCGACAAACAACAAGATTAACAGACAGACTTATATACACAGACAAGACAGGGCATGATTACAAACAGCTGGGGCCCGACAATGGAGAAACCAATCAGGATTAATGAGGAGACATACTAGGGCGTACAGACAAGGAAGGCCCACAAGATGGTGCCATCCTTACATGCACTGAGGGTAGCCTCCCTCAGCCAGTAAATACAGGTCAGACTCAGGGGATTATTCTGTCCCTCTGTCGAGAGTCTGCTTTGACAAGGGGAGGGCTCAGCCAAGTCCCCCTTTTCAGGTGAGTTGGAGGGGTTTCCTTTGTTTACCTGGGCCTCCTGGATGTCCTGAAGGTACCTTCCCAGTTCAGCTGCTGCTGTGCACTGACTCCAGTGAAACCAGGTGTTTCCCTTTCCGTTTAGCCTCACTGCATGGGACGTTCTCTCTGTCACCTTGTAGGGGCCGGTCCACCATGGCTCCTTCCACTTTCTTTTGATGACCTTTAGTAGAACCCACTCTGCTGTGTGAGGGTTCTCTGGCTTGCCTGCCTTTCTTTTACTCGCCACCTGTAATGCAAAACCTGACACCAAGGTTTTAAGTTGTTCAAAATATGGTTTGTACCTTTAGTTCACAATGTCTGCTCCCAGGGTCAGAGAAGCAGCCGGACCTGGAAATTGTCTTCCTGTCAACAATTCATAAGGCGTGAACCCTGTGGACTGATTCAGTGAACTCCTTACAGTCATCAAGTCTGGGGGAGTGGTGGCGCAGAGGTTAGAGAGGTGGGCTTGTGATCCGAAGATCGCCGGTTCACGCCCCGGCCCCGACAACATCAAAAATTGTGGGTGGGGTAGGTGAAACACCCACACTTAACCCCCACCCTCATTCGCCCCACTCTGGGCCCATGAGCAAGGCCCTTAACCCCCACCATGTGCTCCCTAAACAGGTCTCTCTTGAAAATGAGTTCTCGTGGCTCAATGAGACTAACCTGGATAAATAAAGGCTAAAAAAAAAAAAAAAAAAAGTCAATGGGAAGGGCTGCTACCCAGGATAATTTGGTCTGTGCACAGATTTTCGCCAATTTTGTTTTTAAGTTCTGATTCATTCTTTCCACCTGTCCTTGATACTGAGGGTGGTAAACTGTTCCAAATGAGTGTTTCAACCCCAGCATTTGTTCCACTTTCTGCAAGTCTGAGTTCTTGAAATGGCTTCCATTGTCTGACCTGATTTTTTTTTCTGGGAACCTTGTCTGGTGATCTAATGATTAATCAAGCATTTTACCACCATTTGGCTGTCCTCTGTTTTAGTTGGCCAGGCTTCTGGTCATCCAGTGAAAGCATCTACCATTACTAATAAATACCTTTTGCCTCCCACTCTAACCACCATGTCAGTGTAGTCTAGAATCATTTCCTGTCCAGGTCTTATTTGCATAGGAAAAGTTCCCATCTGTGGTTTAATAGTGGGTTTTTGGTTGTAGGTGATGCACGCCTGACACTCTTGCACGTTTTTTTTGTCATGTCCATCAAAAAGGGATGCCACCAGTGGTACAACTTCCTGTCCATCTGTTTATGTCCTAAATGAGCCAGTCCATGTGCTTCTGTCAGTACTCCTTTACCTAGTGATGGGTCGATGAGGTGTCATGAAGCGTTTCAACACATTGCCAAACTGTATTGATACTGTATCGATACTGTGTCACTGAATACTGACACCTGCTGGAACTTAAAAATCCCTACAGGCAACTTATTTGACAGATTCAACTGACACTGATTTGATGACCTGCTACTTTGTATATACAATAATATAATTTAAGTCATTGTATTTTATATTGTATTAGTTCATATTTTCATTTAAATTTAAAATATCTTTGATATTTTTAGATACAGTCAATAAATAATGTGAACATGTATTATAACATGAAAATACAAGTGAACGTGTTGTGAATGAGGATGCTTGTGGACTGGGATTGTTTTTTTTTAACAAATTTTTATTCTAAAAAATAAGTTTGGCTGGCAGTCCTTCAGGATGAAATTCAACAGAGCCTCATCCAACATCTGCTTCCTGGAAGCTTGATGGTTAGAAATGAAATAAAGAATAAATTAATAGGAATTAATTATCAATAAAGCAACTGTGAGTAAGTTGTAGAATGGTTGTATACCTGAGTTTACCCGGCATGTGTCTGGGACTTCATTCTCATGCCTGGCCCTATAATGCAGTGATCTTTTTTCATTTTTTTTTTTCAAAAGAGCCATATTGACAGATCAACGTCAAGGGGAGAGCCGCGATATCACCCCAAGTCTCTCAACGAAATTAAAAAAACCAACACTGACCTGTTGACCTGACTGAAGAATGTTGAATTGTATACCAGGATTATTGAGCATGGACTTTGTTGTTTTCAACCAGTTTGACATGACTGTCAACAAGGAAGAGGGCCGGCAATGGAGGAGGGGGCGTACCAAAGAGACCATCTTATTACAAGCAGAACTGGTTTGTTCCACTTTGGAGTAAGCTGTTGGGGGAAGAATCAGTTTTGTTGTGCGTTTCCTTGACTGATGAAGCCTTCTGGACCGAAGGCGAATCGTTTCAGCACAAAAAAAGAAACCGTCTAGATGACCTGACTGAAAAATGTTGGATTGTATTCATTCAACCTTTATTTCTACAGGTAAATCCCATTGAGCCTCGAGGACTCATTTACAAGAGAGACCTGATTTCAACAAAGAAAGATGAAACAATGGACAACAGCAACAACAATAAACAGTTATAAAAAGCATACTACAGCTTTTTTTTACAAATAGGATGGCTAAAAGAAAGGTAACAAAAAACAGCTAGATTCTAAGGCAAATGTAGAAACTAAAAACAGGAACATGTCAGCATTGGTCCCTGCCAGGAGTCCAACAGATTCTTAAAGACACTTAGAGAGGTCAAAGGTCAAGAGCTTCAATTGTTTTGGTAAGGTATTCCAGGAAACAGGAGCGGAGTAGGAGAAGGTCCTTTTGCCTAGTTCAGTCCTCACTGAGGGAACACTGCAGGTAATGATGTCCTGAAATCGCACGCCGTAGCTGCACTCACGCAGAGACATGTAGGAGGAGATGTATGGATTATTGAGCATGGACTTTGTTCCCTACAGAATCCCACATCTGTGGGTCCTCCCGACCACAAGATGGGTGGTAGGGAGGCCAGTAAGTCTGATGCTGCTTCATGATCTGTTTTTTCTCAACCATTTGATCGAGGGACTTGTTCATGCTCCAAAATAACATTGTCTACAGAGTCATAGGTAATGCAATATGATTTTAAGTACTCAGAGTAATTTACCTGAAGGATCTGTGTCTGCTCCCAATCTGTAGCCTCTGCTGCTTCCTTAAATACTTTTACTAATTGTCTTTTATAATGTATGTAAATGTTTCTGTTCAGTGCCCTGAGACAACTTCTGTTGTGACTTGGAGCTACAGAAATAAACTGAACCAAGTTGAATTGTCCTCTTGTCCCCTTTCCTTATTTTCAGTGTAAAGGTGTATCAGGTGATGCTGTCAGGATGTCTGATGGGAAGCAGCGAACACTGTCCACTTCTGGAGAGTCTCTGTACCAGATCCTTGGCCTGGAGAAAGGCTGCAGCCATGAGGATGTCAAGAAGTCCTACAGGTGAGCTAAAGTCCCACCTATTCAACTGCAGCAGGTGCAGAGTCAGTTGACATGCACTCTGTGAGCTCTCTCTTTCTGTGTGGCACTACCTGCTGCTTGGTTGCAGGTAGTTAATGCCCAGTCAGAGAACTCAACATTTTGTTTCTGATGTCAGGAAGCTGGCCTTGCGGTTTCACCCAGATAAGAACCCAGACAACCCAGAGGCAGCGGAGAAGTTCAAGGAGCTGAACAGTGCCCACGCTGTTCTTTCCGACTTCACCAAGAGGAACATCTATGACTCATATGGCTCTTTGGGACTCTATGTGGCCCAGCAATTTGGAGAGGATAATGTCAACACCTACTTCATGCTGTCCACCTGGTGGGCCAAGGTGGGAGCGGTGCTTTAACCAATCTGATGCTCAGGCAGGAACCAGGTGGTGATGTGATGGTGTGTTTCTGTTCCAGGGTCTGTTCCTGCTCTGTGGGATTCTGACTGGATGTTACTGTGGCTGCTGTCTCTGTTGCTGCTGCAACTGCTGCTGTGGAAAACTTAAACCAACTGCCACTGATGAAGGGGCGGAGCCTGAGTATGTGTCCCCAGATGACTTGGAGGAGGAGATCCGCAACAATCCTGACAATGGTGAGAATATCTTCCTTCAAATGTTGTTACTGGTTCTTTGTTCTTGAAAAATGATGTTCTGTTCCACTTAGTCCTGTCAGGAGGGTGGAGGCGGGGGTTCCAGGGTAAGGGGTCAGGGTGGGGGGGTTCAGTCCTTGCAGTCACTCTGTGACATACCTTCACACCTAGGAAACCTAACATCCATGTTTTGGAATGGAGACAATCGAAAAATCCAGAACACAAGAGAAGTTGGAGGAAACCAAAGATGCATGAAAAGAACACCACCATGCAGGGGCAGTTGTGGCTGAGTGGTTAAAGCAGTCATCCTCCAATGGGAGAGTTGGGGGTTTGAGTCCCATTGATTGATTTTTGCATTGAACTTAACAATTATTTAAAATCCCTTAGAGATTTCAAACAAACAGTTTTGTTTTGTTCTGACTTTTGTAGCTTTTAAGCACAGTGAAAATGCCCCCCCCCCCCCCCCACATCCCCCGACCCCTCCCCCCCACACACACACACACCCACATCCCCCGACCCCTCCCCACCAGCACTTAATCACAAAACAGACTTTTTCTGGGTTTATCTTTAAATGCAGGAGAGGAATCGGTTTGAGGCATCACAACTCCGATTGCATAACACCAAGATTCTTAACATTAGAGCTGGAGGCCAGATTAATGCCATCTAAGGAGAGATGATGACTCAGCATTGTGTTTAGATGATGACTCAACGTTGTGTTTAGCTGATGGCTCAGAACTGTGTTTAGATGATGACTCAGCATTGTGTTTAGATGATGACTCAGCGTTGTGTTTGAATGATGGCTCAGCGTTGTGTTTAGATGATGACTCAGCGTTGTGTTTAGATGATGACTCAGCGTTGTGTTTAGATGATGACTCAGCATTGTGTTTAGATGATGACTCAGCATTGTGTTTAGATGATGACTCAGCATTGTGTTTAGATGATAACAGCATTGTGTTTAGATGATGACTCAGCATTGTGTTTAGATGATGACTCAGCATTGTGTTTAGATGATAACAGCATTGTGTTTAGATGATGACTCAGCGTTGTGTTTGAATGATGGCTCAGAACTGTGTTTAGATGATGACTCAGCATTGTGTTTAGATAACAGCATTGTGTTTAGATGATGACTCAGCGTTGTGTTTGAATGATGGCTCAGCGTTGTGTTTAGATGATGACTCAGCGTTGTGTTTAAATGATAACTCAACGTTTTGTTTAGATGATGACTCAGCGTTGTGTTTTACTGTTTGTGGCTTGTCATCTGCAGATGCTGAAACTCCGATGGTCCACCAGCCGACCAACGCCAGTGAGAAGACCCAGCTAATTGGTGATGGTCAGCGCAGATACAGAGACACGTACACCTGAAGCTGAATTACCAGACTGGGCAGAGAGATAGCCACACCTCCATGATGGATTTCCTGACCACCAACACATTTTTTCTTGTACTTGTTGAGTCCTTCCAGCAGAAGTCTGATGTTCATTAGAAACTTCAGACAGAACATTACATCTGATTGTGAGTTCATCTATAACCATAAACAAATAAACAAGTAAACAAACTGTCTGAATGTTTCTGGACACATGACACTGCTGACAAACAAAACTTTTGTGTGTTTAATAAATCCAATTCATGCTATGATTGGCTGTTGGACGGTGAAGGCGGAGCTTAGACCTGCAGGCTGTTCAGGCACTCTTTAGCCAAGATGTGACAATGTAAATATTGTTTGCTGTTCTTTTCTTGTTTGTTTACACCTGTGGTCATGTGACAACATCTGGAGACTTTCATAATAATAAAAGACGTGTGGTTCCTTTGCGTCATTTCTGTTGTCTGAAGTATGGTTTCAAGTTTTCATCTGTTTTCAGTCTTTTCATCATTAAAACATGATCAGATCATGATGTTCTGCAAAGTGATGGTTTAAACATCAACTTTAAAATGGAATAGTTGGTTTTATTCACAATGTCTACGAAGTTCCTCCTCCTCATCTTCATCAGATTCTTATGCCCCTTTTCCACTGTCACGGCGCGGGTCGGATATTTCCGGCTTCACGCGCGTTTGAGGTCTTTACACTGTTCCTGAAACCGGCTCGCCTCCCTAAATTCTGGCCCGGCTTCTCAAGGGGTCCAAGCGAGTCCGGTTCTGACTGAACACACAGACTCTGAGAAGGTGTTTGTTGGAGAACTTCTCTCATTCTCTGACGTTGTTTACTCTAAAGAACCAGAGAAGGTTTTTAACTCGTATTTATACTTCTGAGGTTTGCTTTCAGGACAGGTCCCAGAAATCTACATACAATGAACATAAAATGGAAATGAGTGGCAGAAATGAGCCCGAGCTGTTTATATGCTTGCTTTAATCCTCCTGTCAGCTTCACAGAGCTCAGGAGGTCCTAGAAGACAGTTGCAGTCTTCTGACACAACTCCAACATATGGTTCATGGGCAGAGATAAGAAGGTTTTTTTGGGCTTCTTGCTCTCAGCCATAATTATTAAAAAGCTTAAATGAAAACATGACTTAGTAAAAGTACCCCTGTAACAAAGAAAGTGATGAGTCAGAGGAAGCTGGCTTCTTGCTTTCATTCTGAGTTGGTGACGTTCAGACGTCTGGAAAGTTGGAGAGAAAAAGATGTTCCACTAACATTAGACAAATGAGTTTAACTTGGAGCTCTTCATATAGTTACAACTGGACATTATTCATCTTTACTCGAGGAGAACCAGAACCACCCCATGGTTCTGTTTAGAACAGCAGCTACACTCATAAAAGTCCTGTCTCTGTTGAGCTTTGTGTCCCTATAACTTTAAGTATTGATGACATCATCAGCTTATTTATAAACTGACAACAGTAATTAGAGAGACAGGTAGGAAGGTACTTGGTGTGTCATCTGGACAGAGAATGGATGATCAGGAAACCTGGTGGTGGAATAGTGAAGTGCAGGAAGATGTTCAAAGAAAGAGGTTAGCCAAGAAGAAATATGACAGAGAGAGGACTGAGGAGAGGAGACAGGAATATAAGGAGATGAGACGTAGAGCAAAGAGGGAGGTAGCTAAGACAAAGCAGAGGGTGTACGATGAGATGTATGGGAGGCTGGACACTAAAGAGGGTGAGAAGGACTTGTACCATGAGACAGAGGGACCAGGCTGGAAAGCATGTGCAGCAGGTTAGGCTTGTTAAAGATAGGAATGGTAATGTTCTAACAAGTTAGGAGAGTGTGATGGGAAGATGGAAGGAGTACTTTGAGGAGCTAATGGATGAAGAGAATGAAAGAGAAAGAAGCGTAGAGGTCATAGAAACTGTGGACCAGGAAGTGGGAAAGATTAGTGAGGGTGAAGTCCAGAAAGCTCTGAAAAGAATGAAGAAGGGGAAGGCAGTAGGACCTGATGACCAGTGGAGGTTTGGAAATGTCTTGGAGAGATGGCAATGAGGTTTTTGACTCAAATATTCAATGACATATTTGAGCGTGAGAAAATGCCTGAGGAATGGAGAAGAAGTGCTGGTGGCCATTTTTAAGAACAAAGGTGATGTACAGAGTTGTAGCAACTACAGGGGAATTAAGTTGATGAGCCACACGATGAAGATCTGGGAGAGAGTTGTGGAAGCAAGACTTAGATGAGAGTTGACTATCTGTGAGCAGCAGGATGGTTTCATGCCAAGAAAGAACACCACAGATCCATTTTTGATTTGAGAATGCAGATGGAGAAGTACAGAGAGGGTCAGAAAGAACTCCATTGTGTCTTTGTGGATTTAGAAAAAATATCTGACAGAGTGCCAAGGGAGGAGGTGTGGTGTTACATGAGGAAATCTGGAGTGGCAGAGAAGTATGTTAGACTGGTACAGGACATGTATGAGGACAGCAGGACTCAGACTCAGTGGTTAGCACTGTTGCCTCACAGCAAGAAGGTCCTGGGTTCAATCCCCGGTTGGACCTGGGGTCTTTCTGTGTGGAGTTTGCATGTTCTTCTCATGCTTGCGTGAGTTTTCTCCAGGTTTCCTCCCACTGAACAAAAACATGCATGATGCATGATCTCAGTGGGATTTGCATGGTTAAATAAAGGTTAATAAATAAATAAATAAAGCAGGACATGTATGAGGACAGCAGGACAGTGGTGAGATGTGCTGTAGGAGTGACAGATAGCTTCAAGGTGGGGGTGGGAGTGCATCAAGGATCAGCTCTGAGCCCCTTCTTGTTTGCTCTGGTGATGGACTGACTAACAGATGAGGTCAGGCAGGAATCCCTGTGAACTATGATGTTTGCAGATGACATTGTGATCTGTGGTGAGAACAGGGAACAGGTGGAAGAGAACTTGGAGAGGTGGAGGTATGCACTTAAAAGAAGAGGAATGAAAGTCAGCCGTAGTAAGACAGAGTCCATGTGTCCACAATCCAGGAACTCGTCTTAAGCGCAGAGGTGACAGGACCTTCTCTGTAGCAGGACCAAGACTCTGGAACGAGTTACCTCTGCTTGTCAGACAGGCCCCCTCCCTCTCGGTTTTCAAGTCCCGTTTAAAAACTCACTACTATTCAGTAGCTTTCAACACCAGATGATCTGTGTTTGGTCATCACCACATTTTTTTTTTTTTTTTTTTGTGATGGCCTCCCTTCTCCCCTTACAGCCATCCTCTCCACACCATTATTATGAAATATTTATTATAGTGACTATCTAGTGTAGTTTTTTTTTTTTTTTTTAATAGGATAGAAAGAAAGAAAAGACAAAGTAAGACTCCAAAATATAAGAAATATACACAAAGAGAGCACACGTCAAAACACCCGGCCACTGTCTGTTCACCTGCAAAGAACATGACAAAACACAGCAACAAAATACATATGTATAAAGAACTTAAAATATTCATGGCTTTGCAGTAAGTTTCCATAAATATATATACCCATACCTACGCCTATATACATACATACATACATACACATGAATATACACTCACATACATATCTATATATCTACATATAAAGCCTACATAAGCATCCCTGCTTCTATTTGTGTGTGGTTGTGAGCATGCATAAGTGTATAAGGCTTCTCTAATAGAACATTTATTAGTAACTGTGAAGCAGCAGAGACCCGACCCCCAAGACCAGAGGCAGACGAAAAAGGGGGGACCAGAGCCCAAGACCCCAGGAGGGACCCCGACCGCGGAGCCCCCAGAGCCACCCACACAGGACGAACCACTCACCCACCCCCCAGAACGGACCACAGGGGAGAACCGGAAGATCCCCACCAGCAACCACATACAGTGACCCCCCGGGGCCAACAGCGACAAACTCATAGGTCCCCGTCGGCACCTGCCGCACCGATGTAGGTCCAGGTCCAGGCACCGAGGCCCGGGCACTGAGGACTCACACCACCCAGGCCAAGGCCTGACAGGGCCAGAGGACCCGAGCCCCACCAGGCAGACACCAGGCCGAGCCGACACACGCCCAAGCGCCCAGCCCCCGATACCAAGGGCCCCAAGCGTGCCGGCAGGCAAGGGCACACCCCACCAGGGGGCCGCGCGATAGGGGCGCGATGCCAAGCACCCCCAGTTGTATCAAAGAGGGGGCAGTCCGAGTCTTGGCCTAACAAATACCCATTCATACACAGACACAATCACACTATCCCAACCTCAATCTCACATTCATTCACTCAAAGACATACAATAACGATACATTTCATTCTTATTCCCGATACACACTCTAAACCCCCCAGGTCCAAGACATGTACCCGCCCTCTACAGGGGGCAGCCCATGCCCAAACCCAGGAGGTAAACCCATTCATTCTTGAGCGGAGAAGAGCCAATACCCCAGAACCGGCCCAGGCCATGCCCCGCCGACAGGACACCCCCCCACCATGAAGAGGACACGCCACCAACCACCCCCACACACCGCCAACAACCAAGCATGCACCCCCAGCCGACCGCCCGCCAGGCCCCGGCAGCCACCCCGGTCAGCGGGCCAACCATGGTACCCAAGAGCCAAGCTCAGGGGGTCCAAACAACCCCAGGGAGAGCACAGCGCCAGCACCGCCCATGGCAACCCCCAGACCCTGAACCCCCACATAGTCCTGGTCAACACCCGACGGCCTGCCCTTCTCCCGGACCCCACCCCCGGAATGGCAGTCAGGGAACTAGGTGAGTAGGAAGAGGAGAAAAAAATAAATAAATAAATAAAAATAAGACCCCGACACATACACCCCCACCCCTAGATGTGCTGTTGATGTGTGTTGTTGTAGAGTGCCATTAAAAAGGAAAGAAGAAGGAGCAAAGGCTGGCAAGGTGCCAGTTTCCCCTCCACCCCAACTCTATCCAAACCCTAGTGTCTAAATGTAACCGTTGTAAGTGAGCACAGGCACAGGGGGTGAGAGTAAGGTCAGCCCACCACCCATAGCCATGTGCCCACTTCAAATTCCTATATATGAATGTCATGAGGATGTTATGAATGAATGTCTAAGGTGTACAATAAAATTGAGTCCCAGGTGGCTATGGTCAACAAAGATGTAAAATTGTTGCAGCACACCCGAGCCCAAACAACCCTAAATGTATGGAATTGAAATGAAGAGGGTGGAGGTGCATGGTGAGGGATGGGGAGAAATAACTGTGAGAGCAAATGCTCCCACAGGGAGTCAGCTCCCCCACTGACCCAACAGCCCCCCCCCCCCCAGCCCCCCAAGGTCCACCCAGGGATTGAGGCCAAGACACCTCTCCATCTGGACCGACCGCCAGGCCCGCTGAGCTCCAGACCAGAGAGGGACAGAGCCCCGAGGGCCGCCAGAAGCCGCACCAGCAGCCTACACACCCGAGGGCCACCAGGACCCCCACAGACCGCAGTCAGCCCGCTACCAGATGGAGCCAAACCCCACCAGGACGACCCGGCCAAGAGCGCCCGCCCAACCGCCGACAGTGCAAGGAAGCACCGGGAGCGAGCCCCCACCACAGGAAAGGGGCCAGCCAGCCGGCCATGCACAGTCCCGGGCCGCCCCCAAGGACATCCACCCCATCCCCAC
>NC_056506.1:51601518-51602158 GCF_014905685.2 Nematolebias whitei | reverse complement strand
GACCTACCATTCTGTGTTCGTCTGTCTCTCCTTCCTGTCCTCTCAACCAGCCGGTCAAAGCAGATGGTCTCTTGTCCTGATCCTGGTTCTGCTGGAGGTTTCTTCCTGTTAAAGGGAGTTTTTCTTTCCACTGTCTCCACTGTGCTTGCTCAGGATGGGAGACTGCAACGAAGCCAAGATTCAACTTGTCTGCTGGATTCCTTAGATAGAGAACTTTACTAACTGGCTTTTATGAGAATGTTCCTGTAAAGTCCCTGAGACAACTTGTTGTGAACTGGTGCTGTATAAATAAACTGAACTGAATTGTCTCTCTGTGTGTGTGTGTGTGTCCTTGTTTATGCTACTTTGTGAGGCCCATTTTTCCAACTTATACTACATTGTGAGGACCAACTGCTCCTTATGGGGCCCAAAGCCCGGGCCCCATAAGAAGAAGTCCCGTTGGTGGGTTAGGGGCTAGGTTTAGGACTAAGGTGTGAATTGAGGATGTGTTAGGTTTAGGGTTAGGTATGTACTGGTAATGGTTAGGTTATGGATAAAGGTCATGGTTAGGCTATAGAAATTAATGAAAAATGAATGGAAGTCAATGCAAAGGCCCCACAAAGATAGCAAAACAAACCTGTGTGTGTGTGTGTGTGTGTGT
>NC_056506.1:51600585-51601418 GCF_014905685.2 Nematolebias whitei | reverse complement strand
GTGTGTGTGTGTGTGTGTGTGTGTGTGTGTGTGTGTGTGTGTGTGAGTGTGTGTGTGTGTGTGTGTGAGTGAGTGCATAGAGTGCCTGATACAAAGTGCAGCTCTTGCTTCTGTCCAGCAGGCAGCACTGCAGCTGATCTGTTTTTGTGTACTGTCCCTTTAACCCTCTCAGGTTTGTTCCCCTGTGTCTCACGGCCCTGCTGACCTTTGACATATAAGGACATGCGTGTAGGACAACAGCTGACGTGCTTCAGTCTAAAAACAGCCTGAGGGCTGAAGGAGCTGTCGTTAGGCCTCAACAGTCCTCTGCTGCTGAGTCACTTTAGCTAACTAACTGTTGTCTCCAGGACACCTTGTTCTGCCTCATCTGTCCTCCATTCAGGGGACGGTGTCCATACTGTCTTCATGGAGAGTCTGGAGAAGCAGCTCATCTGTCCCATCTGTCTAGAGATGTTCACCAAGCCGGTGGTCATCCTGCCGTGTCAACACAACCTGTGCCGCAAGTGTGCCAACGATGTCTTCCAGGTGACACACACACACACACACACAGACCTGCTCAGATCCTTGAGTTCTGGATCAGTTTTTTGATCCAACTCATCACAGGTATATGCCAGATCTTGTTCATAAAACCTGTCAGCTGTTTCAGGTTGATGATGTCACATGATGATGAATATATGTTTGGGTCAGACCAACACCAAACAGATTAGTCTTTTTTTTAGTTAAAAGCTGTTTTTCCATCTTGTCTGTGTTTCTTATAAACACTACACGTTCAATGCACCATCAGGTCTTCAGACCTCTGAGCTCTGACCCTCTGACCTTCATACCTCTGACCT
>NC_056506.1:51589118-51600485 GCF_014905685.2 Nematolebias whitei | reverse complement strand
CTTCAGACCTCTGAGCTCTGACCCTCTGACCTTCATACCTCTGACCTTCAGACCTCTGACCCTCTGACCTTCAGACCTCTGACCCTCTGACCTTCAGACCTCTGACCCTCTGACCTTCATACCTCTGACCTTCTGACTTTCATACCTCTGACCTCTGACCTTCTGACTTTCATACTTCTGACCTTTGACCCTCTGACTTTCATACCTCTGACCTTCAGACCTCTGACCATTTGACTTGTAGACTTTTGACCTCCGACCTCTGTGTTTGCTCAGGATGGGAGACTGCAACGAAGCCAAGATTCATCTTGTCTGCTGGATTCCTCAGATAGAGAACTTTACTGATTGGCTTTTATGTGAATGTTCCTGTAAAGTCCCTGAGAAAACTTTGTTGTGATTTGGTGCTTTATGAATAAACTGAATTGAAATGACCCTCTGACCTTCATTCATCTGACCCTCTGACCTTCAGACCTATGAGCTCTACCTTTCAGACCTCTGACCTTCAGACCATCTGACCTTCATAACTTTGATGCTCTGAACTTCAGCCCTCTGATCTCTGTCTCTCTGACCATCAGACCTTCAGACCTCTGACTCTCTGACACACAAACACAGTGAAAAGAGACATCAGGGAAAACAGATTGTTTCCTGGTGCTTCCTATTGCATCATGTAGTCTTCATCAGCCTCTTCATCATACTGTTGATATCAAACACATCAGTGTTTCTGCTGTTGACCTCTACCTGTGCAACACCCTGTGCTCTGCAGGCATCCAACCCTTACCTGTCCACAAGAAGCAGCTCCACGGTGACCTCTGGTGGACGTTTTCGCTGTCCCTCCTGCCGACATGAGGTGGTTCTAGACCGACATGGAGTTTATGGGCTGCAGAGGAACCTGCTAGTGGAGAACATCATTGACATGTACAAACAGGGGAGCACCAGGTACAACACACACCTGTGTACACACAAATAGAACACACATACAAGAAACACTCACCTGTACACTCATACTGAGATGTCATCTCCACTGTTTTCCATCTCACTCTGTTACATCTGGAAGTGACACATGACACAGGTCTACAGATGATGCTATTGCTTTAGTAGTTCACACCTCTCTCAACCATCTGGAGAAGGTAAACACTCATGTGAGAATATCCTGATGCATGCTCAATAATCCAGGTAGAAAAATCCAAAAAAGTTCAATCTGGTCCTCTGGACATTCAAAAAAGAAAAAAAAAAAAAAAAAACAAAGCAAAAAAAAAAATGTAGAAACGTTTTGTCTCTCATCCTGAGGACTTCCTCAGTCTGAGGTGCTGTATTCAGCTCAGTCTCTTAAATAGCACCTTCTCAGAGTGGATCAACCAGTTTGCTGCTGACAACCAAAACCAGCTGCTCACATGATCAAGAAGGACCATCAGCCTAACAATGGATCATTAGCACCTGATGGCTGTTTACTGTTCACAGAGGGCTGAGTGATACTATCAATCACAGCATTGTAAGAGGGGGACAGTTGAACCTGGAGGCTCCGCCCCTGTTTAATGATGGACGGTTTCTTTTCACAAAGATGGCCTCCTTTACTCCTCTCTCAAACCATCGTTCCTCTCTGTCCAGGATGTGAACATCTTCATCCCTGAAAGAGTGACCTCTGGCCTGGAGATGAGTGTAGACCTCAGAGTCCTGGCCTGATGATGTTGATCTTCTGTGCTGGGCCATCCTTTTGGCCAGTGGCTGTTTTGTTTCCCCGATGTAAGACTGATCACCCTCCTGACACTGAACAGCATACACAACATTACTCTGTTTGTGCTGGGGGACTGGATCTTTGGGATGAACCAGTCTTTAATGTATTTTGGGGTTTAAAAGCCACTGGGACGTTATGTTTAGAAAATAAACGTCTCAGTTTCTCTGATACTCCCTCAACATATGGAATGACCACTGGTCTGGGTCTGGGTTCCTCCTTTTCACCTGATGGCTGACTGGAGTCCTGTTTGGGTTTCTTCTTTCAGGAAGGCCCAGTTAGGATATCCACATTGCTCTAGAGCCTGTCTTGTGTGGGATTTCTCCTTCTGCCTGGCTCCTGAGCTAGTGGGGACGCTGTCTGCTCCGTGTATCGCAAACCCACCCACACAGACCAGTATTTGCAGTTTGACTCCCATCACCCTTTAGAGCACAAGTTAGGAGTCATCAGGACTCTGTACCACAGAGCAGAGAACTCTGTCTCTCTGTACCACAGAGAACGTTTCTACATTTTTTTGTTGATTTGCTTTGTTTTGTTTTTTTGAATGTCCAGAGGACCAGATTTAACTTTTTTAGATTTTTCTACCTGGATTATTGAGCATGCATCAAGATATTATGGAAATAGTTCCAAGCAGAGTTCACGTCATCAGTTAATTAAATCAGAGTCAGAGCTTATTAATTGTAATTTACACCACATGTGGTGCGAATGAGATTGTGCACTCAGGGTCCCGTTACATCCAACAATAAATGTAAAAAAAAACCAGTAATAAGATCTAAGATAAGAACTAAAAAAAAAACAACTAAAATATGCTAAGCACTAATAGCATAAAAACATTACGTCAAACAGCAGCACGAGCATGAGTCTGTGTGAGCAGATGGGGACAAATGAACACATTAACATGAAACACATCAGCAGCAACATGAAACAGATCAGCAGCAACATGAAACAGATCAGCAGCAACATGAAACAGATCAGCAGCAACATGAAACAGATCAGCAGCAACATGATATGGTTTTTCACAGTGATTATTCTGGATAGAGATTCATGAGTCTAACAGCCTCAGGGTAGAAGCTGTTCCTCAGTCTAGTGGTTCTACACTTAATGCTCCTTAACCTCCTTCCTGAGGGGAGTGGGGCAAAAAGTGTGTGTGCTGGGTGGGTGGGGTCCTTCATGATGCAGGTGGTCCTCTTCCTGCATCTAGAGGTGTAGATGTCTGTGATGGTGGGGAGGCTGACTCCAACATCTTCTGTGCAGCCTTCACCACTCTCTGCAAAGCTTTTCTTTCTGCAGCTGTGCAGCCTCCATGCCACACGTTGATGCTGGAGCACAGGATGCTCTCCACTGCACACCTGTAGAAGGAGGTGAGGACTGAGCTTCCAGACCAGCTCGTCTCAGCCGTCTGAGGAAGTAGAGTCTCTGATGAGCTTTCTTCATCAGGCTGGTGGTGTTGTTGCTCCAGCTGAGGTTGTTGTTCAGGTGCACACCCAAGTACTTGTAGCTGGAGACCACTTCCACCGCAGATCCTCTTATGTTCGGGGGGGTGTAGGTGTGTTTGTTCCTTCTGAAGTCCACAACCATCTCCTTTGTCTTCTTCACATTGATGTGAAGGTTATTCTCTCTGCACCAGCTCTCCAGGTGTTCCACCTCTTGCCTGTAGCTGGACTCATCATTGTTTGTGATGCATCCCACCACCGCTGTATCATCTGCAAACTTTACAATGTGACAGCCTGGATGGGTAGCTGCACAATCATACGTGAGCAGAGTAAACAGAAGGGGGCTCAACACACATCCCTGAGGAGAGCCAGTGCTGAGGGTTATGGTGGAACAGGAGAAGTTGTGGATCCTCACTAACTGTGGTCTGTTTGTTAAAAAGTCTAGTACCCAGTTACAAATGGAGGAACTTAGTCCTAGTGTGGATAGTTTGTCCATCAGGGTTTGGGGGATCATGGTGTTGAAGGCAGATGTGAAGTCCACAAAGAGCATACGGATGTAGGAGTCCTTCTGCTCCAGGTGGTTGAGCGCAGTGTGGACCACAGAGGGGATGGCATCCTCTGTTGATAGATTCTTGTGGTATGCATACTGATGAGGGTCCTCGTTGATGTTGATGGTAGTTTTGATGCGAGTCATGACCAGTTTTTTTGAAGCATTTTGCAACTATCTGGGTGAGGGCTACTGGCCAGTAGTCATTCAGACCAGTCACTATAGAGTTCTTTGGGACTGGGATGATGTAGTGGTCTTCAGGCAGTTGGAAACTGTGGCCAGGGTAAGTAAAGAGTTAAAGATGTCGGCCAGCACCTCACAGAGCTGATCGGCACAGTCTTTCAGGACCTTCCCGGGGATGTTGTCTGGGCCGGTTATTTTGTGAGGGTTATATATACACATATATATATATATGTCTGTGTGTGTGTGTGTGTGTGTGTGTGTGTGTGTATGTATGTAGTGATATAGTGATATAGTTATATAGTTTAATGTCTCTGATAACTCCAATAATGCAATGATTGCTCATATCATCAGCAAAAACACACAAACCAGGACATTTATGAGGCATATTTGTTAAAAAATGAGGTCAATATGGAAGATTTTTCAGGGCAAGGCTTGTTAGGTCTGGTGGGAGTATCACTGGTGAGATTAAGTGACAAATAACATTCCTTGAATTTATCATAGAGTGGACTCTATGTTCTCCAAACAACATTGAAGTCTCTGACGAGGAGGACTTCGTTGAATTGTAAATTGGCTAGGAAGCCTGACAGAGTGATGGCAGATGACAGAGAGAACAGAGCCTCAGGGGAGGGGGGAGATGAAAGTCCACGACAGATAAAATCTGGTCTCCATGCAAAGTAATGTTTACCGCTAGAGATTCAAACTGGTTTGGGATTGAGTTGCCAAGTGTCGTTTTCTCAGACGTGAATAATGAGTTTATTGTATTTCGCCTTGGCTTTAGCCACTAGTTTCAGGTGGGATTCAATGCCACCTGCTTTGACCCCTGGAATGCATTTGACTGTGATTTGAGTTGCAGGTGCCATGTTTCGGACTATGGAGCTGCCAACAACGAGTCTTCTCCTCAGTGGGCATCTCACTAAGCTCAGAAAACTGATTTGAGTTTTATTTATTTTTATTTATTTATTTCTATAGCGCCAAATCACAACAAGTTGTCTCAGGGACTTTACAGGAACATTCACATAAAAGCCAGTTAGTAAAGTTCTCTATCTAAGGAATCCAGCAGACAAGTTGAATCTTGGCTTCATTGCAGTCTCCCATCCTGAGCAAGCACAGTGGAGACAGTGGAAAGAAAAACTCCCTTTAACAGGAAGAAACCTCCAGCAGAACCAGCTCAGGACAAGAGACCATCTGCTTTGACCGGCTGGTTGAGAGGACAGGAAGGAGAGACAGACCAACACAGAATGGTAGGTCCAGGTATAAGTTTGAAATTTGAAAGTTGAATGGGTCGGTGGTTGACCGAGGGCTTAGTTTTAGTATTTTTCTTTGGACCGTCACCCAGCAGGCCTGAGGTTCAGGACAGCTAAGGGGAGGAAACAGATTTGAAACATGTTTTTGAATGGGAGAAGAATCATTTGAAACTTTCAAAACGTGAGCGGGTTGTTGGTGAACCGGGGGTTTAGTTTTAGCTTTAGGCTTACTTTGGGATGATAACCTGCAGACCTGTTTATCGAGCGCAGATTGCATTGAAGTTGTAAATTTATCAGAATCAGAATCAGAATGCCTTTATTGTCATTATACACAGTACAATGAAATTAAGAGCCACTCCTTTTTCCAGTGCAAAAACACGCCTTAAGAAAACACACATTTAACACACTAAAAATATAAAAAATGTAACGCAATATAGATATAATAATGAAAGTAAAAAATACAAGTATTACACAATTGTATTGCACATCATGGATATTAGTGAGGTAGTTAAGGTGACTGAGAGTATGACATGTCAGTAGTATTGCACAGTAGAAGTCCAGGGGTTTGGGAGGTTAGATGATTAAATCAGTGCATGTGTGAGTTCAGGGTGGTGATGGCTTTCAGGAAAAACTGTTCTTGAATCTGTTTGTTCTTGTTCTGATGCACCTGTAGCGCTTCCCTGAAGGTAACAAGTCAAACAGTTCAACACCCGGGTGAGAACAGTCCTTGATTATGTTTTCTGCTCTGTTGAGGCAGCGTGATGTGTAAATGTCCATCAGGGAGGGGAGAGGGCAGACAGTTATCTTTTGTGCTGTCTTGACTACTCTCTGAAGCCTCTCCCTGTCAGCCAGGGTGCAGCTGCCGGACCATACTGAGATGCAGTATGTCAGCAGGCTCTCCATGGACGAGCGGTAGAAGGTCAGCAGCAGTTTTGTGTTCAGGTTGTACTTCTTAAGGACTCTTAAGAAGTGTAGTCTCTGCTGAGCCTTCTTGATGACCGCTGTGGTGTTCTCTTTCCAGTTTAGGTCAGCAGAGATATGGACACCAAGAAATCTGAAAATGTGAACCCTCTCCACGCACTCGCCGTTGATGTAAAGGGGGCTAGGTTGGTGCTGCGCTTCCTGAAATCAATAATCACCTCCTTGGTTTTTTTGATATTCAGAGCCAGATTTTTCTCTGAGCACCAGGTTGCTAGCTCCAGGATGATCAACCAGATGATCTAAGTCACTGCTCTCTCATGTATTACTCTGCAAGACAGAGGAAAACAATGGAAGAGAATCTTTAAATTTGGTTACAGCGTTTTCTGATAAGCACCTGCTAAGGTGAAATTCACTCTCAGTGACTGTGTAGTCATTTAATGTAAACTCAAAGTTATTAAAAATGGTCAGATAAAACAGGACTTTGAGGAACCATCATTAAGTTATTAATCTCGATGCCACAAGTCAGAACCAGATCAAGGGTGGGTTACATTGGTGTTGCTGTATTTGCTGATTTTGTTCAAAGTGGATTTTACTTCTTACAAAGGCTCTGAATTTAAGCAGAACTCACCCATATCACTGGTTCTGACTTGTTTGTTGAGGTTGCCTGTGTGGAAATCTGTCCCTGTGTCTGATTGTCAGCAAGCCGATTCCAGAGGTGAAGACAGAGCAGCCAATGTGCGAGGAGCACGAGGATGAGAAAATCAACATCTACTGCATCTCCTGCTGCGTCCCCACCTGTTCTCTCTGCAAAGTGTTTGGAGCTCACAAGGACTGCCAGGTGGCACCGCTCAGCGATGTCTTCAGCCAACAGAAGGTGCACACACACACACACACATGCACAATACAACAAAACACGCCAAACACAATTTACACACAATAAACCAACAATTTACAAACAAACACAAAACACACACAGCAAACGCAGAACACAGGATGGTGTAACTTTTAGTAATGTTGTGTGTCACTGTGCGCAGAAACAGCTGATTGTGTGTTATTGTGCAATGCGTGCAGGCGGAGCTCACTGATTGTATCTCCATACTTGTTGGGAACAATGAGAGGATCCAGGCCATCATCAATCAGCTTGAGGAAACCTGCAGAGCTGTTGATGTGAGTTCATCTAAGACCTCTGAGACCTGGGCCAGCTGTGGCTGAGTGGTTAGAGCAGTCGTTCTCCAATTCAAGATTTGGAGGTTTGACTCCACCACCTGGCACATGCCAAAGTGTCCCTGGGCAAGACACTGAACCCCTCATTGCCTCCGATGTGTCCCATCAGTGTCTGAATGTAATAAAGCTCTGATTATTCTTTGTATACATCTAGTAGAGTGCTGTATGAATGAGTAAATGAGGCACAGATTGTTCTAAAGAGCTTTGAGTTGGACTGTGAGGTCTCAGTCTCTGATAGAGGACATTTGCAAACTGAGGTGTACCACAAACCCACACACACAGACCAGTATTTGCAGTTTGACTCCCATCACCCTTTGGAGCACAAGTTAGGAGTCATCAGGACTCTGTACCACAGAGCAGACAGCGTCCCCACTAGCTCAGGAGCCAGGCAGAAGGAGAAATCCCACACAAGACAGGCTCTAGAGCAATGTGGATATCCTAACTGGGCCTTCCTGAAAGAAGAAACCCAAACAGGACTCCAGTCAGCCATCAGGTGAAAAGGAGGAACCCAGACCCAGACCAGTGGTCATTCCAGATGTTGAGGGAGTATCAGAGAAACTGAGACGTTTATTTTCTAAACATAACGTCCCAGTGGCTTTTAAACCCCAAAATACATTAAAGACTGGTTCATCCCAAAGATCCAGTCCCCCGGCACAAACAGAGTAATGTTGTGTATGCTGTTCAGTGTCAGGAGGGTGATCAGTCTTACATCGGGGAAACTAAACAGCCACTGGCCAAAAGGATGGCCCAGCACAGAAGATCAACATCATCAGGCCAGGACTCTGAGGTCTACACTCATCTCCAGGCCAGAGGTCACTCTTTCAGGGATGAAGATGTTCACATCCTGGACAGAGAGGAACGATGGTTTGAGAGAGGAGTAAAGGAGGCCATCTTTGTGAAAAGAAACCGTCCATCATTAAACAGGGGCGGAGCCTCCAGGTTCAACTGTCCCCCTCTTACAATGCTGTGATTGCTAGTATCACTCAGCCCTCTGTGAATAGTAAACAGCCATCAGGTGCTAATGATCCATTGTTAGGCTGATGGTCCTTCTTGAGCATGTGATCAGCTGGTTCTGGTTGTCAGCAGCAAAACTGGTTGATCCACTCTGAGAAGGTGCTATTTAAGAGACTGAGCTGAATACAG
Source organism: Nematolebias whitei (assembly GCF_014905685.2). NCBI lineage: Eukaryota > Metazoa > Chordata > Actinopteri > Cyprinodontiformes > Rivulidae > Nematolebias > Nematolebias whitei. The sequence goes on along the minus strand of NC_056506.1, from coordinate 51,592,064 downwards.
CACCTCAGACTGAGGAAGTCTCTCGGATGAGAGACGAAACGTTTCTAGATTTTTTTGCTTTGTTTTGTTTTTTGTTTTTTTGAATGTCCAGAGGACCAGATTGAACTTTTTTGGATTTTTCTACCTGGATTATTGAGCATGCATCAGGAGCTTTGAGTATCTTAACAAGATAGAAAGGTGCTATATACAGGTAAGTACAGTCAATTTATAAGTAATGTATGTCAGATCATTCCTGATGCATCCTTCCATTTCTATGCTGATGACACAGTTGTTTATGTCGTATTGAGTGGACACTGGTGCAGGTAAACCCAATGGTGCAGGCAGTCATTTATTTACAAAAAGCAAAAGGCTGTTGGTGCAACAAAACTTACATGAATATAAGGAGCAGACTTGACATCACCAGTGGACAGCTTACAATGCCAGGACAAGGAACTAACACAGAAACCGACTATATACAGTGGTTAACGAGACAAAATACCTGTGAGGACACGCAGCTGAAACACATCAGGGGAAAAGATAAACTAGGAAACCAGGGAGTGCAGGAACAGAGACACAACACCAGATGGAGCCATAAACTAGGAAAACACAAACCCTATAGAAAACAGAAACTAAGGATCAGAAGAACACAGGACATAAACACAACACAAGATGGGGCCAGAACCAAGAAACAAACCACAATCCCTACAGTTTATTGTCGAGCTAAAACAGTTGCTAAAGTTTTCCAGCTTTTATAGTCTGCATTCGACATCATCCAGTCTGATTTGTTTAATCTCAAACTTGTCCTAAATGCCAACAAAACCAAAGGGATGTTGTTTTCAAACAGGTAGTCGGTCCCAGAAGTTCTTCTTTTCATTTTATCTTTGAATGGTGTCCCTATTGAGTTTGTTGATTCCTACAAATATTTGGGTATCTTGGTCGACTCACATCTCTCTTTTAAGCTCCACATGGAAAACTTGGTAAAGAAACTGAAAGTTAAACTGGGTTTCTTTTTCAGAAACAGATCCTGTCTAACCCTGAATGTTAGGAAACACCTTGTATCTGTGACTTTCCTTCCCTCCATTGATTACGGTGACATTATTTACATGAACGCTCCTACAAGAACCCTGCAGATGTTGGATGCTGCAGATGTTGGATGCTGCAGATGTTGGATGCTGCAGATGTTGGATGCTGCAGATGTTGGATGCTGTCTATCATGGTGCACTAAGATTCATAACTGGCTGTAACTACTGTACCCACCACTGCACCCAGTATTCACTGGTTAACTGGTCTCCAGTAACATCCTGATGCATGCTCAATAATCCAGGTAGAAAAATCCAAAAAAGTTCAATCTGGTCCTCTGGACATTCAAAAAAAAAAACAACCAAAAAACAAAACAAAGCAAAAAATATAGAAACGTTTCGTCTCTCATCCGAGAGACTTCCTCAGTCTGAGGTGCTGTATTCAGCTCAGTCTCTTAAATAGCACCTTCTCAGGGTGGATCAACCAGTTTGCTGCTGACAACCAGAACCAGCTGCTCACATGCTCAAGAAGGACCATCAGCCTAACAATGGATCATTAGCACACTGATGGCTGGTCACCATTAACTTCACACAGACTCTCCCACTGGTACATCTTCATCTTTAAATCACTTCCTGGTCTGCTGCCTTCATACATCTCCTCCTACATGTTTCTGTGTGAGTGCAGCTACAGAGTGCACTCTCAGGACATCATTACCTGCAGTGTTCCCTCAGTGAGGACTGAACTAGGCAAAAGGACCTTCTCCTACTCCGCTCCTGTTTCCTGGAATATCTTGTAAAAAGATCTGAAGCTCTCGACCTTTGACCTCTGGCTTCAAACATCTGATAAGTTCCTGCAAAAACCAACGCAGACATGTTCCTGTTTTTAGTTTTCTACATCGCTTTATAATGAAGCTGTTTATGTTTTGTTTTGTTTATATTATTTTGTTCCGTTTATTTTTCGATTTGTTTTTTTATGATTGTCCGCTGTTGTCATCATTCTTTGTTTGAATCAGGTCTCTCTTATGAATGAGTCCTCGAGGCTCAATGAGACTAACCTGGATAAATAAATGTTGAATAAAAAATGTATTCTCAGCTGAACAAAGAATCAGACTGAATCCTAACAAACCATAGAAGAAGAGATACAGACTGAGTCCCTCAGTGGATGTTGTGGAGGATTGTGTTGTCTTTGCTCTGCAGGTTTTGGACAGAGTTTAAAGAGCTGTAAGTATCTTGATAAAATAGAAAGGAGCTATATAAGTACACAGTACAGTATTTTACCATTTACCTCCTGACTTCACGTATCAGACACCAGCCAGGAGTCTTGGTCCAGAGGCCCTGGAGTCCCCAGAGAAACGTTCATTCAACCTTTATTTCTACAGGTTAATCCCACTGAGCCTCAGGGACTCATTTACAAGAGAGACCTGAATTTAACAAAGAGTGATGACAACAGTGGACAACGACGACAACAATAGACGGTTATAAAAGATGTGTACAAATTGATAAGAGCAAATCAAGGAAAATGATATGAAAAATGAAACACAGCTATATTATAAAGCGATGTAGAAAACTAAAAACAGGAACATGTCTGCGTTGGTTTTTGCCATGAACTTAGTAGATGTCTGAAGCACTTCAGCCGCAAACAGCTCTTTCATGGGCTGCAGGTTTTAACTGGTGGATCTACAGAATGGAAACACAACATTTTCAGAACGTAGAGTTCATCTTTTATACGTATGTATAGAAAGAAGGACCCATATTTCAGTCTAGAGACTCAGCTCAGACTGTCAGTTGTCTCTAATCTTTGTTACTGTTCTCGTTTCTGCCCAAAGAGAGGAGAACATCCCTCTGAGAGGAGAACGTCCCTCAGAGAGGAGAACGTCCCTCAGAGAGGAGAACGTCTCTCTGAGAGGAGAACGTCCCTCTGAGAGGAGAACGTCCCTCAGAGAGGAGA
>NC_056506.1:51587702-51589108 GCF_014905685.2 Nematolebias whitei | reverse complement strand
ACGTCCCTCTGAGAGGAGAACGTCCCTCAGAGAGGAGAACGTCCCTCTGAGAGGAGAACATCTGTCTGCAGGCGAATGTCCTGCTGGAGAATGTCCCTCTGACAGGAGAACGTGTCTCTGCAGGAGAACGGTCGCCGGCAGAAATCCCAGGTGTGTGAGGTGTTCGACCACCTGTTTTCGCTGCTGGAGGAGAGGAAGGCGGAGCTAACACTGAGGATCAACGGCGAGCAGGAGGAGAAGCTCGACTATATTCGAGGTCTGAACAGGAAGTACAGTGAGTACCTGAATGGAAGCATCAAATTGCTAGAGACCGCCATCCAAAACCTGGATGAATGTGAAATGGCCGTGTTTCTCCAGGTAAGCCTGAATGCAGCACACACGTTAACCCTGAATGGTGCATTCATGTTCATGTTGTTAATAAAGTTTCTGTTTGAACATCCTCCACAGTCGGCTAAACCTCTGCTGCAGAGGTGAGGCTCTTCTCTTGTTTTTGATTGGCTTCTGTTTCTTGTTTGAATGTCAGCGTTGCTTTCATCAGCATGACATCTCAGACTTGTTGGTTTGTTCATTTATTGGTTCATGTGCTGTTGTTTTTGAGAGCTCTGCATTAAGTATTTCTGGGCCACACTCGTTGGTTGTTGTGTTTGACGTGTTAGCATTGTGTTCCCCTGCTCAGACTGGTGCAGGCCACAGACACATCTCACCTGGATAAAGTCCAGCCTGGTTATGAGAACATGGAGCACTTCAAGGCTAACTTTGACCATCAAAGGAGAGTTCTGCTGGACATCGACTTCATCAAAGGTAAACAACAACCTCCCTGACCATCACTATGCAGCATGTTGACATCATTCAGAGCGCTAATGAGGCGTGTTCCTTTAGCTGATGAAGATGAGGACAGTGAAGAAGAAGCAGAGCTCCGAGGGGCAGAGACAGGAAGTCCGTCTGAGTCACAGCAGCTTGTACCATCTGCAGCAGCCAATCAGCAGCCTTCGTTGTCACTTCTCAGCTTAGCCACACCCCCTCAGAAACCACCAGAGACTGCACAGACAAAGAGCCCCACCCAGTCCCCTGCATCATCGTTCAGTCAGGCCATGACATCTCTGCCACTCCCTTCCACTAGACCTTCCCTTCAGGTGTGAAAATATTACAGGTTATGTGACTTCACAATGCTCTTGGGAAATCAGAGACGTCACATGACTTCTGTGCCGTTGCTTGACTTCAAAGTTATCACGTAACTTCAGTGTAGCCACGCGACTACACTGAAGTCACGCTACCATGGCGCGACCTTCAGTGCAGATGTGTGACCACACTGAAGTCATGCAAAAGCAACATGACCTTCAGTGCAGTCGTATGACTTCTGTGTGGTCACGTGACTCGATGTGGTTACATGACCACAGTGTGGTCGT
>NC_056506.1:51586048-51587692 GCF_014905685.2 Nematolebias whitei | reverse complement strand
AGTGTGGTCGTGTGATGTCAGTGTGGTCACGTGACTCGATGTGGTTATGACCACAGTGTGGTCATGTGATGTCAGTGTGGTCACCTGACTTAATTGCGGTTGCATGACTTCAGTGTGGCTGTGTGATGTCAGTGTGGTCTGATTTCAGTGTAGTCACGTGACTTCAGTATGGTAGTGTAACTTCCATGTGGTTGCGTAACTCCAATGCGGTCGCGTGACATCAGAATCAGAATAAGCTTTATTATTATTGTACTGAAATACGGTGAGATTATGTTCATATAGTCGTCCTAAAGATGGGTGGAGTGCATGTTGCTGCTGTTCCTCTTCCTCTTATATTTTTTAGATAGAAAAGGGGAAAAGGCCATGAGGAGACGATAGTGGTATTACAAAAAAGATCTCTTCCCATCTTGTCCTATCAGGACACAATTTAAGACATCAAAAATAACTCTGCCAGCAGCACATTTATAGACACAAAGGCATTTGATGACAAGACAGTGAGATTTGTCCATGAAGCACTTCCAGATAGACTATAGTCCTGAAAATATGTTGGTGTCAGCCGGTACAGCTCTGATAAGCATTTAACTCGAGCATAAAACTTGAGTAGAACTTGAGTACTTGATGACATCATAGGATCTAAAGATACAAAAATAAATAAATAAAACCGCAAAAAAGGTCATTATTTACAAAAAAAGACCAACAAAACATTGGGAGCATATATTATGCTCCTACCATTTATCATACTGCAAATAAGTCACAGGAAAAACTAAACTATTAGTTCAACATTTTTCAGTCAGGTCATCTGGACAGTTTCTTTTTTTTTGTGCTGAAACGTTTCGCCTTCGATCCAGAAGGCTTCATCAGTCAAGGAAACACACAACAAAATTGATTCATCCTCTAACAGCTTGCTCCAAAGTGGAACAAACCAGTTCTGCTTGTGATAAGATGGTCTCTTTGGTACGCCCCTCCTCCATTGCCGGCCCTCTTCCTTGTTGACAGTCTGGTCAAACTGGTTGAAAACAATAATCCAGGTATACAATCCAACATTTTTCAGTCAGGTCATCTGGATAGTTTCTTTTTTTTCCCTTCTTTTTTAAAAACTATTAGTTTTTATTATTAAGCTGCAAAAGTGAAAGAAACGTGTGGCACGTCAAAAACTAAACTAAAAACAGTGGTGCGGTCAACCACCTCGCACCACTGCCAGCTGTGGTGCGCATTAGGTTTAGCTTTAGAGATTAATAGGTTTTTTTATAGGTTTAGAAAGTAATGTTTTTTGCTTTTTGTTTGTGAAACAAGGTCAGAGGAAGCTGGTTCTGGTTCAGTTGCTTGGACCCAGTGTTGCACCATCAGAGTCAGAGTCAGAGTTTCTTTATTGTCATTCGCACCTCATGTGGTACATGTGGTGGAGCGAAATTATGTACACGTGGTCCCAGTTACATCCAACAATAAAATGTCTAAGAAAAACAGTAATAACATCTAAGATATGAACTAAGAAAAACATCAACTAAATATACACTAAGCACTCATAACATAAAACATTGAACATCAGCACAAACATGAACATGAGTCTGTGAGCAGATGTGCACGCATGAACACATCAACATTGAAACAGATCAGCAGCAACATGAAACAGATCAGCAGCAACAT
>NC_056506.1:51584420-51585948 GCF_014905685.2 Nematolebias whitei | reverse complement strand
TGTGATAAAAATCAACTAAAATCAATGATAAAATCAACTAAAATCAATGATAAAATCTACTAAAATCTGTGATAAAAATCAACTAAAATCAATGAAAAAATTAACTAAAATCAATGATAAAATCAACTAAAATCTGTGATAAAATCAACTAAAATCAATTATAAAAATCAACAAAAATCAATGATAAAATAAACTAAAATCAATGATAAAATCAACTAAAATCAATGATAAAATCAACTAAAATCTGTGATATATCAACTAAAATCAATGATAAAATCAACTAAAATCTGTGATAAAAATCAACTAAAATCAATGATAAAATCAACTAAAATCAAAGATAAAATCAACTAAAATCCATGATAAAATCAACTAAAATATGTGATAACATCAACTAAAATCAATGATAAAATCAACTAAAATCAATGATAAAATCAACTAAAATCTGTGATAACATCAACTAAAATCAATGATAAAATCAACTAAAATCAATGATAAAATCAACTAAAATCAATGATAAAATCAACTAAATTCTGTGATAAAATCAACTAAAATCAATGATAAAATCAACTAAAATCTGATAAAATCAACTAAAATCTGCGATAAAATCAACTAAAATCTGTGATAAAATCAACTAAAATCAATGATAAAAATCAACTAAAATCAATGATCAAATCAACTAAAATCAATGATAAAATCAACTAAAATCAATGATAAAATCAACTAAAATCTGTGATGATATCAACTAAAATCTGTGATGATATCAACTAAAATCAACGATAAAATCAACTAAAATCAATGATAAAATCAACCAAAATCAATGATAAAATTAACTAAAATCAGTGATAAAATCAACTAAAATCAATGATAAAATCAACTAAAATCAATGATAAAATCAACTAAAATCAACTAAAATCAATGATAAAATCAACTAAAAACTGTGATAACATCAACTAAAATAATGATAAAATCAACTAAAATCAAGGATACAATCAACTAAAATCAATGATAAAATCAACTAAAATCAATGATAAAATCAACTAAAATCAATGATACATTCATGTGGAGGCAGAATAGGCTTGCTTAAAAAGAAAAGTCTTTAAGCCGTTTTTAAAGTCAGTCATTGACTGTGGAGCTCTCAGATAGTCAGGGAGGGAGTTCCAGAGGTGGGGGGCAGCCACACAAAATGAACACACTGAAGTCACATGACCACACTAAAGTTACACACTGCACAGAAGTCACATGACCACACTGAAGTTACATGACCACACTGAAGTTACGGACTACACTGAAGTCACATGACCACACTGAAGTTACATGACCACACTGAAGTGACGGACTACACTGAAGTCACATGACCACACTGAAGTCACATGACCACAATGAAGTCACATGACCACACTGAAGTTACATGACCACACTAAAGTTACACACTGCACAGAAGTCACATGACCACACTGAAGTTACATGACCACACTGAAGTGACGGACTACACTGAAGTCACATGACCACACTGAAGTTACATGACCAC
>NC_056506.1:51579969-51584320 GCF_014905685.2 Nematolebias whitei | reverse complement strand
CATGACCACACTGAAGTGACGGACTACACTGAAGTCACATGACCACAATGAAGTCACATGACCACACTGAAGTTACATGGCCACACTGAAGTTACTTGACCACACTGAAGTTACATGACCACACTGAAGTTACATGACCACACTGAAGTTATGGACTACACTGAACTCACATGACTACACTGACGTCACGGACCACACTGAAGTCATGGACTACACTGACGTCACACGACTGCAGTGAAATCACGGACCACACTGAAGTCACTGACCACACTGAAGTCACATGACCACATTGAAGTTACGGACTACACTGAAGTCACGGACCACACTGAAGTTACACGACCGAACTGAAGTCACGGACTACACTGAAGTTACGGACCACACTAAAGTTACACGACCACACTGAAGTCACATGACCACAGTGAAGTCACACGACTGCACTGAAGTCACGTGACGCACTGAAGTCATGGGCCGCACTGAAGTTACATGACCACACTGAGGTCATACAACCACATCAAGTCACATAACCACATTAGAGTTTCATTCGGGCCTAATAAATCCGGCCGGACCGGACCGAGCCCATAGTTTGTTTTTCCGAGCCCTTCCCAGACCCAACGGATTACCAGTTATTAGAGGACTGAACTGAAAAAAAAAAACAGGCTTTTTTTTTTTAATTAAGCTTTTACTGCGTTTGTAAGTAAATCAGTTTGATATGATAGTTTTAAAAAATGTAACGAAAGGAAGATCTAAGATTTATTATTAACAAGTCGAGATATTAACATACAAAACGAATAGCCTAAAGAATCAACTCTGAAGATCAGCTATTATCCATCCATCCATCCAACCATCCATTATCTTTACCCGCTTATTCCATTTTGGGTCACGGGGGTCGCTGGTGCCCATGTCCAGCAGTCACTGTGCAAAAGGTGGGGTACACCCTGGACAGATCGCAAGTCCATTTCAACCGACGAGTCAGCGGACATGCGCGGCTGGTGACAGGTGTCCATCTGAGCTTAATGTGACTTTTTAAAACCTCTTTAAACCGGCCGGTCAGACCGACCTGCCTCCTCCTCAGCAAGTAGATTAACACAATTTTACATTGTGCATTCTTAGTTTTATTTGTGCTGTATGATTCATTAAACTGCATCAAAGCCCGAGACCGGCCCGGCCCGCACATTAATCATATTATAACGGCCCGGACCGGCCCTAATCCGGATCAGTTCGGGTCGGGTTTCAGGTTCGGGTTAGAAACGACAGCTCTACATGTCACATGACCCCAATGAAGTCACATGACCACAATCAAGTTATGCAACTGCCCTGTGCCTTTTTTTCCCCCCACTCGCTCTCATGCAAGGTGGACACCTTTTCTTCCCTCTCCTGTCCTCCGCCTACTTCTTGTGCACCGGAGCTCCTATTTACACATCTTCAGAAACAAAAAACTACTGTCATGGATCTGGTCAGCTGGACTTTCAACACAAAAGATAAAATCTTTTCAACAAAGTGACAGGGTCCTAGAGAGCCCTCATGCACCAGCTGAGACGCACGTGACAGAATACGTCATGGATCCATGGGGAGTTTGGAAGCTGATGTGCCTTTCCGTATCGCCTCAGGAGGATGCCAAAGATATTCATATAATTGGAATCATGATAGCAGGGTTTCTGCTTTTTGGCACCGGCCAATACCTATGTTATTGGCCATTAAGGAAGACAGCGGTAGCATTTTCGACCGTAGCAAAGCTGCCGACCATGTGTGAAGGTTTGGTTTGTGCTTCGAGCACTCAAAATCAGCTGATTTACAAACTAAATCGTAAGATAGGAGCGATTTGTGAGAATCGCAGGCCACCTTCAGCTTCTGGGACTTGCCAGCATGTTGGGGATGACCTTGGAGGGGACTCATAAGCACGAACCAGTGGAATGCCCAGAAATCTGGCCATTTTGGATCGAAAGTACCAGCAGGACTCAAGGCTGATGAGAAATAACAGTCTGCCTGAAAAAAAAATCAACAATTGGAGCGTATCTGAATCTGACTCCCCAGTTTGGCTTCGAAGCACACAGACTTATCAAATTTCTCATGGGATATGTGTAAACTAGGGCTTTAACAGAGTACTCAAGTAATCTACACATCGATTCCTAGGACATCTATCGAGTTTTTTTAATTTCATGTTGACTATTCGTGGTGACGTCATTACGTCGCCGTTACGTCATTGCGTCGCGTGTCACGTGATCTGCACCGGGCGCGGGTTACAAAATGGATTCCTCCAAGCAAATGGATGGCACAAAGCAGACCCAGTCTTGGCAGACAGGTAGAAATACATCACTAGTCTGTAAATATTTCACTAAAGATGAATCTTCTGGTTCAACTACCGTAAGGAAACAGAAAATGAATCAACTTCCTGACTGTTTGGAGTGCGTTGCAAACCGGTGTTACACCATATTCTGTGACCACCGTATATTGTGACCGTAGGGGGCAGTGTTGCATGCACTGTTGCAGGTCACAGAACATGGTAAGTAGCAGAAGTAAGGAGTACCTTCAGGAGGATTAATCCGCACAATGCAACTGGCCCAGACAACATCCCCGGAAAAGTGTTGAAGGAATGTGCTGATCAGCTCTGTGAGGTGCTGGCAGACATCTTTAACACCTCACTTACCCTGGAGACAGTTCCCACCTGCCTGAAGACTGCCACCATCATCCCAGTCCCAAAAAGCTCTACAGTGACTGGTCTGTGTAGGAGTCCCAATGTCTGCAGCCTTCCTTCAAGATGGCCGTTAATTAACACCAGCTGACGGTCATCCACCTGATGAGGAACACCTCTACTTAAGGCTGCAGTCCTGTGTGACTCATCGCTGGAGCATTGAGCTTTATTGGTATTTATGCCTCCAGCCTAAACGTGTGAGTATACGATATACTCTTATCTTGTTCTTTATGCCCGCAGTACCCTGCCTGTTTGACTCCATCCTTGTTGCCTCGTCAACCACCTGCCTGCCAGACCTGTCGAGCCACTCATCTGCCAGACTCGTCGAGCAGATTCTGTTTGCCAGTCCTGTCGTCCTGTTTTCTCCAGCCTGACCTGTTTGTACATTCCGCCCTACCCTGGTTCCCGACGCCTACATCTGATCGCCAGAGGACTGCCATATATGTATATAAACCCCCTACACTGTATATAATAAACACTGTTTCTTCCTTTCTAAGATCTGAGTCTGCTTCGTTCTGGTCTTGTACCAATCTGGGTTCCGCTAGTCATTACAGTCTGAATGACTATCGGCCAGTGGTCCTCACCCCGATAGTCGCTAAATGCTTTGAAAAACTGGTCATGACTCGCATCAAAACAACCATCAACATCAACGAGGACCCTCATCAGTATGCATACCGTGAGAACCGATCAACAGAGGATGCCATCTCCTCTGTGGTCCACACTGCGCTCAACCACCTGGAGCAGAAAAACTCTTACGTCCGTATGCTCTTTGTGGACTTCACATCTGTCTTCAACACCATGATCCCCCAAACCCTGATGGACAAACTGTCCACACTAGGATTAAGCCCCTCCATCTGCAACTGGGTACTAGACTTTTTAACAAACAGACCACAGTTAGTGAGGATCCACAACCTCTCCTCTTCCACCATAACCCTCAGCACTGGCTCTTCTCAAGGATGTGTGTTGAGCCCCCTCCTGTTTACTCTGCTCACGTATGATTGTGCAGCTACCCATCCAGGCTGTCACATTGTAAAGTTTGCAGATGATACAGCCGTGGTGGGATGCATCACAAACAATGATGAGTCCAGCTACAGGCAAGAGGTGGAACACCTGGAGAGCTGGTGCAAAGAGAATAACCTTCACATCAATGTGAAGAAGACAAAGGAGATGATTGTGGACTTCAGAAGGAACAAAAACACCTACACCCCCCTGAACATAAGAGGATCTGCGGTGGTGGAAGTGGTCTCCAGCTACAAGTACTTGGGTGTACACATGAATGACAACCTCAGCTGGAGCAACAACACCACCAGCCTGATGAAGAAAGTTCATCAGAGACTCTACTTCCTCAGACAGCTGAGGCGAGCTGGTCTGGGAAGCTCAGTCCTCACCTCCTTCTACAGGTGTGCAGTGGAGAGCATCCTGTGCTCCAGCATCAATGTGTGGCATGGAGGCTGCACAGCTGCAGAAAGAAAAGCTTTGCAGAGAGTGGTGAAGGCTGCACAGAAGATGTTGGAGTCAGTCTCCCCACCATCACAGACATCTACACCTCCAGATGCAGGAAGAGGGCCACCTGCATCATGAAGGACCACACGCACCCAGCACACACACTTTTTGCCCCACTCCCCTCAGGAAGGAGGTTGAGGAGCATTAAGTGTAGAACCA
>NC_056506.1:51577744-51579869 GCF_014905685.2 Nematolebias whitei | reverse complement strand
ATATATATATATATATATATACACTGCTCCCTGCAGTCATTTCTCCAAAAAGAGCCGAGTTCAGACTAGAACCAGAACTTTCTGGATTTCCAAAGCAGTTCGGTGAAGCTGCAGGTTCTTGAAGCTCGAACACTTTTCCGAACCGAACCGAACTTACGCTGCGCGCTCGAGCTGCCTGAGCAGGTTAACGACCCTGTCCCGACCCGCCATGTCCGCCGAACGTCCAGCTGCTGTACTGACCCAGTCCACCCAGTCCACCCAGTCCGGACTGAAACGGGCCGCTTCCGCCGCGGTCACGGAAGTGAGGATGCAGACTGTCACAATAAAAGCACGTTCCGCTCGTTGATAAATTCAAGGTAAAGAAAACAGCCTGACGTGAGTCTCCTCTGAAGAGCAAACAAACTGAAGAGTGAAACAGAAGCAGCAGTATTATCAGAACCAGAACCGGCCCATCTGAATGTCTTCATCCTGTTGAAAACCCAGAGCAAAGGTCAAAGGTCACACATCCACTGCACCTGTTGATCAGTGAACAGGACAGGTGTGCTCGGTCCACTTCACATTGACCTTTAACAGAACTCACACTCTGCAGGACTCCGGTCCGCTTGGATCTCTCTGAGGTTCTGAGTCAGGCAGGAAGAGCTGCACTGGTCTTTACAGGGATTTAAACAAGACCCTGATCCCAGGTCTAGTCCTGATCCCTCTCCCAGCATCCACTGGGAGCCGAAGACGAGGCGCTGACCGGGCCAAGGTGTCAGATGGGTCTGGTCAGCACAGTTTCATGACCCGGTTCCGTCCATGATTCCCATGATGCATTGCAGCTGGTCTCATTAAAGGAGGTGAACGGAACTGGATGTTGTGATCAGATGAGAGACCAAGTCGTTCATGTGTCTCCAGGTTTGTCCTCAACAATGTTCATGTTCAACGTAAATAAGAGACGGTGAGTTCTTTTTTAAATCTGTATTTACCTCGAGTGGTGATGAAACGCAGCTGAACTGACAAAGTGTCGTTCTGAAGCTGCACCTTTACATGACACAGCTCAATTAAACTTGGCTGCAAGAAGAGCCGTCCTTAAACTGATGTTCCAGAACTCTGTGACAAACGCAGAACTCCATGTTCAGACAAACGGGGCGGACATTTCCTCAGTGCATCACACAGAACCATGTCAGTAAATGTCCTCCGGTCCCTCAGTGAACACGTCTGTTTGTGTCCATGTGTGACAGAGACGAACAAAACAAATACGTGATCTGTGCACCTGAACTTCTTGCACTTATTCTGCATCTGTGAAAGACCAGACTGGACTAAAGTCTGTCAGTGATTTGTGCACGATGAGGCCGCAGAGCGAGCTGCCAACTGGCTCCCCTGCAGCGATACCTGCAGGCACCGCCACAGCTCTGGTGGCCTCATGAGACTGAAGGACGTCTGCATGGTCACTGTCCAGAACAAGTTCTGTCCATCAGCAGTGTCCAGGTAGAGACTCAGCTGCAGTGCTGGACTGTTTTGTGTCGGTGGGTCACGTGACATGAAAGCTCTAGTTGTTTTTCTCAAGAATGTTTGGTTCAGTAATTTACTGACGGTCCCTAAATGAAGCACCGAGCCTCTGAGGAGGGACAGGCTGAAACCAGGCCGCCTGCATCGCATCGAACGAGACGAAGACCCCCTGAATCCACGGAGCTCCAAGATCCAACCTGGAACTAACTTCATTGTGTTTTCAAACTGAGTAAAATATCAAGTCTGTTCAAGTAAACGGGTCCAAGTCAGGTCACAAGTCTCTGAACAGTCTTTCAAGCCAAGTCCAAAGTCATGATATTAACGACTCGAGTCTGACTCCAGTCCAAGTCATGTGACTCAAGTCCACACCACTGGTTCTGATGATCCGGTTCTGTTCTACGACCTCAAACACATGACCCGGCAGAACCTGGACTGAAGCTCACAAAGACTCAAGTCTGAGACCAGAAGACGGTCTTAAACCTGAAACCTGACCAGGTCCAATATCTGTCTCACTCAGACTTTCTGCTGATCAGAAAAGAGACAACAAACAAAACCCAAGACCAAAGGTCTGTCCTCTGCAGCTCTGAGGACAGATGTGTCCTCTGCATCTCTGAGGACAGATGTGTCCTCTGCATGT
>NC_056506.1:51577091-51577734 GCF_014905685.2 Nematolebias whitei | reverse complement strand
CAGATGTGTCCTCTGCATCTCTGAGGACAGATGTGTCCTCTGCATGTCAGATATGTCCTCTGCAGCTCTGAGGACAGAAGTGTCCTCTGCAGCTCTGAGGACAGATGTGTCCTCTGCATCTCTGAGGACAGATGTGTCCTCTGCAGCTCTGAGGACAGATGTGTCCTCTGCATCTCAGATGTGTCCTCTGCATCTCTGAGGACAGATGTGTCCTCTGCAGCTCTGAGGATAGATGTGTCCTCTGCATGTCAGATATGTCCTCTGCAGCTCTGAGGACAGATGTGTCCTCTGCAGCTCTGAGGACAGATGTGTCCTCTGCATGTCAGATGTGTCCTCTGCAGCTCTGAGGACAGATGTGTCCTCTGCATGTCAGATATGTCCTCTGCAGCTCTGAGGACAGATGTGTCCTCTGCAGCTCTGAGGACACCTGGTGGTCCTGTCATTTTATGAAAATCTGAAGTGTCAAACTGAGTTGTCCTCTCTGCAGGAGTTAAAGGTCTCAGCATCGTCCACACAAAGGTCAAATTATCTTCATCGTGTCCCCACTGAGGAGTCAGGAAGTTACTTCTGATATGAGCCTCGTGACTTCTTACTCTTCATCATCTTCATCCTTCCAATGACAGAGTCTTCTGAAACTCCTCCG
>NC_056506.1:51576262-51576991 GCF_014905685.2 Nematolebias whitei | reverse complement strand
CCCCCCCCCCCCCCCCCCCCCCATTTGTCACGTATATAACAATGAGTGGACGGACAGTTTCTGGACAACCGAGGCGACAGAAGGACACTTCACTGAGCAGGTAAGGTCAATGTGTGTCTTCATCTTTTGACTCAACATCTGGTCAGTAAGAATCAATATCTCTGTTTTTAGAGGACTTGAAATTATTATAACTGTTTTTAATTTAAATGTTTTCTGAACTCCTCTGAGGTCTCCTGGTTCTGATCCGTGACCCGATGTTTGTGTCCCTGTCGCAGACTGGAAATACCTTCTGTCCATCCTTCTGTTCGTCCATCTCCATCCGTCTGTCCATCTGTCTGTCCATCTGTCTTCATCCATCTGTCCATCTGTCTGTCCATCTGTCTTCATCCATCTGTCCATCTGTCTGTCCATCTGTCTTCATCCATCTGTCCATCTGTCTGTCCGTCCGTTTCCATCCGTCTCCAGCTGTCTGTTCCACACTCATCCACAGAGTAACTCCTCCACAGAGTAACTCCTCCACAGAGTAACTCCTCCACAGAGTAACTCCTCCACTTAAAACATTGCAGTTAAAACATGTAGGTTTACTTCATGCTCTGTTCAGTTCCAGTTCAGAAAAACACTCCTCTCCAAAACAACAAACATTCACTGTTCAGACTCTTCAGAGACAGAGGACATCAGGGTACTGCTTGTGTGTTTATTGTTGTGTGTTTGTTCATGTGTTTGTTGTCT
>NC_056506.1:51576100-51576252 GCF_014905685.2 Nematolebias whitei | reverse complement strand
TGTGTTTATTGTTGTGTGTTTGTTCATGTGTTTGTTGTCTTGTGTCTGCCATCATCAACATACCTTTTAATAAAAGCCTTTAATGTTTCCAAGTTAGGTAAAAGTGTTGTAGGCTCATTCATCCAGGTAGACAACAACAAAAAAGCTTAAAT
>NC_056506.1:51565674-51576000 GCF_014905685.2 Nematolebias whitei | reverse complement strand
TGTAGATCTGCTGATCAGGTCAACTATAGATTATGGCAGTGTAATCTATAGATCTGCTGATCACGTCAACTATAGATTATGGAAGTGTAATCTATAGATCTGCAGATCAGGTCAACTATAGATTATGGCAGTGTAATCTGTAGATCTGCAGATCAGATCAACTATAGATTATGGCAGTGTAATCTGTAGATCTGCTGATCAGGTCAACTATAGATTATGGCAGTGTAATCTGTAGATCAGCAGCAAAAACACATCTGGAGAAACTTGACAATCTCCAACATCAAGCACTAAGAATGTGTACAGGAGCGTTCAGGACCACCGCAGCACTTAAAGTAGAGATGGGAGAGATGCCTTTAGAATTGAGAAGAACACAGCTAGCAATTCATTACTGGATCAACTTACAAGGAAATAACCCGGATCATCCAACTTTAGACATTTTAAAACCATGCTGAGAAAAAGCAAAGAGAGAAACAGGAAGCTTTGGTTGGATAATCGATCAGAAGATACAAGAAGTTCAAATAAGAAACCTAACAGTAAGTCCAATAATACCGTTACCAACAATACCACCATGGATACTACCAAAAGTAGATTCTACACTTATGGAAAATAAAAAAGATAAAAAATCACTTTTAACTCATATACAGTACAGAAATTTATAAATAATTATTATGGTTACGTTCAGATTTACACAGACGCATCAAAAGACACAACAGGGAAAATAGGAATAGCAATTATCATCCCAGAGTTCCATAAGAAACAAGTTAAAGGGATTACAAATGGATTGTCAGTATACACCGGGGAAATGTTCGCAGTATTATTAGCAGTACAATGGATAGAAGATGTCAGACCATTAAAAACAATAGTATGTTCAGATTCAAGTTCATCACTTACAAGTTTACAGCACAGCCACTCAGACAGCAGAGCAGACATTTTATTAGAAATCCAGCAAACATTATTCAGAATAATGATGATGGTTTGGAAGTTGTATTTCTGTGGGTACCAGCACACACTGGGGTTGAAGGGAATGAAGCAGCAGACAGGGAAGCAAAAAGAGCAACAACACAACAAGTTAACTTTATAATAACTACAAGCAAATCAGAAGCAAGAAGCATGGTTAAAGAAAAACTGAAGGAGAAGTGTCAGCAAGAATGGAATGAAGAAACCAAAGGAAGATGGTATTATAAGATCCAAAGAAGAGTGGGAGAGATGAGAACAGGAGGGAGAAACAGAAGAGAAGAGAGATTAGGAACAAGACTGAGACACACTGGACTGAACAACACATTATTCACACTACATAAACACGAAACAGGAAACGGTCAGTACTGTGGAGAGACAGAAACAATAGAGCATGTGATTTTAAGTTGTCAGAGATATGAGAGAGAAAGAAGACGCATGATGGAGGAACTTAGATTAAAGAAACATTCAATATCACAAACATACTACAGAAAGAGGCAGCAAGTAAAAGTGTCAAAATGTTGATAAGGTTCTTCATTAAAACAAAGCTGATCAATAGCATATGATTAGGACAGACAACACATACACAAGTAAATAGAATAATTAAATAATAATAATAATCAAGCGTTCTGGCCCACACTCCATACCAGTTGGTGGCGGTAATGCACACATAAGTTGTTTGTCAACCGCCAATAAAACCTGAAGAAGAAGACGAGCGGCTATTGCAAATATTTCATGGTGAAACTGAGCATTATATATTTACATTATGTTTACATCCTGCGTGTGATTCATCTGCAGCGTGCACGGAGTGGAGCGTGTCTCTGCTGTGAGACTGACAGCTGTCAGAGCCTGGAGAAGTGGGAGGGGCTTACGGCTCGCCGCAAACGTTTCGTCACCAAAGTCTCCAGTAACAGAAAAAAGTCTCTAGATTTGTCGCTTAAAAACGTCACTAGAGGGGTCTGAAAACTCGCTAAATAAGCGAGAAGGTCGCTAAGTTGGCAGCCATGTCCGCTATTGTGCTCCAGTCCGTGCGGAAACATTGTGCTGCACATTGGTTCCTCTTCAAAAAAGGGCCTGCGTGTCAGAGTCAGAGTTTCTTTATTGCCATTCGCACCTCATGTGGTGGAGCCAAATTATGTTCACAGGGTCCCATGCGTGTTTTAGCGTGAGAAATACAAAGTGTGCCGTGTGCATGTCATGAAATGCGTGTGACACACGGGCTCCATTGACCCTGACCAGACCCGCCCTCACAGAAACCCCGCCCCCTCATTTGAATAAAGAACATGAAAAAAAACGGGATTAAAAAAATAAAAGCCACTGAAATAAGTAGCTTTACAAAATAAAACAGTCTCAAAATGAAACTCCATTATTAAATAAATAAATGTTAAAATAAAATAAATCTTAGATAAAAAACTAAACATTTCTATTTAACTGTTTTATTTCATGGGAACATTTATTTATTTAATGGAATATTGATTCATAATTATTTAAATAACACTAATTATTTATGTATTTAATTTTGAATGAAATGGCTTTCCCTACTTCTTGACGTCATGTGGACTGGCAGATTGAGCCGCTGCAGCCAGAAACTGAAATTCAGTTAATTTATTAAATGACGAGCATCAAGTGTAGAACCACTAGACTGAGGAACAGCTTCTACCCTGAGGTTGTTAGACTCATGAGTCTCTAACCAGAAGAATCACTGTGAAAAATCACAATAGTGCCACTTTAATTATTGATATGTGCTGCTGACTATCCATGCTGCTGATCTCATGCTGCTGATTTATTTCTTGCTGCTGTGTTCATTCATACTCATTGCTCACTCAGACTCATGTTCGTGCTGCTGTTGTTTGGCACATTGTTTAGTACTATTAGTGCTTTGCTTGTTCTTAGTTCATATCTTAGATCTTATCACTGTTTTTCTTTACAATTTATACTTTTGATGGATGTAACTGGGACCCTGTGGACACAAATTCATTCCACCACATATACCACATGTGGTGGAATGACAATAAAGAAAAGCTTGACTTGACTTATATACTGTAGCACCAAGTCACAACAGAAGTCGTCTCAGGACACTAAACATTCAAATTTAAAATAATAATTGAACTTTTTTTATCTGAGGAGCAGACAGCTTTGAATTTAACTCCATCACAGAACTCTCATCTTGAACAAGCCTGAAGGCGACAGTGGAAAGAAAAAGTATCAAATGAAAACTTTTCAATTTTAACAAATCATTTAAGGAAATGAGGTCAGTTTGTCCTCTAGTAGTCTATAAGTCTATAGCAGCATAACAAGCCGACCCTAACTATAGGATTTATCAAGAAAGAAAGTCTTAAACTGGACAATGTGTCAGTCTCACGGACAGAAACTGGAAGTTGGTTCCACAAGAGAGGAGCCTGAGAACTGAAAGATCTTCCTCCCAGTCTGTTTTTTTAAACTCGTAAGAACCACAATTAAACCTGCAGCCTGAGAGTGAAGTGCTCTGTTAGGAAAATATGAAACAATAAGATCTGTAATATAAGATGGAGCTAGGTTGTTGAGATATCCTGATGCATGCTCAATAATCCAGGTAGAAAAATTCAACAAAGTTCAATCTGGTCCTCTGGACATTCAAAAAACAAAACAAAGCAAAAAAAATGTAGAAACATTTCGTCTCTCATCCTGAGGACTTCCTCAGTCTGAGGTGCTGTATTCAGCTCAGTCTCTTAAATAGCACCTTCTCAGAGTGGATCAACCAGTTTGCTGCTGACAACCAGAACCAGCTGATCACATGCTCAAGAAGGACCATCAGCCTAACAATGGATCATTAGCACCTGATGGCTGTTTACTGTTCACAGAGGGCTGAGTGATACTAGCAATCACAGCATTGTAAGAGGGGGACAGTTGAACCCGGAGGCTCCACCCCTGTTTAATGATGGACGATTTCTTTTCACAAAGATGGCCTCCTTTACTCCTCTCTCAAACCATCGTTCCTCTCTGTCCAGGATGTGAACATCTTCATCCCTGAAAGAGTGACCTCTGACCTGGAGATGAGTGTAGACCTCAGAATCCTGCCCTGATGATGTTGATCTTCTGTGCTGGGCCATCCTTTTGGCCAGTGGCTGTTTAGTTTCCCCGATGTAAGACTGATCACCCTCCTGACACTGAACAACATACACAACATTACTCTGTTTGTGCCGGGGGACTGGATCTTTGGGATGAACCAGTCTTTAATGTATTTTGGGGTTTAAAAGCCACTGGGACGTTATGTTTAGAAAATAAACGTCTCAGTTTCTCTGATACTCCCTCAACATCTGGAATGACCACTGGTCTGGGTCTGGGTTCCTCCTTTTCACCTGTTGGCTGACTGGAGTCCTGTTTGGGTTTCTTCTTTCAGGAAGGCCCAGTTAGGATATCCACATTGCTCTAGAGCCTGTCTTGTGTGGGATTTCTCCTTCTGCCTGGCTCCTGAGCTAGTGGGGACGCTGTCTGCTCTGTGGTACAGAGTCCTGATGACTCCTAACTTGTGCTCCAAAGGGTGATGGGAGTCAAACTGCAAATACTGGTCTGTGTGGGTGGGTTTGTGGTACACCTTGGTTTGCAAATGTCCTCTATCAGAGACTGAGACCTCACAGTCCAAGAAAGCCAACCTGCCAATTTTTACATCTTCTCGTGTGAACTTGATGTATTTATCCACAGAGTTGATGTGGTCAGTAAAATGTTGGACTTCCTGAGATTTGATTTTAACCCAGGTGTCGTCAACATACCTGAACCAATGACTTGGTGGTGTCCCTGAAAAGGACGTCAAGGCTCTCTTTTCTACCTCCTCCATGTACAGGTTGGCAACAATAGGTTGTTGAGGGCTTTGTAGGTTAGAAGTAAGATTTTGAATTCTATTCTGGATTTGACAGGGAGCCAATGGAGAGAAGCTAAAACTGGAGAGAGATGATCTCTCCCAGTAACTCCAGTTAAGACTCTGGCAGCAGCATTTTGGATCAACTGAAGACGTTTTAAAGAAGTATTTGGACACCCAGATAATAAACCATTGCAATAGTCCAGTCTAGACGTGACAAATGCATGGACCAGTTTTTCTGCATCATCTTTAGATCAGATGTTTCTAATGTTAGTGATATTACGCAGGTGGAAGAAGGAGGTTCTAGTAAGGTTTTTAATGTGGGGGATAAAAGACATGTCCTGATCAAAAATAACACCAAGATTTTTAACATTAGAGCTGGAGGACAGATTAATGCATCTAAGGAGGGAGAAAGACTGAAACATTCATTCCTAAGGTGCTCAGGTCCAAAAACCAAAACCTCAGTCTTGTCTGTTCAGCAGGAGAAAATTAAGGGTCATCCAGGTTTTTATGTCTTTAAGACATGCTTGTAGTCTAAGTAGCTGATTGGATTCATTGGGTTTAATAGACAAATATAATTGTGTGTCATCAGCATAACAATGAACATTTATCCCATGCTGTTTAATAATTTTACCTAATGGAAGTATATATAAAGTAAAGAGTATTGGTCCAAGCACTGAGCCCTGAGGAACTCCATGACTAACTTTGGTGTATGAAGAAGATTTATTATTTACATTTACAAACTGGACTCTATCAGATAGATATGATTTAAACCATTTTAGAGCTGTTCCTTTAATCCCAACATCGTATTCAAGCCTCTGTAGTAAAATATTGAGATCAACTGTATCAAATGCAGCACTGAGGTCTAACAGGACCAGTAGAGACACAAGTCCATTGTCTGAGGCCATGAGAATATCATTAGTGACTTTTACTAGTGCTGTTTCTGTGCTATGATGAGCTCTAAACCCTGACTGAAACTCTTCAAACAGATTATTTCTTTGTAGATGTTCACACAACTGACCTGCAACTATTTTATTTAGAACAAAAAAGGTTCAATGTTGTCATCTGGACCAGTTTACTCCACTCCTGTTTCCTGGAATATCTTGCAAAAAGATCTGAAGCCCTTGACCTCGACCTCTATAAGTGGCTTCAAACATCTGTTAAGTTCCTGGAAAAAAAACAATGCAGATGTTCCTGTTTTTAGTTTTCTACACCGCCTTATAATCTAACTGTTTTTGTTCAGTTTTTTTAACACAGTTTTCTTTGATTTGTTCTTCTCAGTTTGTATGCATCCTTTATGATTGTCTACTGTTGTCATGCAAGTGAGATGCAAGATGGCACCAGTGTGTAGGGCTTGCCGTTCATCGCTCTCTATTTTGTTTTTGTTTCTGCTACTTTTACAAAGTTTTGTTCAGACTGTCAACTCATATCTGCTGTATGATCGTCGGTCACTTTTGAAGCTCTGTAGCTTTGCTGACTTGCCTGCGGAGTTTTTCTACAGTGGTCAGGATTCTCTTCCACCAGTTCTATCCAAGATTCCTGTTTTCCTCCTTTGTGATCCTGGCCCTCCCCAGAGGAAGCGTCGCAGACATCGAGGAAAGCGCGCTGGGATGTTTGTGAAGCTGAGACACCGCGTGGATTATTCTGCCAAGGATTACAGTGCTCGTTCTGGATTTGATCATCGACTCTCTGACCCGTGGTGTTTCAGGGGCCCTGCTGCTGGCCAGCTACCCGTGCACTCAGACCATGCTAACAGCCGCAGTTGTTTACCTGCGCGTCACACAAGCCGACCAGAAGGTGCTGATCTTCAAAATCTGTGGCTGCTGGCACGCGCTCCCCTCACCTCTGCTGTGTCTGTTTTGGATCCTCTTCAGGATGTTTGGTGAATTGTTTGGTATCCAACAAGACTTTTGTCCTCAAGGACTTCTTTAAAGAACAGTAGTTGGATTTTCATTGCATCGCAGAAACTTGGACGTCTGTCGGTGAGTCCAGCGCCTTAGTGGAATTATTTCCTCCGGACTGTCTGTGCTTTAATGCCCCGCGCTCATCGAGCCGCGGTGGTGGATTATTAATACTCAAACCAGACTTTGACTGTAAAAAGCTGTCCATCCCAGTTTCCTGCTGCAGCTGTGAGCTGAGCATTTCTGAACTGGGACATTCCTCCACGCTGCTGTGCGCACTCGTCTACCGCCCCCTCGATCCAAGGATTTCTTAAGTGACTTTTCTGATTTCTTGGCTGAAATCACACAGAGATATGATCACGTTCTAATCATTGGAGACTTAATATTCATGTGTGTTGTCAGGAGAAGCCCTTAGTGAAGGACTTTTTAGATTTAGTGAACTCTTAATTGAACTCAACTGTAAATGGTCCCACCCAGGACCACGGACACACACTGGACCTGGTGTTACCACGTGATGTCTAATCTTAAAATCGGTGACAATGTGTTTTCAGATCACATGCCCGTGCTGTTTTATTTCACTCCTCCCTGTCTCACCGTTAAACCGTGCACTCCTGTACGTCACAGCTGGGCCATTAACCGTTTCTCTGCTGCTCGTTTCTCTGATGTTTTTAACTGTGAGAGGATCAAACAGCCCTCAGTGTTTCTTAACACTGAGGAGATAACTCTTCACCTTGACTTTGTCTGTTTTAAATGTTCTGGACCGTGTTGCTTCCGTTAAAACCAGAAAAAAGAAACTCCGATCAGAACTGTGGTTGAATGACATCACTCGAGCTGTTAGACTGCAGTGCAGGAGAGCAGAGCGCAGGTGGAGGAAAGACCGTCTGCAGTTCTCTTTTCAAATGCTAAGAGAGAGTTAGCGTCGTTATCAGAAAGCAGTTAAAGCTGCTAAATCTAAATACTTTTCTGATTTAATTGTCTCCAACTCTCACAACCCCCAAGTTCTTTTTTCCACCCTGAACTCCATGAGGTTCTTTACCTCAGTGAACCTTCACCTCTGGAAGCCTCAACTAAGCTGTGCATGAACTTTCTTCATTTAATTTTAGAAAAAGTTGTGAACACCTGGGCACTCATTTCTGCACCAGCTCATGCTCCGTCCATCTCATCTCAGTGTGTAGCTGTGTTTGACCACTTTGAGACATGTGTCTTCTCTGGAGCAGGTCATGTACAACATGAAACCATCTGGTTCCTCCTTTGATGTGGTCCCCCCTCGACTACTAAAGGACGTTTTTCCTACTGTGGGTCCATCTCAGGACATCATTACCTGCAGTGTTCCCTCAATGAGGACTGAACTAGACAAAAGGACCTTCTCCTACTCCGCTCCTGTTTCCTGGAATATCTTACAAAAAGATTTGAAGCTCTCGACCTTTGACCTCTCTAAGTGTCTTTAAGAATCTGTTGGACTCCTGGCAGGGACCAATGCTGACATGTTCCTGTTTTTAGTTTTCTACATTTGTCTTGGAATCTAGCTGTTTTTTGTTTTGTTACCTTTTTCCTTTTAGCCATCCTATTTGTAAAAAAAACAAAACAAAAAAAAACCTGCAGTATGACTTTTTATAATTGTTTATTGTTGTCTTGTTGTCCATTGTTGTCATCCTTCTTTGTTGAAATCAGGTCTCTCTTGTAAATGAGTCCTCGAGGCTCAATGGGACTTACCTGTCTAAATAAAGGTTGATGATCTATTCTCGCTATTGTGAAAAGCAGTTTATCGTCAGGTGTGGTGCCAAATGTTTTAAACATGCTGCTGTTCAACCTCTGCTGAAAAAAACCCCAACCTTGACCCCTCAGTGGTGTCCAACTTCCAACCTGTCTCCAGACTTCCATTTGTCTCAAATCTACTGGAGGATTATTCTGTTTTAGAGTTATTCCAATCTGGATTCAAATCTCTCCACAGCACTGAGACTGAAGGTCTTTAATGACATTTTCATAGCCACTGATGCAGGTGATTCTGTGCTGTTTGTCCTATTGGACCTCACATCTGCTTTTGACACCATCAACCATGATATCCTCATCTCTAGGCTGGAGCAGTGGGTGGGCATTACAGGGTCAGCCCTCAAATGGTTTGGATCCTACATCTCCGATAGAACCTTTCGTGTCAACATTAAGGGTTTTAGTTCAGCATCAGCAGCACTTAAATGGGGGTACGGCAGGGGTCCATCCTCGTTCCTCTTCTGTTTATCCCTGCTACCACTAGGTGCTATTTTTAATAAACATGGCACACTACCCGTGTATTTTGTTACTTCTGTGCAATAGATATATCTTATATTACTACCTTGAAATACTTATTCATTCAAATTCATCCTGCTGCACCGTTATATTCTACCATGTTGTTGTTTACTATCTCACTTTAGGATGTTGTAAATATTATATTTACTTTTTCACTTTGTGGTACTTTATTTTTGTACCCTTATTGCATGCTTTAGCAGTGTTTCCCCTAGTTAACTTGCCATGGTGGGGTGCTCATCTTATCCATGATTTTTGTTGATGGGGGGGGACAGACACTTGTCTGAGCGCAGCTTGTACAAACAGTTTTTGAGGGGGCAGGGGGCGTTTAGCATGAGGGAAGAGGCAACATGAGTGCTGCCTTTAGCTTTTTAGCTAGAGAAACTGTATTTCTCGCTGCTAGCTTAGTACTATGTCAGTGCCGGGTGGGCAGGTGGGGGGGCAAGTTTGGTTTGGTAGGCGGGGTGCTCAGTTCTGTTGACGGGGTGGGGCACCCCGCTTGTATAATAGTAGGGGAAACACTGCTTTAGTATTTCTTGTTTGTTTGTTCTTTGATTATTATTTTTTTAGCGAGTCAAATTGGTTCTTCTCATCTTGAGCATTTCATTGTTCTGTTAACCTGCATATGACAAGTAAACACAACTTGAACTATGTATGTGGACCAGAATCGGATCTGATTGGGGTCTGGATGACGACTGTCTCAATCCAACAGAAGAAAAGTCACCATGAGTTGTTTTTACTTCGTTTTAACCTTATGTTCTGTCTATGTGTGTGTACAGGTGCAGATGTCCAGCCCACTCCAACAACTTCCATGAAGGTACGACCTGTCTGCAGGAACACCTGGTTCTGAACAGTGGATTAGTGGAGTTACTTGACCCATTTAGTTTCTGAACAAACAGAACTTCATCTTGTGATATTCAGATACTAACCTGAATTTCATTGATTTGATTGACAGGTGGTGAAGCCAGAGGCTGGACTGCCAGGAAGACGGACTACGCCTTTGAGGTAAAACACACCTGACATGACTCTGAGGAGTTCTGACAGACAGTTGGACATTCAGCTGGGCTTCTGTTACAGATGGCGAGCTCTAACATTCGTTACGGAGCAGGAGTCAGCAGAGAGGTCGGCATGGTAACCACCTTCATCATCCTCATCATCACTGTTGCTCAGAGATGAATCACAAACACCCGGTGACATCCGGAGCCTCATGTACTGAAACATGGCGTACGTTTCAATTCAGAAACTGCTCAAATCAATCCAGACATATGAAAACGTGCAAATACGAGTAAAAATACAAACGTGCGTATATCAATAACCATAGAAACATGCCTACACCAATAACCATAGAAACATGCC
>NC_056506.1:51562525-51565664 GCF_014905685.2 Nematolebias whitei | reverse complement strand
GTACACCAATAACCATAGAAACATGCGTACACCAGTAACCATAGAAACATGCCTACACCAGTAGCAATACAAACCTGCATACACCAATGACCATAGAAGCATGCGTACACCAATAACCATGGAAGCATGCGTACACCAATAACCATAGAAACATGCCTACACCAATAACTATAGAAATGTGCCTACACCAGTAAAAATACAAACGTGCGTACACCAATAACCATAGAAACATGCCTACACCAGTAACCATAGAAATATGCCTACACCAGTAACCACAGAAACATGCCTACACCAATAACAATAGAAACATGCCTACACCAGTAACCACGGAAATGTGGTACACCAGTAACCGTAGAAACGTACATATAGGTAGGTTACATTTGTCATATGCAAAATCAGCACAAGGTCAATGATGCAATGAAATGCTTAGGACGAGAAGAACCGTCTCGACTTGCTAAAAACCCAAAAACAACCAGAAATACTGAAGCATGCAGCAAAAATGCCAGTAACCATAGAAACGTTCGTACAGCAGTATCCATTAGAACCTTCTTTCTGCTTGTAATGTATGCTGGTGAAGATTCTCAGTCATTCAGGACATGATGAATTCAATAAGCGTTCAATACAAAAACAACTGGACTTTATTTGTAACAGAAGACGTTTCGCTCCTCATCCGAGGAGCTTTTTCAATTCAATGAGCAGAGAGTGAGCAGTGAATGTTTAACCTGAATCTCTCACTCTCTGCTCATTGAATTGAAAAAGCTCCTCGGATGAGGAGCGAAACGTCTTCTGTTACAAATAAAGTCCAGTTGTTTTTGTATTGAACGCTTATTGAATGCTTGTAATGTAAAAATAAACAAGTTCCTCTAATTGTTCTAGGGCTAGTACTGATGTTGGTTCTGTTGTTGTGGACCTGCGGGTCATCCACAGGACCTGCAGAACCTCAGAGCTCAGAACGTCTGTCTCATGACGGACCAGAACTTGTCCCATCTTTCTCCTGTGAAGGCAGTGCTGGAGTCTCTGGTCAGGAACAGTGTCCAGTTCAAGGTCTACGACAACGTGCGGGTGGAGCCCACCGACTCCAGGTGAGTGCTACAGGTGAGCAGCTGTTCTGCTCTCTGACTGGAGGTCTGCAGGTGGATGAGGTATGTACTTGTTATTTTACCGGGAGTCTCCGGAGGTTCTGTTCTCCTGTGCAATCAGTAAGGGTTAATAAGCAGCACAGTAGAACTCATCTGGACTGTTGATTCTGAAGGTACAGAGAGTTCGAACAGCAGTCTCAGTTCAAGTTCTTGTTCCAGCTTTTGTCAGTATACTGCTGTTGATAAAGAAACCTAATCTAGACTCATGTCCTCCAGTTTTAGACTCGTTTCAAAACTTACGTTTGTCTAAGAACTTTATAAAGGTTAGTTTGGATTCAGCTGCTTCTTTTTAAAGTTCTTTTATTGGCTACAGACTCTGCCTGTGACCCAGCTGACCTCAGGATTTTGGAGGTCTGTGGTATCAAATGTTTTTATCTGGACTGGTTCAGGTATTACATTTCTGACAGTCCTCCTCTGCTCCTCTCACATGTGGAGTTCCCCAAGTATCCATTCTTGGACCTATTTCATTTCCCATCCATTGGTTCTAGGGCTGAACGATTTTGGAAAATATTCTAATTGTGATTTTTTTTTTACCTCAATATCTCAATGTCTTCTTCTCATGTATTTTTCAGCCAACACAAGCAATAAATCAATCTGTTTCATTTGCAAAAAACTCCACCGTTTTCAGCTCCGCTGCAACTTTGTGTCTGCAGTGTTTGTGTAGCTCCAGGACAGCAACTTGGCTAAAGTGTGTGCACAAGGGCGTTCTGTACGCTTATCCACTGTGTTGACCAAAGTCGTAAACTCAGGCTTGGTCACTGTATTAATGGACATCATGTTTTTCTCTATGAACTCCGTTACTGTTCAAGTTATTTCCGCATGTCGTTTTGAATTTTGTTCATACGGAGTAATACCTTCGAACAGTTCGGTCAGTGATCCCTGTCAGCTGGTACTTTGTGATCCCTGTCTGCTGCTACTTTGTAATCCCTATCTGCTGGTACTTTGTGATCCCTGTCTGCTGGTACTTTGTGATCCCTGTCGGCTGCTACTTTGTAATCCCTATCTGCTGGTACTTTATGATCCCTGTTGGCTGGTACTTTGTGATCCCTGTCGGCTGGTACTTTGTGATCCGTGTCGGCTGGTACTTTGTGATCCCTGTCAGCTGGTACTTTGTGATCCCTGTCGGCTGGTACTTTGTAATCCCTGTCGGCTGGTACTTTGTGATCCCTGTCGGCTGGTACTTTGTAATTCCTATCTGCTGGTACTTTATGATCCCTGTCGGCTGCTACTTTGTGATCCCTATCTGCTGGTACTTTATGATCCCTGTTGGCTGGTACTTTGTGTATTATGAAATTAGTTTTAACAGGGGTCGTGAACGGTCGGCACCCGATGATTCACACGAGAGGAAATAAATCAGAGGAGACTGTTACTGCTAGAATAATAGTGTCATTTATTAATCTGCCACAGAAAACAGCCAAGCAAACATGTACACTTGTACACTCTTTACACACACAAATTGATATGAGAGCCTCTCACCGTGACACGTGATCGGGAAGCCTTCGACCCGGGTAAAGGAATCACATCAACAGCTGGGCACTCACGCGTTAGTCCACAGCAAGACTTCAGAGTTCCCTTGCCTGTCACACCTCCTATATACCTCTCTCTGACCGGATCGCGTGAGAGCAGTGAAAAACAAGTTTGATGGTTGTCAGGAGGACAGATCTAATTAAAACAAGTTTTTCCATCATCAAAGCAGTCTGTGCAACAGAGCGATGGCTCATAAAAACATGTCCTTCCAGTAAGGAGCGCCGTGACCGCAAAGCGGGCCAAAGCTTCTACGGTCAAAAGCACTCCTAATGCTTATTAAAGCATTCCTAGAGAGGATACACTGCACCCCTCCATCCCTCTGCTAACCATCAAAGAGTGTCTAAATATTATAAGTAACACACACACAAAGTATATGTTTGAATAGGCATAAAGGCGACTTAACACCTTATAAAACATTTTTATATCACTTTGTAATCCCTGTCAGCTGGTACTTTGTGATCCCTGTCGGCTGG
>NC_056506.1:51550578-51562515 GCF_014905685.2 Nematolebias whitei | reverse complement strand
TGATCCCTGTCAGCTGGTACTTTGTGATCCCTGTCGGCTGGTACTTTATGATCCCTGTCGGCTGGTACTTTGTAATCCCTATCTTCTGGTACTTTATGATCCCTGTCGGCTGGTACTTTGTAATCCCTGTCAGCTGGTACTTTGTGATCCCTGTCGGCTGGTACTTTGTAATCCCTGTCAGCTGGTACTTTGTGATCCCTGTCGGCTGGTACTTTGTGATCCCTGTCGGCTGCTACTTTGCTTACTTGAAGTTGAAGCACTGGTCATGAGCACTGGGCATTCTAGCCATGCAACCATCGTAAATGTTTTTGTGGTGTTTTTTAAGTGTTGATAAAGATTTGTGGTGTTACCTCGAGAGGTAGCAGCAGCAGCAAAGCAGGTTCTGCACAGCACGTGTCGTTGTGCAACGTTGTCTTCTTTGTAGACAAAATAATTCCAAACAATGGACGTGCTGCTGCTTTCTGGTACCAAACTGTCAGATGTGTCAGCGTCTGTCGAGCCTGACGTCATTGTGTTAAAGTACAGTGTCGACTTCTCCAACTCCCTGATCTGCTCCGCTCACTCACAAGTCACGTGACCAGATCACGTGACCAGTCAAATCGCAGCCTTTGTGATTAGAGAATATAATTTTATCATATCACAATATTATTGCAAATGCAATTTATTATTATTATTGTTATTATTAGACCTTTATTTATACAGTTAGTTCCCAATGAGCTTTGAAGACTCATTTACAAGAGAGACCTGTTACATACAGGCAGATGAGAAAAAGAGAACACTGAGAGCAATTAATTGTTCAGCCCTAATGGGCTCTCTGTCAACTTTATTTTATAAAAGTAACGTCTTGTTTCTTTTTTATGCAGACGACACTCAAGTCAAGAATCATGCATCTGGTCCAGAACATTCAGTTCATCTTTGAACAATATCTCCTTCCTGTTGGTTTTAGACTTGATTTTAAAGTTTTGATGACCTATAAGGTCCTGAATGGACAGACTTCTGTAGACCTGTCTGACCTTCTACAGCCCTAAGGGTGCATTCACACCAGCCCTGTTTAGTCCACTTTAATCAAACTCTAGCTTGTTTTCCTAGGAAGTCTGGTTCGTTTAGGGAGGTGTGAACGTGCCATCGAACTCTGTCACGGAACAAAAAGGTGAACTCTGGCCCGGGCTAAAACCTAGGTCTCGGTCCGGTAGAAGAGAACTCCAGCACGGTTCCAGTACAGTGTGAATGTAAACAGACTGGGCCCGCTCCACAAGCAGGAAGTGGAGTACAACGCAGGACAAACAAACACGCATTTCTCTTAGCTCATATGGAGCCGTCAGCTGCCTTGTCTGAAAAACAACATTCTCCATGGTCTTCTGTCTCATCTTCTGCTCATGCTGAGTCCATTTTTGAAAAATGACAAACTATAACTCCTAAAACTGCTAAAATTTGATGCCACTCTGTTTTTGTTTTTATTTCCAGAAGAAGAAGAAGTTTCTTCAGAGGTTTTTGTGTCATTTATTTCAGTAGTTCACGGGGGAACAGGTTGGTTCAACAGGTTGGTTCAACAGGTTGGCTCAACTGCACAGTGCAGTGTGAATGCAAACGCACCAGCTCAAATGTAAATAAAATGTCATGAATATTGGCCCCCAACCGAACCGAGTCTACCGGACTATCAGGTGTGAAAACGACTTAAGTATCCCCTAGAGCTGTCAAGTCTTGTGCTTGTCCTGAAGTCCAGGCTGGTCCACAGGTCTACAGAACATCTAACAAAACATCTGACAGAATGGACACCCACAGTAACCATAGAAACGTGCACACACCAGCCACTGAGTTGACATGGGGCTGTGCTCATTTCTTTCTTCATAGATCTCGAGTTTTGCGTGAAAAAGGCCATACACCACGTTTTAGTGCGTACGCAGTGTTTGTACACAAGGACTTTTAAACCAAAAGAAAGCAGCTTTTAAAGGAGGAGATATGCAAAAGATGAGGGAACTAGAGAAGGAAATAAGTTGCATGATTAAGAAAGTTAAAATAAATTTTAAAGATAAAGTTGAGAGGGAACTGAGTAATGGCAACGCAAGAGATGCCTGGAGGGGACTGAACACAATAATGGGGAGGAAATAAAAAGTTCCTTTCAGCACACTGACCCTTTTGGTCTTGCAAATAAACTAAATATTCATTATTCAAGATTTGACATCCATGACTTCAGTGATGAGATTGACTCTTTCTGTGCAGCCTTGACACCAACTCCTGTGGAATTACAAGAGAAAGAGGTCATTTCAATTTTTCAGAACATCAATCCTCATAAAGCAGCTGGGCCAGATGGGATTAAGGGAAGGGTATTAAAAGAATGTGCCACACAGCTGGGTCCTGTGTTCAAACAGATATTTGAGTTGTTCCTTAACACTGGCTTTGTCCCACAAGCATGGAAAATGTCAACTATTGTCCCGGTGCCCAAAATAACACATGCAAAGACACTGAATGACTTCAGACCAACTGCCCTCACATCTGTATTATGCAAATATATGGAGCACTTAGTGAGCAGGGAACTCATGTCTGTTACAGCTGAGCATATGGACCCCATGCAGTTTGCCTATAGGACTAACTGAGGGGTGGAGGATGCCACTCTCTCCCTCCTCAACAAGGTCCATAATCATTTAGACAACCCAAAGACAGATGTTCACATGTTCATGAACTTTCCATCTACTTTTAATACGGTTCAGCCACATGTACTTTTAAAACGCCTGTGTGATCTAAATGTCAGCAGCCATCTTGTGTTGTGGATTAGTGAATTTTAAGAGGAAGACCCCAGTGAGTTTGTGTTGATAACACTCTATCTGACTGTAGGGTCTTGAACACTGGTGTTCCACAGGGTTGTGTTCTGTTGCCTCTTTTATTCTCTATATACACAAATGAGTTGCAACACCCCCTCCCTGGACAGAGAGGAACGTTGGTTTGAGAGAGGAGTAAAGGAGGCCATCTTTGTGAAAAGAAACCGTCCATCATTAAACAGAGGTGGAGCCTCCAGGTTCAACTGTCCCCCTCTTACAATGCTGTGATTGCTAGTATCACTCAGCCCTCTGTGAACAGTAAACAGCCATCAGGTGCTAATGATCCATTGTTAGGCTGATGGTCCTTCTTGAGCATGTGATCAGCTGGTTCTGGTTGTCAGCAGCAAACTGGTTGATCCACTCTGAGAAGGTGCTATTTAAGAGACTGAGCTGAATACAGCACCTCAGACTGAGGAAGTCCTCAGGATGAGAGACGAAACGTTTCTACATTTTTTGTTGTTTTGTTTTATTTTTTGGTTTTTTGAATGTCCAGAGGACCAGATTTAACTTTTTTAGGACATTTGTGTCTTCACAAAAACATTGTACAAAGGAGGTCAATCTTATTTTCTATTTCCTGTATTCTCACTAGTTTTATTTTTTATATCCTAGAACTTAAACAAAACTCCAGTTCTGATGTATATCTGTTGATAATGAACCAAAGCTGCTGAAATAGTGAGTATGCTTGTTAGCAAAATATTCCTGTCATCAGATCTCAGTCAGCTTCATTGCAGCTGACGTGTTACACTGAACATAACATCAGCTGGTGGACATAAATACAGTACAGTAATATTATATTCACAAAATACTAACAATAATATGTTCATCTTACTGTGAAAAGTTATCCCCCGAGACCTGACGTCAACAGTCGATCTGAACAGAAATAAGCTGCGAAGTGCTGAGACATCTTCTGCTTGAACCAAATAAGACGACCGCTCCAAGATGGTGGCCGAATATCCTGCGCGCAGCAGCCGATGAGGCATCTAGTGATTATATCTATGGTTTCTTACCATAATGTGGTCAGGTGGTTGCTCACCTTCATTTGTAGAACGTTGTTAATGGGGTGTCAATAAAACCTGACCTAAAAGGTCAAAACCATAAATTAAGTACATAGTCAAATAAATTAAATCAGCTGTAGCTGCAGATGGCAGAGTGCAACGAAGTGAAGATTCAACTTGTCTCAGATGGAGAACTTTACTAAATGTCTTTTCTATGTGAATGTTCCTGTAAAGTCCCTGAGACAACTTTGTTGGGATTTGGTGCTTTGTAAATAAAATGAATTGAATTGATTTGAACTTTAACTTAAATGGTTTGTAATCATGATAAAACAAGAAGAAAGAACCATTGCAGCTGCAGGGAGAAGACATCAAGGAAGCTGACCGCTTCGTTTACCTTGGAAGTGTGGTCAGCACAGACGGCGGCGCAGATGAAGATGTTAGGAGCCGGATCAACAAAGCAAGGCTCGCCTTCAACACTCTGCGACCCATCTGGAACTCCAAAGCCTTATCCCAGCGCAGCAAGATCCGCATCTTCAACACCAACGTGAAAGCAGTCCTACTGTATGGGTCCGAGACATGGCGAGTAACCAACACCATCACCAACAAGATCCAGACTTTCATAAACAAGTGTCTGAGACACATTCTCAACATCAGGTGGCCTGAGAAGATCTCCAACACAGAACTATGGGAAAAAACCAGCCAAAGCCCGGTCAGTGAAGCCATCAAAAAGAGAAAGTGGGGCTGGATAGGCCATACCTTGAGAAAGCCAGCAGAAAACATCACAAGGCAAGCCTTGGACTGGAACCCACAAGGAAAAAGGAAAGTGGGGAGACCAAAGCAGACGTGGAGAAGATCTGTTGAGAGTGAAGCGAAGGCCGCCGGAGTGACGTGGACCCAGCTGAAGAGAGCCGCCCAAAACAGAGTTCGTTGGCGTGGTGTTGTTGCAGCCCTATGCTCCACCAGGAGTCTACAGGAATAGTAGTAGTAGTAGTAGTAGTAATCATGATAAAAAACAAACATGTATTCAATAAATGCTATATTTCATAAACATTTGACTTCATAATTCCATTAAGACACATTTTCAAAATGTTTCCTCAAAATCAGTCAGTTTTAAGGCTAACAAAGGAATCAGACAATCATTTCAAATCACTGTTGTGCAACAGGTTCATAATGTGAAGCTACCAGTATAATTTACTTCAAACTGAGCCAGTACTAAACAGTAAAACCACCACTGCCGCTGGAGCGGTTTGTCAAAAAGTAACAAAAATACTTTAAAATAGTTCAAATAAATCCAACCCAACATGTCCTTTAATTACTGAATGCATGGCCTTTTATTCTGCTTACTTATTGAGTAACTTTGTTAGTGTATTACAAAGATACATGGTTGAGAAGTTCCTACTGACCAGGTGAGACACTAGTCTGATCGATCAGCTCTATGGAGTGTTGCATTGTAAGAGCTCTGGTTGTTGCTGCGGCGTTAAAACAGCTACTAACACGCCCAACAGTACTTTCAAACAAAAAGGCAACGCACCGTCGAGTAGACGATTGAATACTTTCAAATGTCTCCGATTGTAGATCTCACCAAGTTGTAGCAGCAACAGCAGCTTGACGCAGCAAGCAAGGGGTGGTCCGGTCCGGTCCGGTCCCAACGGACAGAACCATCGCTCGGTCCGAATCCGGACCAACCGAGTGACCTCTGGCTCAAAGCGTACCTGCAGCCAGACTGCTTGTGTCACTGCAGCACGATATGTTCCCACACCAAAAATATATATATGTACCGGAACTGGAAGTACACAGCTCGCGTTCGACGCGCCCCCGAGCAGTGATGTCTGCGCCCAGAATCTTCCCGTCTCTTGTAATGTCACAGAATAACTGCGCATGCGCCATTTTTAACGAGTCTATGGATTAGATTCTTGCGCCTCGAGGGCCAGAAATACGTCACCAATCAGACAACGGTTTTTGAAACAAACAGTGAATCATCATTACCTATAAAATATTTATCCTACACAACAAAAAAATGTGTACATATTTCAAAATATTTTTATTTTATTATTTCATTCTTATTAAATTTTTGAAGTCTTCAATGTAAAATGGTTCCAGTGGTTCCAGTGGTTCCAGCCGGTGGGCGGCGCCCTCTACTGGCCAGCCGCCCCTGCTTCTCTGCATTCCAGGTGCAAACGGTTAAAGTTGGCCTTGTGAAAACATTTTCTTGTATTTTAATTTACCGTCCTCCAGGTGGGGCCCGTGTGTTTTTGTCTGAACTCAGCAAGTTTCTGTCACCCATCATTAAACCAGGTTCTGGTTGTCAGCAGCAAACTGGTGGATCCACTCTGAGAAGGTGCTATTTATAAGACTGAGCTGAATACAGCACCTCACACTCAGGAAGTCTCTCAGATGAAACGTTTCTACAAATTTTTTTTTTATTTTTGAATGTCCAGAGGACCAGATTGAACTTTTTTAGATGTTTCTACCTGGATTATTGAGCAGCATCAGGATGAATTGATCAACTCTTTAAATGAGATGCGTAAAAATGCTCGACTCAATTATTTTGCAAACCTTATTAAATTAAAAGGAAAAAAATTCTAAAATCCAATTGAACACAATTAAAAGAACATTGTTCCGCCATCTCCCCCTTCTACAAGTGCTTTTACTAACACAGACTGCAGCCTCTTCAGGACCTCCATCTCCTCTTCCTTCTTTTACCGCGGTGTCGCTACAAGACATCACAGCACTGCTGGGTCGAATGGAAGGTCATCGAGCCCACTCCATGTCCTCCCTGCATCTTTTTTCATGACCGTGTTCGACTGTATTGACCCCAGTGTTCTTCATCTCATGAACCTCTCCATTTCTTCTGGCTCTGTGCCATGTCTGTTCAAAGAAGCTGTTGTCTGCCCACTACTAAAGAAGCCACATCTGGATCTGGAGCTGGACCAAAATTATTATCTCGATATGTTAAGATAAATCGCGATATACGATACATATCTATATATTGTTTCTTTCCTTAAAGTAATAAAAAACATATATTTCAGAGTCAAAGCTTTGTCCCAGTTGTCACACAGACACATTTATTAACAACAGCTGTAACTGTACAAAATAAATGTATAAAAAATAAACTATTTACATATATTAAAGTTTGTGTTTTAGACATTTACATATATTAAATAATAATCCTCTTCAGTTGGGGCTGAAAAGGCTAGAGCAGTTGTCTTCCAATGGGAGAGTTTGGGGTTTAATTCCACCAGTAGTCACATGCTGAAGTGTCCCTGAGCAAGACACTGAACCCCTCATTGCCTCTGATTTGTGTCCCATCAGTGTCTGAATGTGATACAGCTCTGATTATTCTTTTGTAGAGATCTAAGGGTGCATGAATGAGTAAATAAGGCACAGATTGTTGTAAAGAGCTTTGAGTATCTTGATCAGATAGAAAGGAGCTGTATAAGTACAGTCCATTCAGCTGCGCTGCCTACATGTGTGAAGCTGCAGCTGCAGGTCCGACTGTGTTTTCAGCCTCCTTCCCTGAAACAAACCACGGGTCAGAACTCATTTAGCCGTGCTGTGCCTTATGAGAGGAACAGAGAGGTGGCAATGTTAATAAATCAGCAGTTTTTTATATCACCAACACAGTTCCAGTCTCAGCAGTCGGACCTGCAGCTGCAGCTTCACACAGGCTTATGCTCCACTCCGATGTTTTAAATGGTGAAAAACATTCATAGTTCTGACCTTTTGTCGGGACTGTTTTCAGCATTGTCTACAGAAATCATCTTTCTGCCCCTCATCTGACAGTTTAAATCCAAACCATCTCTGAAAGAACAGTCATTTTTCTTTTTGTTCAGCAGATAAGCTGCTGTGTTTCTCCCGTCTTTACCTGTTGTAAATGTCTCCTCTCCCACCCGCCCACCTCCTGGAGAAGCAGGAAGGAGGGGAGCGCGGCTGAGGGCTGTGTGTTTGTGTTCAAGGAGGGAGAGACGGCAGGAGGATTTCCAAGTGTAAAACTATTGTTTTATATCTATGTAGTCAACTTATATCGCAAATATATATATATATATATATATATATATATATATATATATATATATATATATATATATATGTGTGTGTGTGTTTTTAAAATATCGATATATCACCCAGCTCTATCTGGATCCTTCTCTCCTGACAGCTATAGACCCACCTCAAAGCTACCATTATTATCAAAAACCTTGAGAAGGCTGTAGCAGAACAACTGAACCGCTTTTTGGAGGACATGGGTCTCATGGATAACTTTCAATCTGGTTTTCGTAAATGGCACTCTACAGAGACAGCGTTATTAAACATTTCAGGTGACACGCCGATGGCAGCGGGCTCCGGTCACTATTCTGTGCTACTTAACATCAGCCTTTGACACGGTGGCTCAGACCGTTCTTATTAACACACTGAGAGACTTGTTTGGCATCTCTGGCACTCTGTTAAACTGGTTCACCTCTTACTTATCTGAAAGGTCTTTTTCTGTTTTATGAACCAGGTTTATTCAGATAGTGCACCACTGTCTTGTGGGGTACCCCAAGGTTCAGTCTTGGGCCTAATCCTCTTTTTATTGTATTTATATCCTTTGGGGGTTATCCTAAAACACTATAAAAATTGTCTTATCATCTGTATGCTGATAACATTCAGTTGTATTATCCTGATGCATGCTCAATAATAAGTGAATAATAATAATAAGTGAAAAGAAACCGTCCATCATTAAACAGGGGCGGAGCCTCCAGGTTCAACTGTCCCCCTCTTACAATGCTGTGATTGCTAGTATCACTCAGCCCTCTGTGAACAGTAAACAGCCATCAGGTGCTAATGACCCATTGTTAGGCTGATGGTCCTTCTTGAACATGTGATCAACTGGTTCTGGTTGTCAGCAGCAAACTGGTTGATCCACTCTGAGAAGGTGCTATTTAAGAGACTGAGCTGAATACAGCTCCTCAGAATGAGGAAGTCCTCAGGATGAGAGACGAAACATTTCTATATTGTTTTGCTTTGTTTTTTTTTTGTTGTTTTTTTTTTTTTGAATGTCCAGAGGACCAGACTGAACTTTTTTGGATTCAGTTGTATTGCTCTTTTCAACCTTCTGACATGTACAAACTGTCTGATCTCAACAACTGTCTGTCTGAAATTAAATTATGGCTGGAAAACAACTATCTGTAGTTAAATGCAAATAAGACTGAAACTCATTATTTCCCCTGACAATAAGATTCCTTTAATTCAAGGTTCAAGATTCTTTAGTCATTCGCACCTCATGTGGTACATGTGGTGGAGTGAAATTATGTCCACAGGGTCCCAGTTACATCCAACAATAAAATGTATAAGAAAAACAGTAATAACATCTAAGATATGAACTAAGAAAAACATCAACTAAATATACACTAAGCACTCATAACATAAAACATTGAACATCAGCACAAACATGAACATGAGTCTGTGAGCAGATGTGCACGCATGAACACATCAACATTGAAACAGATCAGCAGCAACATGAAACAGATCAGCAGCAACATGAAACAGATTAGCAGCAGCAACATGAAACAGATCAGCAGCAACATGAAACAGATCAGCAGCAGCATGAAACAGATCAGCAGCAGCATGAAACAGATGAGCAGCAACATGAAACAGATCAGCAGCAGCATGAAACAGTTCAGCAGCAGCATGAAACGGATCAGCAGCAACATGAAACAGATTAGCAGCAGTAACATGAAACAGATCAGCAGCAACATGAAACAGATCAGCAGCAGCATGAAACAGATCAGCAGCAGCATGAAACAGATCAGCAGCAACATGAAACAGATCAGCAGCAACATGATATGATTTTTCACAGTGATTATTCTGGTTAGAGATTCATGAGTCTAACAGCCTCAGGGTAGAAGCTGTTCCTCAGTCTAGTGGTTCTACACTTAATGCTCCTCAACCTCCTTCCTGAGAGGAGCCAGCTGGTGGATGATGTTTTCAGCTGATGTTCAGTGGTTCTCCTTGTTTTATTTATAGTTTTAAAGACGCCATCTTGTTTGCTAAAAGCCACTCCTTTGACGTGTTTTTGGCGGTGGGTGGGGGCTCTGTGATTGACACCTGTAAAGCAGCCAATCTGTATGCCTGTCACCCTGACGCCGACTTTCTGGACTTCGTCAACGCTCCAATCGGAAAAGGCCGGCCAGTAACGGAGGCGCTGAAGCCTCTCATTGCAGGTATGTCATGGATCTTCATCTTCAGCTGTTTGCTTTTATTGTTCTCAACTGGCTTGCTTCTGGTTCCAGTTCCCACGACTGCAGGTACCGGCAGCGAGACCACCGGAGTCGCTATCTTTGACTACGAACCTTTAAAGGCTAAAACAGGTGAGTACCATTGATCTGCACTTCCTGTGGACATTTCACAATAAAAGCCTTTGTAGTGTATAGGGCTTCTGTCATATTTTCGGTATTTATTTATTTACTCAGGTCTCTCTTGTAACCTGTCTAAATAAAGGTTAAATGAATGAAAAATTTAATGATTCTGACATTCAAAAAACAAGAAAAGAAAAACAAAAAACAAGACAAAGCAAAAAATTGTAGAAACGTTTTGTCTTCCATCCGAAGGACTTCCTCAGTCTGAGGAGCTGTATTCAGCTCAGTCTCTTAAATAGCACCTTCTCAGAGTGGATCAACCAGTTTTGCTGCTGACAACCAGAACCAGCTGATCACATGCTCAAGAAGGACCATCAGCCTAACAATTGTCAGCAGCAAACTGGTTGATCCACTCTGAGAAGGTGCTATTTAAGAGACTGAGCTGAAAACAGCACCTCAGACTGAGGAAGTCCTTTGGATGAGAGACGAAACGTTTCTACATTTTTTTTGCTTTGTTTGTTTGTTTTCTTGTTTTTTGAATGTCCAGAGGACCAGATTGAACTTTTTTGGATTTTTCTACCTGGATTATTGAGCATGTATCAGGAAACTTTGAATATTTTCAGACAACATATAATTTTAGGATGTGATCATTGAAGCTCTCAGGTGAGTCCTCGCTACTCATCAGCACCGCATTGGCGCTACCTGAGCTGTGGAGCCTCAGCCACCTGCCATGGCGGACAGAGTCCCTGACAAGGCAGAGAACAAGTTTCCAAAGGCTGAAGGGATCTAAAGTCTGGAGGAGCTGAAGCTCAAAGGCTGGTCTCTCTACAGGTTTCTGAAGTGTTCCTATGGCAGGTCTGACTGCTGTTCGAATCAGTGTTCTTGTTGTGGTGTTCCACAGTGGTTCAGAGGTTTGTGAATACGCACTTTCGGGCGTTTGGATCCATCCTGACTTGTGGTGGAACCAGATGTTCCAGGTGTTCTTCAGGTTCTTCATAGACCCTACAACTGTCCCCATGAGTGTAAATGAGACGATGTTGTTTTTCATTATCAGAACCACCATCTGTATTGGGCTGAGCTGGGACTGGTTTTGTTTGTTCAGGTATCGCCAGCAGAGCCATCAAACCCACCCTGGGCATTGTGGACCCAGAACACACCCTGAGCATGCCTGAGCGTGTGGCCGCTAACAGTGGCTTCGATGTCCTCTGGTTTGTTCTGTTTACACTTGGATCAGCTGTTACCATGGAAACTGTTATTGACACTAGTCACGTTCCACTTGTTTTGTGCTGGCCAGCCACGCCCTGGAGTCGTACACTGCCCTGCCCTACGACCAGAGGGCGCCATGTCCCTCCAACCCCATCAACCGCCCTGCATACCAGGGCAGCAACCCCATCAGTGACGTCTGGTCCCGCCACGCCCTTCACATGGTCGCAAAGTACCTGAAACGGTAAATAAACACCTGGTTTACAGGTAGGTGGGTCAGTACCAGAGCCTGGTCTGGCCTGTCTTGGAGCTCTGAAGACCAGCTGAAATGAGCCTGAAATATTTCTAACCATTTATTTGGAGACAAGGACTTTACTGACACTTACAAACTTTACTAATAATTAATGAAAAGTTTAGTGACAACGAAAACTTTACTGACACTAATGAAAACTTTACTGATACAAACTTTACTGACATTAAACAAAATCTTTACTGACAACGAAAATTTTACAGACACTTACAAACTTTACTGACACTTAATGAAAACTTTACTGACGAAAACTTTACAGACACAAACTTTACTGACAC
>NC_056506.1:51546770-51550568 GCF_014905685.2 Nematolebias whitei | reverse complement strand
AACTTTACTGACACTTACAAACTTTACTAATACTTAACAAAAACTTTAGTGACATTTAACAAAATCTTTACTGAACCAACGAAAACTTTACTGACACGTAACAAAATATTTACTGGCACAAACTTAACTGACACTTACAAACTTTACTAATAATTAACGAAAACTTTACTGATTCTTAACGAAGAATTTTGTGACAAACGTTTTAAACGTTGCTCAGACCTCCTCCACACTGGGACCCAGGCGACCAGGTCAGAAACATCAGAACTTTGTAAATCCTCTGCAAGAAGTGAAAATAAATGACAAAAGACAATAATCTGACTTTGATATAAAACACACTCCAGGTTTTAATTTTATTTACATTTTAAATAAACTGATGAGAAAACCAGCAGAGGGACAGCTGCTCAGATATTCTTCTTTCAGATGTTCCCTCTTCGGGAGTCTCCACAGCAAGTCATCCTCCTCCACCTCACTCTGCGTCCTCACTCTGTCCTCTGCGTCCTCACTCTGTCCTCTGCGTCCTCACTCTGTCCTCTCTAACTGCATCCATATATCTCCTTTTTGTCTTTTTTCCTTCTGCTGAATTTTTAACATCCTTCTACCAATATACCCACTGTCCCTCATCTGGACATGTCCAAACCATCTTAGTCTGTGTCTAACTCTACCTCCCAGTCCTTCAACCTGGTCTGTCCTTCTGATGATCTTCATCAGTTTTCTCTGGTTTTGTGGGACACTGACACTAAACGTAGCTGAACTTCAGTCAAACGGCTGATCTTTGATCACAGAGCTGTGCAGGATCCAGAGGACCTAGAGGCTCGGTCCAACATGCACCTGGCCAGCGTTTTCGCAGGGATTGGCTTCGGAAATGCAGGAGTTCATCTGTGGTGAGAGAAGTGAAATTAAAGTTCTTGACTTTTGTTGATAAAACATGTCAGACTGTTATTAATGAAAATCCTGTTGGTGTTTCTCTGGTTTCAGTCATGGGATGTCTTATCCAATCGCAGGGAATGTCAAGACTCACTCAGCGAGGGGCTACAATGTGGACCATCCCCTTGTGGTGAGTCCTGAATCTGAAGCTCTCTGTCTGCGGTCGGGTCCACCAGTGTCACGGGTCAGTCTTAGATCTTGCGTGTCTAAA
The DNA here is from genome assembly GCF_014905685.2 of Nematolebias whitei. Classification (NCBI taxonomy): domain Eukaryota; kingdom Metazoa; phylum Chordata; class Actinopteri; order Cyprinodontiformes; family Rivulidae; genus Nematolebias; species Nematolebias whitei. The sequence continues at coordinate 51,549,433 of NC_056506.1, read as the reverse complement.
TTCATTCAACCTTTATTTCTGCAGGTAAATCCCATTGAGCCTCTGGGACTCATTTACAAGAGAGACCTGATTTAACAAAGAAAGATGACAACAATGGACAACAGCAACAACAATAAACAGTTATAAAACGTCATACTGCAGTTTTTATTTTTTTTAACAAATAGGATGGCTAAAAGAAAAAGGTAACAAAAAAACAGCTAGATTCTAAGGCGAATGTAGAAAACTAAAAACAGGAACATGTCTGCATTGGTCCCTGCCAGGAGTCCAACAGATTCTTAAAGACACTTAGAGAGGTCAAAGGTCGAGAGCTTCAAATCTTTTTACAAGATATTCCAGGAAACAGGAGCGGAGTAGGAGAAGGTCCTTTTGTCTAGTTCAGTCCTCACTGAGGGAACACTGCAGGTAATAATGTCCTGAGAGCGCACGCTGTAGCTGCACTCACACAGAGACATGTAGGAGGAGATGTATGAAGGCAGCAGACCAGGAAGTGATTTAAAGATGAAAATGTACCAGTGGGAGAGTCTGTGTGAAGTTAATGGTGACCAGTTAACCAGTGAATACTGGGTGCAGTGGTGGGTACGGTAAAGCCTCTTTGCCATGGATGAGTGCGACTCCACTCGGCTCTCGTCTTCTCGGGTAGAAGTGATTTGCATCTGTGACTTGTTTCCTGCTCTGTGAGCATCGTAACTGTAACTTGACTTCACTTCAAAGAACTTTGTGTGTCCGCAGCCGCACGGACTCTCTGTTGTCCTCACATCTCCAGCTGTCTTCACTTTTACAGCACAGATGTGTCCAGAGCGCCACCTGGAGGCTGCAGAAATCCTGGGTACCTGAACGCATCACAAGAACCCACAGCAGACTAACTGATCACAACACAACATGTAAACATAAACAATAACTCGTAAACATAACAAGTAAACATAAACACACAACACAATGTGTAAACAAAGCGTGGAAACATAAAACAACAACAAATGTTAAATGATAAAACCAGAACATGTACAGTAGTCCTTCACTACTTCGCGGTTCGACTTTCGTGGATTCGCTCTTTTGCGGTTTTTCAAAGAAAGATTGAACACGAGGAAAAAAACTACATAACACGATTATCAACTTTAATATTACTCACATGGCTGGGACAGTACGGGATACTTTACAGTAAAAAGTTAACGAAAAAATAAAATACTGCCAACAGGTGCCGCCATTTTGTAGTTTTCTCTCAATAAGCCTCCACTACTTCACTGCTCATAAGGACTACATTTTTACCAGAAGCCCCGCCCCCCTCTGCTGAAATAGTAGAGGGAAAGTTTTGATCTGATCCAAAAAAGTTTGGTCCTTTACAGCAGGGTTCTCAAACTTTTCACAGGTCCAGGTGCAGAAGTGGGGACAGACTGGCCATTGAGACATTTCCCGGTGGCCTGGCCCGTTCGACGAGGGGGACTAAAGGCTCGGTTTGCGTTGCGCTTGACTACTTTGAATAAACAATCCATGCCGCTCGTGTGACATGGATTGTTTATTTGTATTTAAATTGTTTACACAGACGGAGGGCGATTGGGAGTGACAGGTAATGTGACTGCAGCGTAGAAGTGGGCGTGGCCAAGAGCAGAGATCATGACATGCTGTGCTCGGAGCATTTAGAGTGTGGGAAGTGTTTATAAAAACTTAATATATAAAATACTCCCCACAATAAACATAAAACAACAACATGATGTGTAAACAAACAAAACGATGTGTCAACATAAACAATAACACAACATGTAAAGATGGTCAGGAAAATAAGTATATTGAGAGTTTTGGGCAGAAATTTGTCATCAAATTGTTCAAACAAACATTTTTTTTTAAAACATCTCTGTGATGCATTCAGGTGCAGATGTGCGGCAGGTGAAACGGCAAGATGCTGGCGCTGTTCTAGCTGACACGCTGCGTCACATCCTGTTTGACCTGCAGGTGGAGGATGGGCTCGGCGCTGTCGGATACAACAGAGAGGACATCCCGGCGCTGGTGAGGGGGACGCTCCCCCAGGTGAGCAGGTTACCTGCAGCTTGACGTGTTACGAACGCTCATGGAACACCTGAATGCGTCGCATCATTTTTTCTTCTGTGCAGGAACGTGTCACCAAGCTGTCTCCGCGGGAGCACACGGAGGAGGACTTGAGCAGACTATTCGATGCCTCCATGAAGTTGTACTGAACAGCAGGTGGTGCTTCTACTGCATCACAAAACTCACCTGGAAGTAAAAACCTTTATTCTGAAAGTCAGATGGAGGCATTTCCCATCTGAAAATATTTAATACATTTAAATAAAAACTATTAAAATCTGTTCATGTGTAAGCTGATCAGCAAGAACCTGAGAAAACTATCTGAAACTGAATGATGAGTTCTGTGATCAATAAAAAATGTTGAGAAGTCCAATAGCTTTCAGGTTCTGGTTTTCGACTCGACTTTCTGAAGGTTGGCCTGTACAAACTTAGGATATCTGTCTGTTTCCCAAAAGCTCTGTAATGTTATGCTGATGACACAATTATATTTGTCCATTAAACCCAATGAATCCAATCAGCTACTTAGACTACAAGCATGTCTTAAAGACATAAAAACCTGGATGACCCTTAATTTTCTCCTGTTGAACAGACAAGACTGAGGTTTTGGTTTTTGGACCTGAGCACCTTAG
>NC_056506.1:51542918-51546670 GCF_014905685.2 Nematolebias whitei | reverse complement strand
GTGTTATTTTTGATCAGGACATGTCTTTTATCCCCCACATTAAAAACGTTACTAGAACCTCCTTCTTCCACCTGCGTAATATCACTAACATTAGAAACATCTGATCTAAAGATGATGCAGAAAAACTGGTCCATGCATTTGTAGATGAACAGATGCTCAGATATATTCATCAATTAAAACGGATTCCTCATTTTTCTGGACTGAATAAAACGTGCATTGAATTTAATGAAGTGCAAACGTGAGACGTCATTTATCTTTGACCCATCAAAATGAATGCGGTCATTTATTTTACAGAATCAAAGTTTAACATCAAACATTTACATTAATTTGGCAAATTATGAAAATAACAACATAATCAATCAGGAAAACCATACGGCCATGATTTTCTGTTGCTTCACCACAGACATTAATGAAAACTGTACAATTATGTTCAATTGTCCACACGGCGGTGGATGAGCACTTTACACAGACATTTCTAAATTATCTGGAAGGATTTCTACTTTAGAGAAGAATTTAAAGATGGAAATGAAGTTTAAAGGGAGTAAAAGATGGTATGTGAGGGGAAGTGTTCACCAGAACCGACACTCTCCATCAGAACCCAGCTTTCCTAGGTACGCTTGGTAGGGAACTTGACTCATTACCTTTCTGAAGATTAATCAGCAGATATGGAGGTCCAGTTAACGCTACCTGTCCAGCGTCTCCATAGGATGGCTGTGACTCGTCCGAAGTAGTGACGAGATTCCGTCCGACACCAGCTCACATCAGCAAGTGGACTTCACATGAGTGGAGTCCTTCAGAAGTTCCACTCAGAGGTGGAGGATATTATAATCCAACTCGGAGGAGCCTTATCATGCTGGACTTCTGTTCTCCCAAACGACTTCTCAGCGCCTCACCGAACTCCTCAGAAGCTTCACCGAACTGAACTTTTCAGACTCAGCGCAGAACCGAACTGAGAGAACTAGGAAGTACCGGCATTTTAAAGAGCTCTTTCCCGGTTCATTTGGAAGTCTTCCCATTGGTCAGAACCGACCAGACGGGGTGTGTTTTGTGACGTAAGAGGTTAGAAGACAGCAAGAATTGTTATGGAACAGATTAGAAATGTTCTCAGAGACATAGAGAGTTTTGTTTTGGCGAGTTCGAAAAACAGGTGCCAACTCCTTCTGTTTACGTCTGAGAGGATGTAAACAAGACAGTTGTTCCACACATGTCTGCTTCGACTCCTGACCCTGGAAAACGCACACTTGCTCATTCAAAGACAGAAATCAGAAAATGCATAAAAATCTGTAACAGACCTTAACATGAATTCTAACTCTGCATAAGCATTAAAAATCATTACACTGTTTCACAGTTAATAAAATTGATTAGTTCACTGCAACATCTAAAATGGTTTGAACTAAGACACTTTGATTATCAACATTTGTAAAATAGTAATGATAATAAAAAGAGAGTGTTCTTTCACTTGATTTTCAAGAAAGAGAGTCTCAGGATGGGTGAACCTGTATTTCTGGATTCAAATCAATGAAATGACAGTTTCTGTTCCACAAGGTTCTTAAGGTCAAGGGTTTTGACCTTAGGCTTAGTTTTGACATCAGGTTAAGTTCACTACACATTTGTCACGTCTAGACTGGACTATTGCAATGGTTTATTATCTGGGTGTCCAAATACTTCTTTAAAACGTCTTCAGTTGATCCAAAATGCTGCTGCCAGAGTCTTAACTGGAGTTACTGGGAGAGCTCCAGTTTTAGCTTCTCTCCATTGGCTCCCTGTCAAATCCAGAATAGAATTCAAAATCTTACTTCTAACCTACAAAGCTCTCAACAACCTAGCTCCATCTTATATTACAGATCTTATTGTTCCATATTTTACTAACAGAGCACTTCTCTCTCAGACTGCAGGTTTACTTGTGGTTCCTAGAGTTTCCAAAAACAGAATGGTTCAAGTTCAAGTATTTTTATTATCTCAGAGGGGCCATTAGTTTCACAGTCAGTAGATGTGTACATATACACACACATGCACATACATACACATATATACATATGCATACATATATATACACAACACATTAAGACAGTAAAGTAACAGTATTGAAATTAGTGTTCATTGGGAAACATGATTGCTACGGGGATGAATGAGTTTCAATCTGTTTGTTCTACATCTGGGCTGCAGAAACCTGCGTCCAGATGGAAGCAACCTGAACTCACCATGGAGAGGATGATCAGGATCTGCCAGAATCTGCCTGTTATTCACCGACCTCACCTTGTGTAGGTCAGCAAGGTTCCGTAGGTCTATACCAGCAGTTTTGCTGCACATCCTGACAATCCCCGAGAGTTGGAGTCATCTGAGGTCACTTCAGCTGCAGGTTAAAGGGCATCTGGTTCCTGTGACCTCCAAGTGGAACCACCTTTACAGTCCATATGAACAGGATTACCAAAGACTCAACTGAGTCCGATTGTCTCAGGTTCTGACCCAGATCCGTCAGAGTGCAGCCTGAACCATCAGATCCCAGTGGAATCCTGAGCTAGACCATAGTTCTATTTCATCCCTCCTGACCGCCAGAGGGCGGTGCTGAAAGCACTGAATGTTCCCTTCGCGCATGCGCTGATTCGAGTAATAATACCAACGGAGTCACAGGTGTGACACGGATGACCAATCAGAGGCTATATAGCCCGACGTCATCCGCTGCTTTGCTCCTATTTTCTTCTCGCGCGCGGTTCAATTTAGGGCTTCAGCCCTTTGGACCTTTTCTGAACTTTTTACCGTCGTCGGAAGCCCGACTGTGGGAGTAGCGTGTTCGCCCTCCTAGGGCTGCGACGGTTTAACCCTGTTCAAAGGTATTTCTGCTGTTTCGTTGGGAACTACGGCGGTTTCCGCCTCTCCCAAATTACAGCGTCTGACTACTATGTGTGTGATTCAACACCGGTGAGTAGTTTTCCTTATATTCGCCGTTGGTTAGCGGTAGCGTTCGCTCCGCTCACGCTTGTTGGGAGACCTCCAACCGCGTGGTCGGCTGGAATGTGCTCCGACGTTGTTTATGACTACTATGTGTGTGATTTAACACTGGTAAGTAGTGTTTTTTTGCTTATATTTTGCTATTGGAAGTTGTTTATTACGTAGCCAGCTGAGTTCCTGGCCTTGTTTTATTTGGTGAAGGCGAGTGTTCTCACCCCCTCTCCCAATTGTCCTCTCTTACCAGTTGAGCTAGTGGTGCTAGCCTCTCTGAGTTTTCACTTTGTTTTAATTGGTGAAGGCGAGTGTTCTCACCCCCTCTCCCAATTGTCCTCTTTTACCAGCTGAGCTAGTGGTGCTAGCCTCTCTGAGTTCTAACCTTGTTTTAATTGGTGAAGGTGAGTGCTCTCACCCCCTCTCCCAATTGTCCTCTTACCAGCTGAGCTAGTGGTGCTAGCTTCTCTGAGTTCTAACCTTGTTTTCATTGGTGAAGGCGAGCGTTCGCGCCCCCTCTCCCAATTGTCCTCTTTTACCAGTTGAGCTAGTGGTGCTAGCTTCTCTGAGTTCTAACCTTGTTTTCATTGGTGAAGGCGAGCGTTCGCGCCCCCTCTCCCAATTGTCCTCTTTTACCAGTTGAGCTAGTGGTGCTAGCCTCTCTGAGTTCTAACCTTGTTTTAATTGGTGAAGGCGAGTGTTCTCACCCCCTCTCCCAATTGTCCTCTTACCAGCTGAGCTAGCGGTGCTAGCCTCTGAGTTTTGGCCTTGTTTTGATTGGTGAAGGCGAGCGTTCGCGCCCCCTCTCCCAA
>NC_056506.1:51540006-51542818 GCF_014905685.2 Nematolebias whitei | reverse complement strand
GGGGGGCGCTGTGTGTCAGGGTCAAAGGTCACAGCTGCAGTGTCAGCGGCGCTGGCAGCAGATCAAGAATCCAGAGCTGGTTAAAGGACCCTGGACTCAGGAGGAGGACTGCAGGGTAAGGACTCACCTGAGCGCTGCTTAGCACTCTATGCGCACCTCTAAACTCACGTGATGTCACTTCCTGTTTAGGTGGTGGAGCTGGTTCAGAAGCACGGCATGAAGCGCTGGTCGTTTATCGCCAAACAGCTGCTCACTCGGAATGGGAAGCAGTGCCGCGAGCGCTGGCACAACCACCTGAACCCACAGGTGAAGAAGAGTGGCTGGACTCTGGAGGAGGACCGGATCGTATGCCAGGCCCACAGGCTACTGGGGAACCGCTGGGCCGACATCTCCAAGCTGCTGCCCGGCAGGTACGTCCACCTGCAGTCATGTGACCACAGGTGAGTCGGAATGAGTCAGCTGCCTGTCTGCCATCAGGACAGACAACTCCATCAAAAACCACTGGAACTCCACCCTGAAGAGGAAAGTGGAGCGAGAGGGATACCTGCACTTCCTGCACCTCCACACCTCATCCAGCACTTCCTCCAGACCTGCCACCGTGTCCTCCAAGGTCCTCCTGTCCTGTGTCTGCCCAGCTGTCATGACTCATCAGTTTGTAACACTGATGTGTCCCCCTGCAGGCCAACAGCTTGTCCACCCTGAAGGACGAGTCAAGCTGCTCCTCCTGTAATCAGAGCATGTGCAGACCCTATGGAAGCTCTGCCCACTTGTGCTCGGCCTGTGTCCCTGCCCCCTCATCAAGCTACAGTACCTCTTCGAGCATAGCAGTGACTACAGAGCTGATGGAGATGGTAACACTTTTATTCTTTTCATCTGAATGTGACTCTGGCTTTTATTTTGTAAGGAAGCCAGTGTGGTGTTGATAAACCCTCTGTTGTGTCTGTCAGGCTGCCTGCCTTCATTACAGATGTTTCTTGCATTGTCTCCATCACAGAATATGGAGGCGTGGAGCTGCAACTCTCAAGAAGTGACCTCACTTCCTGAACACCCGTTGTCCAACTGTCTCCTCAGAGAAGACACCGACCTGTCCATCATGGACCTGAGCAAGAGCTATGTAAGATAACATGCTGATCATTGTAGTAGAATCTAAATCAGGTGTGCCAGAGCTGAACGGGTGCTGCTGCTGTCTTCTGAAGGTTGCAGGTGTAAAGGAGCAGCTGTTAAACACTGATGAAGGCTCCTCTCTCCTGGGCGGCTCCTTCTCCTCCTCCTCCTCCTGGAACAGAAGGAACATGATGGGAGCAGTGATGTCCTCACCATCAGAGGTGAAGACGTCTGCAGACACCTGTCATTTTGTTCTTCCGCTGATCATCTGTCTGTAAACACCCGTCTCAGGTTTTTGATCTGGGTGGTGGTGGTGACGAACAGAAGTTCCAGCGACCACCCCTCACCTCCACCCCCGTGTGCTCCCTGAAACACTCCATCAGCCGACAGGACGTTTGCTGTGTCCACTGTAGTCTGAGCAGCAGGTCTATGTCCTCCCTGTTTCACCTTTGACCTCTGACCTTTGACCTAACTCTGACCTGATCGTTTTGTGTTCAGGACGCCAACAAAGACCCGGGAGAAGATCAAAACACTTCTGATGTCTGCTCCTCAGACACCAACGCCCCTCAAGGTGTCTGAGTGTAAGGACGAGGTAAGACAACAAGTGAGCCGACTTGTAAAAAAGACAAAAAAAAGAGCAACTGGTCTGCTGACCTCAGAGTGCGGTGGGACATATGGCTGCAGAAGATCAGTGAGATGGGATGGGGCAGAACTGTTCAGTGATTTAAAAACATACATGAGTATTTTGAACTGGATCCGAAGGTGAATGGGTAGCCAGTGCAGGGAGGCTGAACTGGTGTAATGTGCTCTCTATGGCCTGTACCAGTTAGAAATCGGGTTGTAGCATTTTGGACCAGTTGTAGTCGTGCAATGGAGGACTGACTGATTCTGAACGGAAGTGCGCTGTAGTAATCGAGCCTGGATGTTATGAATGTGTGGTTCACTGTCTCAAGATTATTTTTGAACAATATGGTTTTCAGTTTAGACAGCCACCTCAGCTGAACAAATCAGGATTTAACAATCACGTTTACGTGACTGTCGAGTTTCAGGGAGGGGTCCATTATCACTCCCAGATTAGTGACTCTTTGTTTCTCTAACGGGGCTAGAGAGGAAAGGTCGATGCAGTGGTTAATGAACGTGCCACTGGGGTGAAACAGCATGACTTCAGACTTCTTCTCATTGAAACTTAAGAACTTTAAAGCCATCCAGTCCCAGATGTCAGCCAGGCAGTCAAGAAGAGGTTGAATAGAGCGTGTACCTCTGTGCATCAGGGGGAAGTAAATTTGACAGTCATCGGTGTAGAAATGAAAGGGTATGTTGTGTTTACTGAAAATAGCACCTAGTGGCAGCAGAATCACCTGCATCAGTGGCTAGGATAATGTTGTTAAAAACCTTCAGTAGATCATCCAACATTTTTCAGACAGGTCTTCTAGACAGTTTCTTTTTTTTGTGCTGAAACGTTTCGCCATCGATCCAGAAGGCTTCATCAGTCAAGGAAACACACAACAAAATTGATTCTTCCTCCAACAGCTTACTCCTAAGTGGAACAAACCAGTTCTGCTTGTGATAAGATGGTTTCTTTGGTACGCCCCTCCTCCATTGCTGGCCCTCTTCCTTGTTGACAGTCTTGTCAAAATGGTTGAAAACAACAAAGTCCATGCTCAATAATCCAGGTATACAATTCAAAATTTTTCAGTCAGGTCATCTG
>NC_056506.1:51534627-51537464 GCF_014905685.2 Nematolebias whitei | reverse complement strand
TATGTATATATGTGTATATATGTATATATGTATATATATATATATATGTATATATATATGTATATATGTATATGTATATATGTATATGTATGTATATATATGTATATATGTATATATGTATATATATGTATGTATATATGTATATATGTATATATATGTATGTATGTATGTATGTATATATGTGTATATGTATGTATATATGTGTATATGTATATATGTATATATATGTATATATGTATATATATATATATATATGTGTATATGTATATGTATATATGTATATGTGTATATGTATATATGTATATATATGTGTATATGTATATATGTATATATATGTATATATGTATATATATATATATATATATGTATATATGTATATGTATATATGTATATGTATATATGTATATGTATATATGTATATATGTATATGTATGTATATATGTATATATGTATATGTATGTATATATATGTATATATGTATATGTATGTATATATATGTATATATGTATATGTATATGTGTATATGTATGTATATGTATATATGTATATGTGTATATGTATATGTATATGTATGTATATATATATATGTGTGTGTGTATATGTGACTCCTACTTGTTGAGGTGTTGATGCTGGCTCCTCCTTGTACCTGTTGGGGTGTTGATGCTGGCTCTTTCTAAATGTTGAGATGTTGATGCTGGCTCCTCCTCTTACCTGTTGAGGTGTTGATGCTGGCTCCTCCTCCTTCCTGTTGAGGTGTTGATGCTGGCTCCTCCTACCTGTTGAGGTGTTGATGCTGGCTCCTCCTTCCTGTTGAGTTGTTGATGCTGGCTCCTCCTCCTACCTTGATGACATGTTGACACTGGCTCCTCCTCCTACCTGCTGTGATGTTGACGCTGGCTCCTCCTCCTACTTGTTCTGCTATTGATACTGGTGTTATTTTGTGTTTAACAGCTGATTTAATCTGATTCCAAACAACAGGCAGCTGTGACTGAACTCATTTTATATGAACTAGATTTTTATATTTTTGTTAGTTTTAGTTTCCAAAGGCGAAAGGCTGGAGTTTAAAAATAGATTTTTGCTTGCATGTTTGTAATTTATCTTCATATAAATTGAGGAATTGGAAGAACATCCTCCAAAAGTAGTGATTCCATCATTGTTGTTGGTTTCACCTCACAGGTGACTCAGGTAAACTCCAGCAACTGTGATCAACCATCTGGACATGTCCAGTTTACTGCTGAGTTAGGAAGGTGAGCCACCATGAGCCATAACATTACAACCACATATTGTATGATTATATATATCGGGTATCTTACACAGAAATCCTCCCAGGGTCTCCACCTCTGGAGGTCCGCTCTGGACCTCCTGGAGGTCTCTCATGGTATCTGGCCCTGACTCAGCAGCAGATTTGTTCCGTCCTTGAAGTTGAGATGGGGCCTCAGATTGGACTGAGACGTGGAGAACTTGGAAAAGTCTCAGCAGTGTTATGAAGCATCATCTTTCTGAAGGAGACCGCTGTCATTTGGAAGTACTGTTTCCATGACGGGGAGGAATGGGTCAGTAATAATGTCAACATAGGTTCTTCAGGTCATAGAGGTGTCCGCCACATGAATGACAGGACATAAGGTTGTTCAGAGAACTTTCATGAGCTCAGACTGAAGTCTTACGAGTTCTGAACACTGCACGTCTGAAAACAGAACTTTATTCCGGTGGTTTGCGACGTTCATCAGAATTCTCTCCAGCTAGTGTGCTGCTGTTCTTGACCTCTGACCTCTGACCTGCAGGTGCTTGGCAAGAGTCTGCTGAGCTCCCCATGGAAGAATCAGAACCAGCCCAGGTCAGTCCTGCAGCAGGGTCAGGAGGAGTCCAAGTCTGGATTGAGGTGGTCTGAAGAGTCCAGTTCTGCTTCGTGCTGGGAAGAGTTTGACTGCTTCCCATTAGACAAACAGGTGGAGATGTGGTGGACCCAGCAGGTTGACACTCACCTGGACTCGCCTGATTGTCCAGCTTATAGGACCAACCCCTTTGAGGTCAGAACTAGAATCTTCTCAAAACTGAACTGAGTCATGAGCTCAGAATCAGAAATGTTTTCTACCTCAGGTGTATTCGGTCATGCTGAGGTCAGGGTCAGATGTGTGGCATGATTGTGTCCTCAGGTGAGCCAAGAGCTGCAGGTAGTGATGTTCGGGAAAACAGAGGACCAACTCAACCTGACAGAGCAGGCCCGGCTCTACATGGAGCCCTGATTCACCACACAACAGTCCAGACGGTCCAAGTGAGTAGGGTGAGGACAGCGAGGAGCAGGCATGCGGACAGGGGGGAACGTGTGCAGCCGGGGTGAGCATGTGTGCGGACAGGGGGGAACAGGTATGAACAGGTAACAGCATAGAAAACCATTGGTAACATCCACTTTGATGAGATGTTTCAGTAGAAGAGATGACTCATCGTAATTTCTTCCTTCAGGGGTGAATCTTCAGGTGAGACGGTGACTCCTCCTCCTCTCTCCACCCTGCTGAGTCATCGGAGCATTCATGAGTCAGCACCTCATGTTTCCTGACAGTGGATCAGGTTTGAGCTGATCATCACAGATTTGATTTCTTCAGCACGCTTTACTCTTCAGTTCTTTGATTTCAGACGTTCATTTGACCTTTACTCCACAGAACACCTGTTTCTTTTTAATTAATAACTTGACACTAGAGAACACCTGTTTCTTTTTAAGTGATACCTTTACTCCATAGAACACCTGTTTTTTTTATTAATACCTTTACTCCATAGAGCACCTGTTTCTTTTTAATTAATAACTTTACAGTATAGAACACCTGTTTCTTTTTAAGTGATAC
>NC_056506.1:51528780-51534617 GCF_014905685.2 Nematolebias whitei | reverse complement strand
TTTTAATTAATAACTTTACACTATAGAACACCTGTTTCTTTTTAATTGATACCTTTACTCCATAGAACACCTGTTTCTTTGTAATTGATACTTTTACTTCATAGAACACTTGTTTCTTTTTAACTGATAACTTTACTTCATAGAACACCTGTTTCTTTTTAAGTGATACTTTTACTCCATAGAACACCTGTTTCTTTCTAATTAATACTTTTACTCCATAGAACACCTGTTTCTTTTTAACTGATAACTTTACTCCATAGAGCACCTGTTTCTTTTTAATTAATACTATTATTCCATAAAATGCCTGTTTCTTTTTAATTGATACCTTTACTCCATAGAACACCTGTTTCTTTGTAATTGATACTTTTACTTCATAGAACACCTGTTTCTCTTGGATTAATACTTTTACTGCATTTAATGGGTTTTATTTCAGAATTTTACCTAATTGTTTTTTTTTTTTTAATACTTTTGTAAATGTTACATTTTTCTTGATTTCTTGTAACCCAGCTGTGAGACAAACTGAATGTCGTCTCGGCACAATGCTGCTCCTTTCCTTTTCTGAACACATCGACACTTTAACTTGTGCACTTTGGATCAGAACCCATTAGTTCTAAAGTTTTAAACCAGAACCTGAGATCAGAATTTATTGATGAAATCTTACTGTTTGATGTTTGAATCTTTATTTGCCCTGAACGTTGCAAAGAAAAAGCTTTAAAATGTTCTTTTTAATGAACTGCAGAAACACAAGTGGATTGTTCTGTCTGACCCAGCAGGAGTATGGGCCCAGCAGAACTTCTAAATGATTGTATTTATGTAAAAATAAAGGAGTCTGATAGAAACCAGGAGTGTTGCTCCAGTTTTTTAGTTAAGCCAGAGTCCACTTCATGATTTCTGAACATAAGCACCAGGACACTAATAAGACCCAGAATCCCTGAAAACGAAAGTTACGTATGTAACTACGGTTCTATGAATCCCGGATGACCGCCAGAGGGCGGTGCTGAAAGCACTGAATGTTCCCTTCGCGCATGCGCTGATTCGAGTAATAATACCAACGGAGTCACAGGTGTGACACGGATGACCAATCAGAGGCTATATAGCCCGACGTCATCCGCTGCTCTGCTCCTACAGAATCTTCTCGCGAAACGCAAGGATTCTGAGTGACGGAGAAGCTCTGGCGGTCATCCGGGATTCATAGAACCGTAGTTACATACGTAACTTTCGTTCTATTTCATCCCTCCTGACCGCCAGAGGGCGGTGCTGAAAGCACTGAATGACTAATATCAACAATGTCACAAGGAATCCTAACACCTACCTCACTGAGGAGGCCCAGAGGACCCTTGTAGAAGAACCTGGCCCAGGGGATGAGGGGTGGCCACGTTAACTCTATAAAATCTGGTGAACGTGCTTGGGGAAGCCCATGATGCAGCAGCACATATTGCTTCCAGCGGAACCCCTCTCAGGGCAGCCCAGGAAGCGGAGACGCTCCTGGTAGAGTGAGCCTTCAAGCCGACCGGCAGGGAGCCGGGCCCTGCAGCATAGGCGTGGCAGATGACGTCCACGATCCAGTGGGAGGCGCTGTTTGGAAAGAGGACAGCCTAACCTAGGGCCTCCATAACACACAAACAGCTGGTCTGAATGTCTTATCACGGCAGTAGCTGCAACGTATGCCTCCAATGCCCTTACCGGGCACAATAATGCAGACCCCTCACCAGGCGCAGGCTGAAAACGTGCCAGCCTCAACGGTTGGTTAGAGTGAGAGTGAGATAACACCTTTGGTACGAATGCAATGTTTGGCCACAAGGTAACACACGAGCCCTCAGGGCCCCACCTGAGACATTGTGCTCTACAAATAAAGATGACTTGACTTGACTTGACTTGACATGAGGGGCTGATTGAGAGAGCATGTAGCTCGCTGACCCTCTTTGCTGAGGTAATAGCCAACAAAAAAGCCGTCTCACATGAAAGCCACTTGAGGTCCGCCTGCGACAGAGGCTCGAAAGGAGGACAGCACAGAGCTTCGAGAACCAAGGGAAGGTCCCAACCTGGTGCTCGTGGAGCTGTCGGTGGGTGTGACCTACGGGCACCACGCAGAAAAAGAGAGACTAGATTATGGCTCCCTACCGTACAGCCATCAATGTCAGCGTGATTAGATGATATTGCCGCTACATAAACTTTAAGCGTCGAAGGACAGCGACCCTTACCAAGTAGAGACTGGAGAAACTCCAGAATGGTGGGTATTGTACAGGAGACTGGATCCTTGTTGTGATCCGAACACCATTGGGAAAACAGGCGCCACCTGTTTTCGTACTGCTGACGAGTAGAGGGTGCCCTGGCGCCCAGGATGGTGCGTCTGACGGGGCTCGAAACTCCAGTCAGCTGCTGTCCTAGCCTTGCAGTGGCCACACCCACAGCCGAAGACGTTGAGGATTGGGGTGCCATATCAGTCCCCCCAACTGAGACAGCAAGTCCCTTCTGGTCGGAAGACACCATGGGACGCCCTGACATAGACTTCGTAGCAGTGGGAACCATGGTCGCACTGGCCAATACGGAGCCACCAGCAGCATCCTGTGGCCCTCCTCGAGGACTCTCTGAAGGGTTGGCCAAATTAAAGAAAGGGGTGGAAAGGCATATAGAAGGACCCTTGGCCAAGGATGAGCCAATGCGTCCTGGCCTAGCGCACCCAACGCCCCCGTAAGAGAGTACCATAGGGGACACTGAGTCGACTCTTCCGTCGCAAACAGGTCTATCTCTGCCTGACCAAAATGGTCCCAGATCATCAGCACTATGTCTCTGTGGAGGGACCACTCTCCCGGAGGGGACTCTTGGCGGGAGAGAAAATCTGCGACCTGATTGTGTCGCCCTGGCAAGTACGCTGCCCGCAGGGTGGACAGGCGAGGAGAGGCCCATTCCAGGAGCTCTCTGGACACACTCAGAAGTTGTGCTGACCTGGTGCCCCCCTGATGGTTGATGTGGTAGACAACAGAGGTGTTGTCTGACCGAACAAGTACATGCCTCCCTTCCAGGTGAGGCAGGAAGTGCCTGAGTGCCAAGTGCACTGCACGCAGCTCCAGCACATTTATATGCTTGGAATGGTCTCTTTGACCCCAGCGGCCCTGAACCGCTCTGCGTTGCCATACAGCCCTCCATCCCATGGAGCTGGCATCTGTCGTGACCACTTCCCTGCGACACACTACCACTCCCATGGGGACACCCCTGGACAAATAATCTTCGTCCCTCCATGGAGTCAAGGCATGAAGACATGACCACGTCACTGCGAGCTTGCGATGCCTGTGCAGCCTGGCATCCAGGCGAAAGCTGTTGAGCCACCTCTGCAAGGGGCGAAGTGACAGCAGGCCTAAGGGCACCACCCGAGTGACTGATGTCAGCTTGCCGAGTAGTTGCAGGAAGACAATATAGGGGAGCTGCTTGCCCAGCCTGAACCGATTGACCAGCTGGAGTATGCCGGCCACCCTTTGAGCGGATGGGCGAGCTCTCATTGAAGATGAATCCAGAACCACCCCAAGAAAGGTGGTCGTCTGGGAAGGGATCAGGCAGCTCTTCTCCAGGTTGACATTGAGGCCCAACTGGGACATATGAGCGAGCAGGCGGTTTGTGTCGTGAAAGGCACAGGCCTGAGACGGGGCGCAGAGAAGCCAATCGTCTAAGTACGGCAGAATCTTCACTCCGCAGGCCTGCAGAGGAGAGAGGGCTGCCTTCACGCACCGAGTGAACACCCTTGGGGAGAGAGAGAGCCCGAATGGAAGTACCCGGAACTGCCAGTGGTGGCCCCGATAGGCAAACCTGAGAAAGCGGCGATGTTCTGCCGCAATAGGCACATGAAAATATGCATCCTTCAGGTCTACAGACGTGAACCATTCTTCTCTCGTGACAGCTTGAAGGACTTCTGCTGTTGTGAGCATGTAGAAGGGCAGCTCCTTTAGGTACTGGTTGAGTCCCCTCAGGTCTAAAATGGGACGAAACCCGCCCGTCCTCCTTTGCACAAGGAAGTAAGTCGAGTAATAGCCCCTGGGTTGTTGCAGAGGGTCCACTGCCTCTATTGCGCCCTTGGCCAGGAGGGCGGAAAGTTCCTGGTCTAGTGCTTGAGCTTTCACCGGGTCGGCGATTACAGTCATCTTGACCCGGCCTGAGATACGAGGCCGCCGTCGGAACTGTAGCCGGTAACCATGGGTCAGAGTGGCAACCACCCATGGGTCCACGACGTGAGCAACCCAATAGCTGAGCTGCTGGTGGGAGAAATATCCGACGGTCGGCCTGATGGCATCACCGTCTCCCTCCACGACCCCTAGGGGCCGTGGGGGGGTGGCAGCCAGAGTCCCTGGTCCGAACCTACCCAGCTGGTCGGTGGACCAACCCACGAAAGCTCCTGCTGGGCCTTTGCTGAACCGCATGAGGGTAAGGACCACCCGGCCGGTTATGACCCCCAGGCGGCGGCTGCATGCTGGAGCCAGCCGACAGGTGCCTTGGATGCCGAGGAGGTGGAGGGGGCATTGGCCTGCTAAGGCTCGAAAATTGCTGCCTTCTCTGTCGTGCCTGGACAGTCCGTTCCAGCGCTTCCAAGGCAGCCGAACCGAACAACTCCCCCGGCACCACTGGGACATTACGGAGGGCTCTACGGCATGGCTCAGTCAATGCTGACTGCGCTAACCAGACCTGTCGGCGAGCTTGGACCAAGGAGGACATCACACGCCCAAGCTCCCTCGTCATTAGTGCAAAGGCCTGAAGCGCTGCATCGTTAAAGCCCATCGCTGCTGTCGCACCACTAGTCCCTTGAAGGGACGCGGAGAGGGCAAGCATTAGGTGTGCCAAGGAATTACCTAGGCGGCCAGCACGCGCTCCGGCGGCATAGGCTCTGCAGAGGAATTCATCCGTGACACGACACTGAGCTCGTGGGCACCGAACATGACTGCGCAGAGCTTCATCTGGTGACACGATGAGAGAGGCAACAGCAGGTTCTATCGCTGGCATGCGATCCAAGCCTGCTGCAGCCGGCTCATGCATGGCCGCCAACACTCTGCCATCTGCAGAGAGGCGCGCAAAGGCCTTGGGGTCCCGCCAGCAACCATGCAACTCCCTCAGGAACTCCTCTGATGGAGGGACAGAAAAGGAAGGAGGGGTCAGTCCGCGCCTGAAGAAGGCACTTCCAGGGGTGGACGCCTCTGGTTGCGGGACGTCCAGCTGCAGTTGTCTCAGGGCCATACGCATGATGTCCTGCATCGAGCCGTCACCCGACCCACTAACTGCACTCCGAGAAGAAGAGAGTGAAGCTGTCTCTGAGACTCGAGATGAATGCCCGTCCTCCTCACCTAAAAAGTGAGAGGCAGAGGCAGCCAAGGATAGCACATCTTCCTCCACAGCCAGTTCAGGCATGGGTGGGGAGGAGAGTCCAGTTGCTGCCACTGGTTCAGTTCCCAGTTGGTGTACCTGAAAAAGGGACTTCATCTCCGCTAATTCAGAGCTGCTCCACCCTTGTGGAGAGGCCCCTATCAGACCTGGCTCGCTTCTTCCCAGGAGGGGCCACAGAGACTGCGGCCTCAGTCCGGCGCTTCGAGCGTCTAGGTGGAGCCTCCTGCCCAGAAGGTGGGAGGTCATCGCCGAGTTTGGGGCGAAACTGGGCCAGCCGGGCCACCCTCACAGCATGCGACATGAAGCTGCAATTCATGCAGGGGTTCTCTGACAGGGCATCCACCAGATGGTCATGTCCAAGGCAGGCAGGACACAGGTCGTGACCGTCATCTATCTGGAGCATGGCTCCACAGACTGTACAGCAGTGAGAGCCGTCCATGCTCCTTACCCAGCTATGCCCAAGATATTCAGAG
>NC_056506.1:51527667-51528680 GCF_014905685.2 Nematolebias whitei | reverse complement strand
AACAGGTGTGGTACTAAACAGGTGTGATAATAAACAAGTGTAGTAATTAACAGGTGTGGCAATAAACAGGTGTGGTAATAAACAGGTGTGATAATAAACAAGTGTAGTTATTAACAGGTGTGGCAATAAACAGGTGTGGCAATAAACAGGTGTGGTACTAAACATGTGTGGTACTAAACAGGTGTGGTACTAAACAGGTGTGGTAATAAATAGGTGTGGTACTAAACAGGTGTGGTACTAAACAGGTGTGATAATAAACAAGTGTAGTACTAAACAGGTGTGATAATAAACAGGTGTGATAATAAACAGGTGTGGTAATAAACAGGTGTGGTACCAAACAGGTGTGGTACCAAACAGGTGTGATAATAAACAAGTGTAGCAATAAACAAGTGTGGCAATAAACAGGTGTGGTACTAAACAAGTGTAGTAAATAACAGGTGTGGCAATAAACAGGTGTGGTACTAAACAGGTGTGGTAATAAACAGGTGTGGTAATAAACAGGTGTGGCAATAAACAGGTGTGGCAATAAACAGGTGTGGCAATAAACAGGTGTGGAAATAAACAGGTGTGATAATAAATAAGTGTAGTAATAAACAGGTGTGGCAACAAACAGGTGTGGCAACAAACAGGTGTGGTAATAAACAGGTGTGGTACTAAACAGGTGTGATAATAAACAAGTGTAGTAATTAACAGGTGTGGCAAAAAACAGGTGTGGTACTAAACAGGTGTGGTAATAAACGGGTGTGGCACTAAACAGGTGTGGCACTAAACAGGTGTGGTACTAAACAGGTGTGGCACTAAACAGGTGTGGCACTAAACAGGTGTGGTACTAAACAGTTGTGGTACTAAACAGGTGTGGTACTAAACAGTTGTGGTACTAAACAGGTGTGGCACTAAACAGGTGTGGCACTAAACAGGTGTGGCACTAAACAGGTGTGGCACTAAACAGGTGTGGCACTAAACAGGTGTGGTACTAAACAGGTGTGGTACTAAACAGTTGTGGTACTAAACAG
>NC_056506.1:51518603-51527567 GCF_014905685.2 Nematolebias whitei | reverse complement strand
CACCTCAGACTGAGGAAGTCCTCAGGATGAGAGACGAAACGTTTCTACATTTTTTGTTGTTGTGCTTTGTTTTGTTTTTTTGAATGTCCAGAGGACCAGATTTAACTTTTTTAGATTTTTCTACCTGGATTATTGAGCAGCATCAGGATATATTATGTAAAGTTTTAAGGTGCACTTCTTTGGCTTTGTTAGAAAGAGCCAGGCCCTTCTCCAGTTTATGTCAATTTGAGCTCTCCAGTCAAATTTACCTGTGGGTACCACACATTTTGAAAGCACTGGCGTTTGTCTATGTTACATTTTGTATCTGTTAGTTTAATTCCTTCCAGTGCGAGCGTGGGGTTTTGTAAATTCACTGTAACACATATGACTTTTATTAACTCTTTGGGAGTAGCTTTGGTTATCATATTAAAGGCTCTGAGGAAAACCATGGACAGACATGAAGTTCTCATATGAGAACATGTTGCCAGTGTTATCAACAGGTTAAGGATGTGCTGGATGTCTTTATTGAACCAGTTAAGAAAAAAATTGATTTGTTCCTAATCAGAACACTGCAGTTTTTCCAGAGGAGAGCTTTACTGGGTGAAAAACTGTGGACAAAACCAGTTAAGCCAGAAGTGGCTGCTGATGAAATGTGGACTGTTTGATGGGTAAGAAGTTACATTTCAAAATGAAAAGACAGACCTCCTATTCTGTCAAAGATGTGGTTTGTTATGAAGAATCACAAGGAATCAGGAATTAAAAGGCATTTTTTAAACCAGTTCACCTTGAAGGTGTTAATGGTGTCAAAATAATCCAGGATTTCAAGACCAGCTTCTGCTTTACTGTTTGAGAGAACCCCTTTCTTAACTTTGTGGGATTTATTCTTCCAAATGAAGTTTAAAAAACAACTGTAGCTGATGAATCATTAACAAAAAGAGATAAAGACAAATATACAAAGTGAGATAATCAATCAATCAATCAACCTTTATTTATAAACCTTCCGCTTGAGAGAGAAGAACTCTGCCAAGGACAGACGAGTCTCTCTGAAGCCAGGAATTAAAAATGAATGTAGTTTTAGTTTTTCTGTTTGAAAAGGTTAAACGCTGCCTGGCAATAAGATTTTTAGTTATAAATATATTCTTGAACTGGGATATTACTGATCGCAGTTATGAAGAGGCAGAATTTCACATTTGGACAGATTTAGTTTTGAACCTGACGCAAATGAAACTTGGTTAAGCGTTAATAGAGTTAGGCAGTTGATGTTTATCCTTTTAAAAAATAGTTGTGTCATCTGCAAGTTGGGAAAATTTTAATTCTCTGCCAAAAATTGAGATGCCTTCAAATTTTTCATCATTTATGTGAACTGACAATAACTCCACGATGAGGAGAAATAAAAAGGGTGAAATGGGGGGCCCTGATGAACGCCTCTGTTAATTTGGAATGTGTTCATATTAATTTTCTCAGAGCTGTTAATATCACTATAAAACACTGACATTAATAAATGATTGACCAAAAACAAATGCTTGAGGGAGTGCAAAGTAAATTGATGCTCAGTCGTGTCAAAGGCTTTGTAGAAACAAGATAAGTGCATTCGAATGTACCTCCCATAACCAGTTAAGTCCCAGATTAATCTAATCTAATAGGATGATTTTTCATAAAGCCAGTTAGAGTTTCAGCAGTTACAGTGTCCAGGCCTGTCTTTTGTCTGTTAGCGCACGTTCAGGCCAGAATTTTATATCACTTGTTAAGACAGTTATAGCGCACCAACTCTATTATTAACGGGTCTTTATTGGGTTTTGTGATAAGAGATATGATACTCTGCTTCATTGTAGATGACATCTCCCCTGATGAATGCATTCTTTATACATATAAAACTTCAGTTCCCTGAAGTGAAGGTGAAACTCCACAGATGCACCTGGTCATTTCACTTTCTTCACTGACAACAAAGCATTTTGGATTTGTATAACTGAAAGGCTGCAGTGATTATTATTTACTATTTATACAATTATTTGCATCGAAGTTAGATTGATAAAGTTTTTCATAAAACTCAGAGATGGAGTTATTGATCTGTGGACAGCGTTCCATCAATAAGAGCAGCTCTTTGCATTTCTTTTTGAGTTTTTTCATCTTCCTCCGACCGTTTCGCTCCACATCTGATAAACGAACCTTTTGCCTCATCTAAATAAAACTGATCCAACTTCAACTGAACAGTTTTAATTTCAAGCTCTTCCTCTGTGGGGAGGTTGTTTTTTCCATTAAATGTTTAAGTTTGTACATTAATTCAGTTCCTATTCTGTTTTTCACTCTTTAGCTCTTTAGGTCTTTGAATAGCAGCAGACCTGATTTTATATTTGAAAAATTCCCATTTGATCCTGTATTGATCAGTTTTGTCATCATTGAGGATTTCTTTAACGAGCTTTTTAATTGTTGTGTTGAAAATTGTATCTTTCAAAAGAGAATTGTTGAATTTGCAGCAACCTCTCATGTCACACTTTCTCTGCATCACACATCATTTCACATCGATCAGTTTATGATCAGATAACGGGACGTTAAGACGGATTATATCTTTAACATATTGTAAAGAAGAGGATGAGATCAAAAATAAATCAATCCTAGATTTTAAGGATTGATTATTATTACGCCATATAAATCCTTCATTAGAGGGTTAGAACAAGCGCCAAGCATCAACCAATGAAAGATCAGAATATAATAATGATAGAAGATTGTTTTGTATGTTAACATTCTGTTCAGGAGGAAATCGATGAGTTGAGTGATCAGGACACCCACTGAAGTCACCACCTAAAATTATAAGTGATCCCTGGTACTTCTCTTGTAGATCTTTTATTCTTACTGTTCTGTCATTGAATAATGTACGGTTGGAGGTCTGTGAATTAAAGCCATATAAACTGCAATTAATAAAGGAGCTACTATCTTGTTTAATTATTAATATTATCCATCCACCATCATCAGAAGGCACTGCTTCTAAAACAGCCCCTTTAAGTTTGTGTAATAGAATTAAACCCCCGGCTGAACGATTAGACCCACAACTAAAATAAGTTGTATTTCCACATTGTGATTTCCAAAATGTAATATCTGATCCTCAGGAATGAGTTTCTTGAAGTAAAATAAATCTGACTCCATTCTTCTGCTAAATAAATAAAAAAAAGCTTTTCTTTTAGTTGTGTCCCTAATACATCTGACATTCAAAGAAAAGACGTTAAGAGAGTTAAAAACCAAAGAACTTTAATATCCTGATGCATGCTCAATAATCCAGGTAGAAAAATCTAAAAAAGTTAAATCTGGTCCTCTGGACATTCAAAAAAAAACAAAAAGTAGAATTCCTCTGGTGGAGATGATCACAGCCACAGAATCAGCCATCCGCAACAACAAAATGAAAGAGGCTGAAGCAGAACAGCTCAGAATCAAAGTTTCATCCTGCCTCAGCAATGCCAAACCACCACCTTCCAACATCAGTAGAGAGGAGAGGGATGCACTCACCACTCTTAGCAAGGACAAAAACATCATCATTCTCCCAGCAGACAAAGGAAGGTGCACAGTGATTTTGAACCAGAAAGACTATCATGAGAAAGTTATGACACTCCTTAGTGACTTAACCACTTATGAACCTCTGAAAAGAGATCCAGGAAGTGGTTACAAGAAGAAGTTAATAGATTGCCTGAAAATTTTGGAGCAGGACAAGGCTATTGACCATTTTCTGTACCACAGACTGTACCCAGGGGATACCACACCTAGTCTGTATGGTTTACCTAAAATCCACAAACAAGGTGTACCTTTAAGACCTATTGTTAGCATGATTAACTCTGTCACTTACAATGTTTCCAAATATCTGGCGTCTGTACTCATCCCTTTAGTTGGCAGCTCAGAACACCACATACAGAACACCATGGACTTTGTGGACAAGGTGAGGGATGTCATCATGGAGACTGATGAAACAATGGTCTCTTTTGATGTCACATCACTCTTTACGTGCATTCCTGTTGATGATGCAGTAGAGGTGGTCAGTTTAAGATTAAAATCAGACACCACTCTGAGCAGCAGGACCACGCTTTCCACAGAACCACTGTGTCAACTCTTGAAACTGTGCCTGCAGTCAACCTACTTCACATATGGGGAGCAATATTATAGGCAGAAACATGGGTGTGCTATGGGGTCTCCAGTTTCTCCTATTGTTGCCAACCTGTACATGGAGGAGGTAGAAAAGAGAGCCTTGACGTCCTTTTCAGGGACACCACCAAGTCATTGGTTCAGGTATGTTGACGACACCTGGGTTAAAATCAAATCTCAGGAAGTCCAACATTTTACTGACCACATCAACTCTGTGGATAAATACATCAAGTTCACACGAGAAGATGTAAAAAATGGCAGGTTGGCTTTCTTGGACTGTGAGGTCTCAGTCTCTGATAGAGGACATTTGCAAACTGAGGTGTACCGCAAACCCACCCACACAGACCAGTATTTGCAGTTTGACTCCCATCACCCTTTGGAGCACAAGTTAGGAGTCATCAGGACTCTGTACCACAGAGCAGACAGCATCCCCACTAGCTCAGGAGCCAGGCAGAAGGAGAAATCTCACACAAGACAGGCTCTAGAGCAATGTGGATATCCTAACTGGGCCTTCCTGAAAGAAGAAACCCAAACAGGACTCCAGTCAGCCATCAGGTGAAAAGGAGGAACCCAGACCCAGACCAGTGGTCATTCCAGATGTTGAGGGAGTATCAGAGAAACTGAGACGTTTATTTTCTAAACATAACGTCCCAGTGGCTTTTAAACCCCAAAATACATTAAAGACTGGTTCATCCCAAAGATCCAGTCCCCCGGCACAAACAGAGTAATATTGTGTATGTTGTTCAGTGTCAGGAGGGTGATCAGTCTTACATCGGGGAAACTAAACAGCCACTGACCAAAAGGATGGACCAGCACAGAAGATCAACATCATCAGGCCAGGACTCTGAGGTCTACACTCATCTCCAGGTCAGAGGTCACTCTTTCAGGGATGAAGATGTTCACATCCTGGACAGAGAGGAACGATGGTTTGAGAGAGGAGTAAAGGAGGCCATCTTTGTGAAAAGAAACCGTCCATCATTAAACAGGGGTGGAGCCTCCAGGTTCAACTGTCCCCCTCTTACAATGCTGTGATTGCTAGTATCACTCAGTCCTCTGTGAACAGTAAACAGCCATCAGGTGCTAATGATCCATTGTTAGGCTGATGGTCCTTCTTGAGCATGTGATCAGCTGGTTCTGGTTGTCAGCAGCAAAACTGGTTGATCCACTCTGAGAAGGTGCTATTTAAGAGACTGAGCTGAATACAGCACCTCAGACTGAGGAAGTCCTCAGGATGAGAGACGAAACGTTTCTAGATTTTTTTTGCTTTGTTTTGTTTTTGTTTTTTTGAATGTCCAGAGGACCAGATTTAACTTTTTTGGGATTATTGGAGGCATTTCTGTAATTCAGTCGGAAGAGAAACTGGGATTAATAAATTATGGACAATGAGAAGAAGAATGAATGGAATTAAAAGAGAATATGGTTATCCAGTATTAAGCAATGGTCAAATTACAGCAGTAAAAGATGAAGAAAAGGCAGATCTGATGGCCTTTACTAAAATACATAGTTCAGATAATATTACTTTGGAAGGGAAAAGGGGAAGAGAAATGACAATGATAGAGAACAGAGAGATCTTGGAGCATGTAGAGGATGGAAATGATCTATTAAATGTTCCTTTTACAAAATCAGAACTAAATCGAGCCCTACAGAAATTTAAGCTAACAACACCTGGGAAAGATCAGATTTGTTATTTAATGGTGAAACATCTTAGTGAATCCTCTAAAGACATTTTATTGGATCTTTATAATAAAGTTTGGGAGAATGGAAAATTACCACAGGGATGGAAAGAAGCAGTGATAATACCAGTACACAAGCCAAAGATGACACAAACCCAGAACATTACAGACCGATTGCATTAACGTCCAATATATGCAAAATAATGGAGAAAATGATTAATGACAGGTTGATTTACTATATACAATCAAACGGATATATGTCACAATATCAAAGTGGTTTTAGGAGAGGTAGAAACACCATGGATTCAGTTTTAAGTTTGGAATATGAAATCAGAAAGGCCCAAGTTAAAAAAGAGAGTATTGTAGCAGTGTTTTTTGATATTGAAAAAGCGTATGATATGATGTGGAAAGAAGGTTTATTAATTAAAATTAGAAATATAGGCATTACAGGACGGATGTACAGATGGATAAAAGATTTTCTTACCAGGAGACAAATACAAGTAAGGATAGGAAACCATTATTCTGAAAAACACATTGCTGAAAACGGAACTCCACAAGGGTGTATAATAAGTCCTTTATTGTTTACAATAATGATAAATGATGTGTTTCAAACTGTAGATACTGGGATGGGTTTTTCTCTTTTTGCTGATGACGGAGCAACGTGGAAGAGAGGAAGGAACTTAGAGTTTATTACTAGAAAGATGCAAGAAGCTATTTCTAAAGTTGAAAAATGGTCAAACAAGTGGGGATTTAGATTTTCAGTAGAAAAGACTAAGACAATGTTGTTTACAAGGAAAAACATTGGAGATGATGTTAAACTAAAGTTATATAACCAAGAACTAGAAAAAGTGAAGCAGTTTAAATTTCTTGGGGTCTGGTTTGATGAGAGGATTACAAGGAATATACACGTACAGAAAGTTTTAGATAAATGCAAGAAGGTGTTAAATATCATGAGGTGTTTAACTGGAAGTGACTGGGGGCCAGATGGGAAAGCACTTAAGGCTATATACACAGGATTAATTTAATCAGTACTAGATTATGGAAGCATTGTTTATAATTCAGCAGCAGATACAACTTTACAAAAATTAGACCGTATTCAATATCAAGCGTTGAGACTGTGTACAGGTGCACTGAGATCTACCCCAACATCATCACTACTGGTAGAAATGGGAGAAATACCACTCAAAATTAGAAGAGAACAACTAACTCTAAATTACTGGAATAATCTGAGAGGTCATGGACAGGATCATCCAACACAAGAGACAGTTAAACCTTGCTGGGAAAAAGAAGTAAAAGATATCAGAAGTTTTGGTTTGACTGTGAATCAGAAAACAACAGAACTCAAAATAGATCAGATCAATACAAGTCAAACAACTCCATTACCAGTAATACCACCTTGGATACTTCCAGATGCCATGATAGATTTTACATTATTGAAAACAGAAATGAGAATAATGGGTTCAGTTTAAATTCAAATACAGTACAGAACCATATTGATACATATTACAGCTATGTTCAAATTTACACAGATGCTTCCAAGAACTTAGTAAATAAAGTCGGTGTAGCTTTCATTGTTCCAGAGTTCAACATCAAAGTTAGGAAAAGAAGTAATGATGGACTTTCAGTGTACACAGGGGAAATGCTCGCAATATTATGAACCATTCAGTGGGTTGAAGAAACAAGACCATTGAGATCAGTGATTTGTTCAGACTCCAGTTCATCATTAGTCAGTTACCAGTGTAACCATTCAGAGAGCAGCCAGATGTTTTAATAGAAATTCAACAGACACTATACAGAATAAATATGATGGGTCTAATGATACATTTTTATGGATACCAGCTCATTATGGTGTTACAGGAAATGAAATGGCAGATAAAGCTGCAAAGGAAGCCACTAGAAATACATCAGTGGAGTTAGTAGTTAATTTTAGTAAAACAGAAATAAAACTTTTAATAAAACAGAAAATGAAGGATAAATGGCAAAAGCTATGGGAGGAAGAAAAGAAAGGACGCTGGTTCTATAAAATCCAGAAGAAAACTGGAGACATGAGAAGTCCAGGGAGGACGAGGAGAGAAGAGACATGTCTCGTCTCAGATTTGGGCGTACTGGATTAAACAGCACTCTTTATTTTAGGAAACACTGACTGGTAAATGTGAGTACTGTGGAGCAGATGAGACAACATGTAATGTCACACTGCAAAATGTATGAGGAAGAAAGACCACAGCTGATTCAAAATTTAAATAAAATTAAAGTAAAACTGGATTTAATTGATTTATTCAGAAATAATTCTAATAGTAAAATTTATCAGATAATCTTTCATTATCTTAAATCAACACAGTTATTGAAGAGGATTTAATCCTTGAGTGACATTTTGGTCCACACTCCTCACCGGTCGGTGGCGGTAATGCACCAATTTCGTTGTTTGCCAACCGCCAATAAACCTCAAAGAAGAAGAAGAACTCACTTTTCCAGAATCCTTTGCGGCAACATGCGGCTCTCCCGCCCATTGTGCGATATCCCAGCATGCTTTGCGGTAGGTTCGAGTTGAAGAAGCGTCATAATGGAGTCTGTCGGAGGATAAAGTGACAAAAATCTGACAAAAATCAAACAATCCCGTGAATTTAGATTTAAATAAAGTCTGAGGAGGTTCATGGTTCTTCAGAGAAAACATTTTCACAAGAATCTACCGAGTTAATGACAGCTAGATAGATAACTTCGCTGCGGAGACAGATTGTTGGTGAGTTTTTCAACGGCCCGGCCGCCATTTGAGTTTGTTACCGAACAGCCAAACCGGAACCGAGCACATCGTTCAGGCTGTAGACCGGCTTCTTTGGTTCAGTTCCATCCTTGCTCCTTCTCAGCTGCAGCGGGTTCATAAGGTGTTCTGACCGCACACGCTAACAGTTAGCATGTTAGCAGCGTTAGCGCTTCCAGCTAGCAGCGTTAGCATCGTGACAGAATGACAACAGCATGTGAGTGAAAGCTGTCGCTGTGGACACTGGGTAGAAGAACTGCGGGTCTTTAAAACGACTCATTCAGAGCTTGTATGGCACTGGATTAATGGTTCTGTTGGACACTGAGCCGCACGAAGCAGACAGGCCGGCGTTTGTTGTCCTGATGTTCCCCAAGTTTCTACATACGACTGTTCTCCAGGTGTTTCTGAGGATGGTTCTCCACCTACAACTGT
>NC_056506.1:51514961-51518593 GCF_014905685.2 Nematolebias whitei | reverse complement strand
CCAGGTGTTTCTGAGGATGGTTCTTGTAGGACTGTTCTCCAGGTGTTCTGTACTTGAACACCCAGGGGGAGCTTTGGGACAGAACCAGCTGTTTTGAAGTGAAACGTGGGTTTCTTGGTGTGATGTTCTGACCAGGGAGCATTACTTGCTTGTTCTGGGAACATGGAGGTTCTTCTTGTTGGTTAAGTTGAAACTTGGTTCTGTTTTTAGATCTTTAATCGAAACGTGTTCTGGTGTTTGTGTCTTTGGACTCTGCACCAGTAGCTAGAACCATGTGGTAAAACGCTGAGGTTCTGCTGTTTTTATTTCAGTTTGCTGAACCTGGTTCTGGCCCAGTGGTTGGTGCTGTCGCCTCACACGAAGACAGTGGGAGGTTTGTCTCCTGGTTGTTCTGTGTGGTGTTTACCTGTTCTCCTGTTCTGTTCCTCCCACAGAACATAAACCTGTCCCTAAGTGTCTTGTTTGTCTCTGTGATGGACAGGAGACCTGTCCAGGTGTCGTCTCTCACTGACAGCAGAGGAGGTGTGGACAGAACATGGACAGGTGTTCTCAACCTGTCTTGCTCGTTGATTTTTGTATAAATTCTGTGTTCTAGTCAGAAATGCAGTTGGAGCAGATGATCTTTGCTTCAACATCTGACCTGAAGCTCAGGAGGTTCTGACCCGTCAGTTCTGTGGAAACGACCTGAACAGGAAGTTGACTGGTTTAGACAGGAACTTGTAGCGTTGCACTGATTCTGAGTTGGAAGGTTTCATGCTTCTATCAGACAGCCTGCCGGGCTCATCAGTCCTCTCACCGACCCCTCTCCTGCAGATCTACCTGGTCACCATGGCAACAGACGTGGGCTCGCCACAGCGGTTCTTCCACATGCCGCGTTTCCAGCACCAGGCGCCTCGTCAGGTTTTCTACAAACGGCCGGACATGGCTCAGCAGCAGGCCATGCAGCAGCTCACCTTCGACGGGAAGCGCATGAGGAAGGCCGTGAACCGCAAGACCATAGACTACAACCCGTCTGTCATCAGATACCTGGAGGTACAGCACCTGTCCACTGCTACACCTGGTTAATACAGAACCTGTTTAAAAACATACCTTTTTATTGTGACACCTGTTTAATAAAGCACCTGTTTATCTAGGGATGGTACCAATCTGATCCAGTATCTGTATCGGCCTCCGATACCAGCTTAATGTACCGATCATGTTTTTCCGATCCAACCTGCAGAGATTTCCCGTCCATGATGCATGTCTGTGTCTTCTGAAACCCTGCCGGCTGCTCTGCAGGTTGGCTTCAAACTATGGAATGGATTTCCTGAACGGAGCCGTGTCTCATGAACCCAGAGTAACAAGACCCGCCTCACAGTCAGGAAATCCAGTTCATAGTTCGCAGCAGCTATAATGTCAGTAAATACCGACGGCTGAGCAGCACTGCTGCTAACAGCTAACCAACTTTTCATCGTAACACGTTCGCTGTGTGGAAGTATTTTACACTAAACACCGCACAACGTGAAATGTCTGCAGAGCTGCTGTATTGAGAGGAGGAAGCTCGGTCGCGACCTACAATACATTGAACTAGTGCTGGGCCGCATCGTATCGTTCACAATAATACCGGTAAAAAAAGCTTGCCTGGGCAAAAAAAGATATGATAATTTCATGACGTAATACGTCAGGGCGCCCCGCCCCCTTAACAGAACCGAGCGAGCCGAACAACTACACCAAATTGCGCACCCCCCCCTCCACCTGTTTGTACTAGTGTGACGCTAATTAGCTGCGTGTAATACTAGCTAGCTAAAAACAAACAGCGCTCAGCTCAGCTGTCCCTCCATCCAGCTCTAACCTGCAGGTACAGACACGCAGCTCAACGGTCTCTCAGTTCCACAGTCCATGGAGCAAGATCAGAGTCAGGTGATCAGAGTCAGGTGATCGGAGTCAGGTGATCGGAGTCAGGTGATCGGAGTCAGGTGATCGGAGTCAGGTGATCGGAGTCAGGTGATCGGAGTCGTGTGATCTGAGTCGTGTGATCTGAGTCGTGTGATCGGAGTCAGGTGATCGGAGTCATGTGATCGGAGTCAGGTGATCCGAGTCAGGTGATCCGAGTCAGGTGATCGGAGTCAGGTGATCCGAGTCATGTGATCCGAGTCAGGTGATCGGAGTCAGGTGATCGGAGTCGTGTGATCGGAGTCGTGTGATCGGAGAAATGAATGATTCCTGCAGGAACAGATGAAACACCAACCGCTTCAGGGTCACATGATCACCTTGTTACAACTTCTGGAAGTTACAGCTCATTTAAAGAAACATATATTTTGTTACATTTATGATCAACAGATCTTAAGATTAAGATCTTAAGCTTCATTTTATTAAGTTATTTTGGGAAACTGCACCTGCACTTTAGTTTTTGTGGTGGATTTATTGATCTATATTTTGTGCTGAGTTTTTCAGTCTAAATAACAAAAGGATCATTTTTATTTTTGTACTTGGAGACTGAATACTAAATAAAGTAATTTCAGTCAAATTAACCCTTTTTTATTTTATGTAATACTGCAAAACAACATGTTAAGTTAATTTTGTCAAATAAATAACTATGATTTCTGGGGGTTTTTTTATATCGCAAAATTGATTGTTCTCGTCAGAATGCTGTGAAATATCACGATATTATATTTGAGCCGTATGGCCCGGCCCTACACTGACCTTAATAAACGGTACAAAAGCGCCACATTAAAGAGCTCGAGGATTGTTTAGCCAGGCACCGCGGTGAAGTTAGTTTTACGCTGGACGCTGGAGCTCCGTGGCTTCAGCGGTGCGTTCCTCTCGTTCAGTCCGAAGCAGCCAGTCTGGGTTCAGTCTGTCCGTCTGGAGGAGCAGCTGAACATTTACAGCCAAGATGTAGTTTACGTTTACCCTCCAGGAGAGATTTATCAGTACAACAGTAGACAATCATAAAAAAACATATGAGATGAAAAATAAAAAAAGAAACAAAACTGCTCCATTATAAAACGATGTAAAATACTAAAAACAGGAACATGTCTGTGTTGGTTTTTGCCACAAACTTAGCAGCTGTTTGAAGCCATTTAATCACTTTAATATCCACTTCAGCGTATTGTTTTGATACTATTAGTACTTAGTGTATATGTTTTCATGTTTTTCATATCTTACATCTTGTTGCTGTTTTTCTTTTACATTTTATTGTGGGATGCAACTGGGACCCTGTGAACATAATCTTGTTCCACCACATGTACCACATGTGGTGTGAATGACAGTAAGACTCTGACGTTAAAGCTAGGAATAAAAAGCATGTTTTGTGTTAGCAGGATTTAATTCTAACTTTAAAACGTATCCAACATTAATAAAACTTACCTTAAGTTGCCTGTTTGGACATTCATATATTTGTACGTGTACTTGAGAGGAGATTATTGCAGCCTCATATAAAATCAATATTGATGATTATATCGGAATAGTATCGTATCAGCCTATATCCAGATTTAGGTATCAGCATCGGAATTAAAAAAATGTAGATTGGTGCATCCCTATTTCTTACAACACCTGTTAAATTTACCTGTTTAATAACATACCTGTTTATTACAGAACCTCTTTTACCACACCTGTTTAGTACCACACCTGTTTAGTGCCACACCTGTTTA
>NC_056506.1:51501971-51514951 GCF_014905685.2 Nematolebias whitei | reverse complement strand
GTGCCACACCTGTTTAGTGCCACACCTGTTTAGTGCCACACCTGTTTGCCACTGAACTGTGTTCTGTCCTTTTGGGTCTGTTTGTTCTGTCTGTAGAACCGTCTGTGGCAGCGGGATCACCGAGACTTCAGAGCCATCCAGCCTGATGCCGGCTGTTACAATGACGTGAGTTCACACACACATCTGGAGATGGTTCAGAACCAGTGTTGATGTTCTGTTTCCTGTGGGTCACATTGGGTCAGAAACCAAAGAATCAAAACACCCTCTCGTTTTGCAGCTCCTTCCTCCTCTTGGCATGTTGAACAACCCGATGAACGCCGTCACCACGAAGTTCGTCAGAACCTCAACCAACAAAGTCAAGTGTCCTGTGTTCGTCATCAGGGTGAGCTGTTGCATCACTTCCTGGTTACTCTGCTGCTGTTGCATCACTTCCTGGTTACTCTGCTGCTGTTGCATCACTTCCTGTTTACCCTGAGTTCAAGCAGCTGACTTCCTTCCTGTCTGCAGTGGACTCCTGAAGGGCGCCGGCTGGTGACTGGAGCCTCCAGCGGAGAGTTTACTCTTTGGAACGGACTCACCTTCAACTTTGAGACCATCCTGCAGGTAACCATCCGTCTGTCCACCTGTCTGTCTGCCTGCTTGTGTGTGGTGAAACAGGGTCACTGTTTCAGTTCCAGCCTATGAAAGGGTCCGGTCATCTATGATTAGATCGTCATCAGACAGAGTTCTGCACTCTTCTAAACACTGACTTATTCTCCAGGTCTGCTGAAGTTTGGAGAAAAAAAAGAATATAGATTTGTTTGTTTTCAAATTTTCTCCCTCCTTTTTCTAAAGTCTTATTTTATTAAAAAGTTGTTCAGACAGTGTGATTATTTTAATAGTTTTAGTTTACATTGTAAAACACTTTGTGAAACAAATACAAATTTAAATAGGGAATACTGACACCCAATCTCACAACCAGAACCTGAACCAGAGAAAGACTAGAAAACATTGTGGAGTTCAAGCATCAGAAGCCTTAACATGAGTCCACGCTCACCTGACTGACATGACTTCAGCTCACCTGCTCTTCCTCCCTGCAGGCTCATGACAGTCCGGTTCGGGCCATGACCTGGTCTCACAACGACATGTGGATGCTGACGGCAGACCACGGAGGCTACGTAAAGTACTGGCAGTCCAACATGAACAACGTGAAGATGTTCCAGGCTCACAAGGAGGCCGTTAGAGAAGCCAGGTTCAAATCTCCCACTCTCTGTAGTTCAGGCCCACGGGCCGCACGGCGCCACTGCCTTTTGCTCATCATGTTGTTGTTGACTGTCTGCCTGTTGAGCCATGTTTCTGTACTGAATAAAGTTATCCATATCTGTGAACTGGACGAGCCCCTGGTTTGGCTTAGACCGGGTCAATAAAGTTCTGACAGGGATCAATAAATAAAATGATCGGCAGCTCTGCTGATGCAGGGCCGAGCTGATTCGGCCCAAACCAGCAGCTGCTTGTCTCCTGATAAACATTTCAATTACACATATGCACCTCACTGTAGCCTACATTTCCCATAATGCTCCTGGTCAGCATCCTTATCCTTCCTTAGTCTGAGTGATGTCATCACCGGCTGTGAAAGTCCATTGACTCTTTCTGCTGTTTTAATAAAACAAAATGAGTTCATGAAACAAGCAGAGATTTTTGCGAAGGCTACAGATTATAGATTAAATAAAGTTTAAATCTTAATATACATAAGCAGCTCAACGTTTTTCAGACCTGAAGTTCTGTCTGTTCTGTTGGACAGTTTCTGTGAAACCAGCTGCCATGTACCGGATCATTGCCTCACCATCAAGTACTGTAGCAGCTGAAGACGTGCACTAAATCTTCTGGATCTGCAGTTGAACTTTAAAAAACATTAGGCATGGGTGCAGCTAAAACTCAGAAAATGTTCTGTACCCGTGTAGTTAAAATATTGAAGCAGGCTGTACTGGTAAAGTTAAACTGAAATAAATGGACCGTGAAGGTGCTGGGAAACTCTAGAACGTGTCTGGTGCAGTGCTGGTAAATGCTAAAGTCTTGTTACTTAAATACTAGAGAACTTCTTGCCTTGGGTAAACTAGAAAACATTGAGTTTATTGAGCATGAACCTCGAAGTCTTGAACCACTTTGACTGTGTTGCCTGGGGGGAGGACGGCCCCCAGAAACCATCTTCTCACCAGCAAACTAGTTGGTCCACTATAGGAGTGTACTGCTTAGTGGGGAAACAGTTTGTTTGTGACTCCTCAGACTGATGACGCCCTTCGGATGGAGGGCGAAACGTTTCTCAACAAAAAAAGAAACTATCCAGATGACCTGACTGAACTTTGTTGGATGTTTTACCTGGATTATAGAGCATGGACTTTGATGTCTAGAAGACATTGTGGTATCAGTGCGGTTAAACTACACAATGTGTTAGTTTTGTTAAACTCTTAAGAAATGGTTACTTGCCTTGGCAGGGCGCTCATCTCCAACGTGATGTTTGTCTGTTGCGCGCGTTTGTACTGACGGGGGTTCAAGGAAACGGCTCGGCTTGACAGAAATGGAGCGCTACCTCTAGCTTTTTAGCTTGCGCGTCTCTATGGCAGTGCCAGCAGTTGTCGACAGGAGTGGGGTAAAGACTGAAATGTGTCAGAGTGGTTAAAACATAGAAAACATATCAGTTTTGTTAAACTAGAAAACATATTTGTGGTTACACTCTTGTGATTAAAGTACAAACCGGATTCCAAAAAAGTTGTGACACTAAACAAATTGTGAATAAAAACTGAATGCAATGATGTGGAGGTGCCAACATCTAATATTTTATTCAGAATAGAACACAAATCACAGATCAAAAGTTTAAACTGAGAGAATGTTTCATTTTAAGGGAAAAATCTGTTGTTTCCAAATTTCATGGCGTCAACAAATCCCAAAAAAGTTGGGACAAGTCCATTTTTCCCACTGTGTGGCATCCCCCCTTCTTCTTCCAACACTCAACAGACGTCTGGGGACAGAGGAGACCAGTTTCTCCAGTTTAGAAATAGGAATGCTCGAGTGGTGGCGCAGAGGTTAGAGAGGTGGGCTTGTGATCTGAAGATCGCCGGTTCACGCCCCGGCCCCGACAACATCAAAAATTGTGGGTGGGGTAGGTGAAACACCCACACTTGCCCCCACCCTCATTCGCCCCACTCTGGGCCCATGAGCAAGGTCCTTAACCCCCACCATGTGCTCCCTAAAACAGGTCTCTCTTGAAAATGAGTTCTCGTGGCTCAATGAGACTAACCTGGATAAATAAAGGCTAAATGAAAAAAAAATCCATGTCTAATACAGGCCTCTAACTGTTCAATCGTCTTGGGCCTTCTTTGTCGCACCTTCCTCTTTATGAAGCACCAAATGTTCTCTATAGGTGAAAGATCTGGACTGCAGGCTGGACATTTCAGTACCCGGATCCTTCTCCTACGTAGCCATGATGTTGTGATTGCTGCAGAATGTGGTCTGGCATTATGGTGTTGAAAAATGCAGGGTCTTCCCTGAAAGAGATGACGTCTAGATGGAAGCATATGTTGTTCTAGAACCTGAACATAGTTCTCTGCATTAATGGTGCCTTTCCAGACATGCAAGCTGCCCATGCCACAAGCGCTCATGCAACCCCATACCATCAGTGATGCGGGAAGATGGCGCCGGTGCTGGTGGCTTGCCGTTCACCTCTGTCTGTTTTGATTGTTTTTTTCTGTTTTTGTCATTTTTCTTCTGTGACATAAACTCACTGCTTGTTTATGATCACCAACAACTTTTAAATATACAGTTATCCACTGCAAACTCTGCCTTGTTCGACCAATTTGGTCAGGGCTCTGGACCCCCACCCCCTCTGCTTGTTGATGTCCCGGTTTACCTGAAGCGTGCAGTGTTTCTGCCCGCCCGAAAACATCGCTCCAGGCGCCGTGGGAGACGTGCCGGCCGTCTCATGAAGATTAAAGCCAGCATCAAGCTCTCTGCTGCCTCGTCACCTGCTGCTGACCATCAGACGTTAAACTGTCCATCCGAATGCTTCGCTGATCCACTCAACTCCAGCTCGCTCCAGGTGCCCGGGCCTGGTTCACGCAGCGGGCGTGTGTGGTTTCGGCCGTCTCCAGTGGAACTTAACCAACTCCAGACTGTCTGCTGCATCATCTCCTGCCGACTATCTGCTGGATATTCACCTGTCCGGGTGCTTCGCAGATCCTGCTGGGTCCTGCCTGATCCCCGTAGTCGAGTCTGGCTCTCACTGCGGGCGCGCGCACAGCTGTGGTGTCTCTGGTCCGTGGAAGCGCGGTTCAAACTCCAGAAGTTTGAAACAGCTGATCTGTGCTCGGAGCACAGCTTTACCTTCACCTACTGGTCCTACAAAGATTGCTCTGCTGAATGTGCGGTCACTGGCAAATAAAACCTTCATCTTAAACAACTTTTTCTGCTCCAATGGACTGGACTTCATGTTTGTTACAGAGACCTGGCTCATCACTGGTGGGTTAAGTGTTTTTTCTGAACTTTTGCCGATGGATTGTGCCTTTTTTAATGCTCCAAGGACTTCTGGTAGGGGTGGTGGATTATTAACAGTTTTTAAAAAGCTCTGGAACTGCAGACAGCTACAGGCTGTGACTTTACAGAGTTTTGAACTGCTGCATTTTGAGCTGGGCCGCTCCAACCCAACACTCTGCAGCCTGATCTACAGACCATCCTCATACAACAAAAACTTCATAAGTGAATTTTCTGACTTTCTGACTGGAATACTGCTCAACTACGACAGGGTCTTGATTCTGGGGGACTTTAATGTACGTTTGCTGCTCTGAACAGCCTTTGGTGCAGGAGTTTCTAAATCTGATCCAATCTTTCAACCTTGTGCAAAATGTTGTTGGTCCAACTCATCAACAGGGCCATACACTTGATTTAGTTCTGTCTCATGGATTGTCTGTGGTTAATCTGGAAATTGGGGATGCTATTGTTTCAGATCACAAACCCATTTCATTCCAAACCTCTGTTATTCATGAGTCTAAATCCCCCGCTCCAGCCAAGAGTTGTCGAATATTTAACTCTTCAACCGCTGCTCTTTTTTCCTCTGCATTCATCACTGATGCTGCTTCAGTCCCTGAAACCTCTGCCTGTATTAGTACGCAGGAGCTGCTCAGTAGGCATGATGCAACCTGCTCTAAGATTTTAGACCTCGTGGCCCCGCTAAAAATCAGGCGACCAAAGTGGTCAACACACCCCTGGCTGAACGCGACCACTTGTGCAGCCAAATGTCTATGCAGGAGAGCTGAACGCAAGTGGAAAAAGGACAAATTACAGGTTTCGTTCATTATGTTAAAAACGTGTTTGAAAGATTATCAGAGCATCGTTAAATCTGAGAAGAACAAATACTTCTCCCAAATCATTGCTTCAAACTGTCAAAATCCCCGTGTTCTTTTTAATACCGTAAATTCCATTTTAAACGTGCCTCGGTCTGCCAGCATGGAGGCCTCCGTTGACATCTGCAACAACTTCACCAGATACTTTGCTGATAAGGTAGAGTTGATTAGGTCATCCATCCCCCTGTCCACAACTGATCCCTCTGTCTTTGTCCCTTGCTCAGCTGTCTTCAAACAGTTTGAACCCATTTCACTCCCATTTCTAAACAAAGTCGTTGATCAGATGAAACCCTCCGGTTCCCCTGCTGACCCCATTCCTGCGTCGTTTTCCAAACAAGTTCTACCCACGATTGGACCCTCTGTTCTTACTATTGTAAAAAGTAGTATTGTGACAAATGTGGTTCCCGATGTTTTCAAACATGCAGTAGTTCATCCGTTAATTAAGAAACCTGGACTTGACCCTTCAACTTGCTCAAATTTCAGACCAATCTCAAAACTTCCCTTCCTGTCCAAAATCCTGGAGAAAATAGTTTTCATTCAATTAAACAAGTTTTTGAATGAGAACAGAATCTTAGAAATTTTTCAATCTGGTTTTAAGCGACTCCACAGCACTGAAACAGCATTAGTAAGGGTTTGTAACGATATTATGATATCAAACGATTCCGGTCAATTTGTGGTACTTGTGCTCCTGGACCTTACTGCTGCTTTTGATACTGTTGACCACAGTATCCTTATATCACAGCTGGAACAGTCGGTTGGGATCACAGATGCTGCATTAGAATGGTTCCACTCATACATGAGTGGCAGGAGTTTCTGTGTCAAGGTTGGTAATAATATATCCGCCTCATTATCTCTTTCATGTGGGGTCCCACAAGGTTTGATTCTTTGACCCCTTCTGTTTTCACTTTATTCGCTCCCACTGGTGTCCTTCCCGAGGAAACATGGTCTTTCATTCCATTGCTATGCTGATGACTGCCAGATCTACCTGCCTGTGAAACCAGCAAGTGTTTGCTCCATTCACCCTCTGTTAAAATGTCTGGATGACATTAAGGCCTGGATGGCTTCAAATTTCTTAAGTTTTAACAATGACAAAACTAAAGTCATTGTCTTTAGCCCTAGCTCAACTGCCACCACTGATCCTGTCAACCTGGACTCTCTTCAGCCATATCTGAAGCAGTCTGGTAAAAATCTCGGGATGGTTTTAGACTCTAACTTAAAGTTTGACAAACAAATCAACTCTGTTCTGCAGAAAAGCTTCTTCCAACTCAGACAGGTAGCTAAGCTCAAGCCAGTGTTGTCCAGACCAGACCTTGAGAAACTAGTCCACACCTTTGTCACGACCCGATTGGACTATTGCAACACACTGTATGCTGGGATCAGCCAGGCCTCCATCTCACGTCTTCAACTCGTCCAGAATGCTGCAGCTCGGCTTTTAACCGGAACTCGTAGGTCTGAACATATTACACCGGTTCTGTCCTCCCTTCACTGGCTCCCTGTTCGCACGAGGATAGTTTTTAAAATTCTTCTGTTGACCATCAAATGCCTAAATGGCCTCGCACCCCTTTACCTCTCTGAGCGTCTGGAACCTTACGTTCCCTCTCGGGCCCTGAGATCATCCGATCAGCTGCTTTTGGCAGTTCCGAAAACAAGAAGCTCAGAGGAGATTGGGCTTTTTCAGTCATGGGTCCCAAACTCTGGAACAACCTGCCCTCCAACATCAGGCAGGCCACCTCCCTTCATCACTTCAAATCCCTGCTAAAAACACATCTGTTTTCTCAGGCATTTCACACAGTGTAAAATGATCTAGTGTTTTTTTTTTATCTGTGACCCTATGTTTTAAATGCTTTTTATTAATTCTTTAGTTATTATCATTATTAGTGTATTGTATATATATGTTTATATATTTTTCTCTTTAATTTACTCATTGATTGTTGTTGTTGTTGTTGTTAAGCACTTTGATAACTTGTTCTGTTTTAAATGTGCTCTATAAATAAATTTGACTTGACTTGACTTCTGAACGGATCGTTGATAACAACTTGGGCTATCCTTGTCCTCTCTGGTCCGGATGACATGGCGTCCCAGTGTTCCATAAAGAACTTCAAATCGTGACTCATCTGACCACAGAACAGTCTTCCATTTTGCCACACTCCATTTTAAATGACCCCTGGCCCAGTGCAAACGTCTGAGCTTGTGGAGCTTGCTTAGAAATGGCTTCCTCTTTGCACTGTAGAGTTTCAGCTGGCAACGGCGGATGGCACGGTGGATTGTGTTCACTGACATTGCTTTCTGGAAGTATTCCTGAGCCCATTCTGTTATTTCCTTGACAGTGGCATTCCTGTTTGAGGTGCAGTGACGTTTAAGGGCCCGGAGATCACGAGTATCCAGTAGAGTTTTACAGCCTTGACCCTTACGCACAGCGATTGTTCCAGATTCTCTGAATCTTTTGATGATGTTATGCACGGTTGATGATCCATCCATTTCCTTCCGCTTATCCAGGATTGGGTCGCAGGGGTAGCAGCCTAAGTAGGGAGGCCCAGACTTCCCTCTCCCCAGCCACTTGGGCCAGCTCTTCCGGGGGAATCCCGAGGCGTTCCCAGGCCAGCCGAGAAACATAGTCCCTCCAGCATGTCCTGGGTCTTCCTCTGGGCCTCCTCCCGATGGGACGTGTCCGGAACACCTCACCAGGGAGGCATCCAGGAGGCATCCTAAACAGATGCCCGAGCCACCTCAACTGGCTCCTCTCGACGTGGAGAAGCAGCGGCTCTACTCTGAGTCCCTCCCGGATGATCGAGCTTCTCACCCCATCTCTAAGGGAGAGCCCAGACGGTTGATGATAACTTAAAAGTCTTTGCTATTTTACGCTGGGTAACACCATTCTGGTATTGCTGCACTATCTTTCTGCACAACAATGGTAGAATTGGCGATCCTCTTACCGTCTTGGCTTCTGAGAGACACTGGCACTCTGAGAAGCTCTTTTTATACCCAATCATGTTGTCAATTGACCCACTTAGTGTTAATTGGTCTTCCAGCTGTTCGTTATATGCTCAATTTACTTTTTCCAGCCACTTATTACTACTTGTCCCAACTTTTTTGGGATTTGTTGACACTGTGAAATTTTGAATCAACATATTTTTCCTTCAAAATGTTACATTTACTCAGATTAAACTTTTGATCTGTCATCTATGTTATATTACGAATAAAATATTGACATTTGCCATCTCCACATCATTGCATTCAGTTTTTATTCACAATTTGTTTAGTGTCCCAACTTTTTTGGAATCCGGTTTGTACTTATATAACTACTATTACTTATAATGTGTATAATATTTACTTTTTTATTTTATCACTTTGATAAAGAGATTAATCTGAATGAGTCTTTTAGGATAGGGGAGTAGCGAGGGATCGGGGCGGCTCAGATTGGCTAGGAAGTAAGAAAGTGGGTCTTTAAGGAAAATAGGTTGGAACCACTGGACTAGTCAAC
This sequence comes from Nematolebias whitei, assembly GCF_014905685.2. Lineage (NCBI taxonomy): Eukaryota > Metazoa > Chordata > Actinopteri > Cyprinodontiformes > Rivulidae > Nematolebias > Nematolebias whitei. The sequence continues at coordinate 51,506,098 of NC_056506.1, read as the reverse complement.
TAGTCTATTCAACCCCTAGTCTGAAACAGATTGTCTTGCTGTTACCCAAAGCTGATTCCTCCTGTGTAGGAGGCTAACTCAGAAGTAAACCAGGGGCTATCCCTGCCCTTTATTCTGAATAGGCGAAGTGGAGCGTGTTCATTTACAAAATGAATGAAACTATTATGAAAATGGTTCCAAGCAAAGTTCACGTTGTCAGTTAATGATATGTGATGCCAGTCAAAGTGGAACAGATCCCAAAGAAAGGCTTGCTCACAAAAATGCTTCACATTCTGTTTTAGAATCATTCTATGTTTGAAATGAGGCATTTTTGTACCTCTAACAGCAGCAACTGCACAGTGGTCGTTTAGATCATTTATAAAAACTCCGAACCCAGTGTACTGATGTGGCATGTTCATGATGATAAGATCTAGAAGAGAAGATTTCACAGGGCACTTTGGATTAGGCTGAGTCCAGATGTTTGACTCTCCTCTCCTCTGTTGAGTCCAGATGTTTGAGTCCAGATGTTTGACCCTCCTCTTCTGTCTCTGCAGCTTTTCTCCAACTGACAACAAGTTTGCCACCTGCTCAGACGATGGTACTGTCCGGATCTGGGATTTCATGCGCTGCCACGAGGAGCGGATCCTCCGAGGTACTCAGTGGGACCAACATCAGGCCCACCCCACGATGAAACGTGTAGAGACTTTCTGATCGGTCCTAGAGCCTCAAACCTGATGGTTTGCTGGCTGACCTTCAGGGGCACCTGTAACAGTTCCTTCTTTGTTTTGAAAAGTTTCTGTGTTCCTGCTATAAGAACAGGTTGTTTTGTTCAGGTCACGGAGCTGACGTAAAGTGTGTCGACTGGCATCCAACCAAAGGTCTGGTGGTGTCAGGGAGCAAAGACAGCCAGCAGCCTATCAAGTTCTGGGACCCAAAGATGGGCCAGAGTCTGGCCACGCTGTGAGTTTCACACCCACACAACAGAGTCATCGCCTGCTGACTTCAGACTCACCTCTGACCTTTGTACGTCCTCAGCCACGCCCACAAGAACACCGTCATGGAGGTGAAGTGGAACCTGAATGGTAACTGGCTGCTGACGGCGTCACGTGACCACCTGTGCAAATTATTCGACATCCGGAACCTGAAAGAGGAGCTGCAGGTGTTCAGAGGGCATAAGAAGGAGGCCACAGGTTTGTCCACCTAAACGCAAGGAGTTGAAAGCATGAAACTACTCTATAGATTTACTAGTTCTCTGTCAGACTCAGTCTGCTGTCAGAGCGACGGTGTCCTGGGTCTTCTCCAGGGTCTCCTCCCTGTCGGACATGTCCAGAGCACATCCAGGGTCCATCCTTACCAGATGTCTGAACATCCTCAGCTGTCTCCTCTGGATGTGGAGGAGCAGCAGTTCTACTCTGAGTCTCTCCTGAAGAACTGAACTTCTCACCCTATTTCAAAGGGAGAGTCCAGCTCCCCTGCAGAGGAAACTCATTTAGATCTCCTGGATCCAGGATCTGAATCTTTCAGTATCTACCCAGAGTTCATGACCATAGGTGAGGGTAGGAACGTAGACCGACTGGTAAACAAAGCTTTGCCTTACAGCTCAGCTCCCTCTTCACTACAACGGACCGGCACAGAGTCTGCAATGAGGCAGAACATCACCCCAAACCTGGAGAGGACAGCACACCCTTTTCAGACTGAGGACTTGATCTTCATCCCAGCTGAAACCGCTCCAGTGAGAGCTGAAGATCACAGCACGATGACGCCAACAAGACCACATCATCTGCAAAGAGCAGAGATGGAATCCTGAGGTCACTGAACCACCGGACTCCTTCCGCCCCCTGGCTGCACCGAGAAATTCTGTCCATAAAAGTTATGAACAGAATCAGTGACAACTGGCAGCTGAAGGAGTCCAACTCTCACCCTGAAGGGTCTGACTTATTGTCGGCAAAGAGAACCAAACTCTTGCACCGCTTGTATAGAGACCGAACAGCCCGTAACAACGGACCTCCAATCCCATACTCACGGAGGACCCCCCACAGTGTACCCCGAGGAACACGGTCAAAAGTCTTCTCCAAGTCCACAAAACACATGTAGACTGGATGGGCAAATTCCCATGACCCCTCGAGGACCCTAGTGGGGGTAAAGAGTTGGTCCAGTGTTCCACGTTCCATGCAGTGGAACCTAGTTGGTTCATCATGGCTCATCTGAGGTTCAACCACCGGACTCTCTCCGGTACCACTGACCAGACCGTACCGGACAGTCTGAGGAGACGCTCCTGTTCGTCTCAGGTAGCCTCTGGTGTGTTGAACAGTGACGACATGTTCTCAGCCTGATAAATTAGTCAGTAGTTTTTATTTCCAGTTTTATCTCGTGTGTTTAAATCTAATCTATGACTTTGTTTTCTTTTTGGCCACATACAGCTGTTACCACATCTGGTCAGAGATCAGCTGTCACCCCTCCTTAAACCAAAACGATACGTAAAGTTCCATACGTGACTCCAGCTGACGGTAGTTTGATCATGGCCCATGGAACATTTTGAGCACTCAACCCTACTGTTCAAACTCCATAAGTCCTGGGGAGGGGGTGGGGGGGTGACGAAGTCTCCCCTGGTGGCAGTGAATCAGTGCCATAGGAACACGTACAGATGTTTTGAAATGTATGACCTTGTTCATGACTCTCACAGGGGGCGGGCGGGGCGCCCCCCTCAGCTGCTGTGAGGGAAAACACTAGCTGATGATGATGATGTTGTTGTTTCCTCATTAGCTGTCGCCTGGCATCCGGTTCACGAGGGTCTGTTCGCCAGCGGAGGCTCCGACGGCTCGCTGCTGTTCTGGAACACCGGGTAAGAACCAGGAGGCAGAACCTGAAAGCCCGGCGCTCTTTCTGTTCCTTACACTTGTTGTTTGTGTCAGTGTGGAGAAGGAGGTTGGGGGCATGGAGATGGCCCATGAGGGGATGATCTGGAGTCTGGCCTGGCACCCACTGGGTCACATCCTGTGTTCTGGTTCCAACGACCACAGCAGGTATGCACACCAGAACCTGCAGCATCAAGGATCCTGGCCTTTACAGTCTCCTCCAAAAGTACCGGCACAGCCCGGCAAGCCTCGTTTCTGTTCCCTGAAGACATTAAGATGCATTCACTTCACTTTATTCCAGTTCATTCCAGTTTATTGATTTATTTTTCATTTCATGCCAGTTCATTCCAGTTCATTCCAGTTTATTCCAGTTTTTTTTCCAGCTTGTTTCCATTTATTTCATTTCATTCCAGTTTATTTATTTTTTATTTCATTCCAGTTTATTCCAGTTTATTTCAGTTCCGGTAGTTTTGGAGGGACTGTCGGCGCTAACTCTTGTGCTCGTCGTATTCTACAGTAAATTCTGGACCAGGAACCGACCCGGGGACAAGATGCGGGATCGTTACAACCTGAACCTGCTACCTGGGATGTCAGAGGACGGCATGGAGTACGGTGAGCCTCACAGAAACTACTGAAGACCATGTTTGTGTTTGACTTGGTTCTGATGGACCTGCCTCGGTTTTCAGATGACCTGGAACCAAACAGCATGGCCATGATTCCCGGGATGGGAATCCCTGAGCAGCTGAAGGCCGCCATGGAGCAGGAGCAGAGCAGTAAGTTCTGGAAGCTGAAACAGAGATGATGATCAGGAGGAGGGGTCATTTAGGGGTGTCTACTGTCTGCAGGTAAAGAAGCAGCTCCAGAAGTGGAGATGTCCATCCCTGGACTGGACTGGGGCATGGACGAGGTGATGGGCAAAGACGCCAAGAAGGTTCCTCAGAAGAAAGTCCCATACGCAAAACCCATCCCAGCTCAGTTCCAGCAGGTACTCACACCTGTCCAGGTGACGATGATGTCATGTGACCACAGAGACTAAAGACATGCGTCTGTCTGCAGGCCTGGGCCGAAAACAAAGTTCCCATGATGCCTCAGTCTGCAGACCTGATCAAAGACCGAAGCATGGACCTGAAGGTGGACATGAAGAAGAAGACACAGGCGGAGCTCGAGCAGGAGATGGCAGCGCTCCAGTACACCAACCCCCAACTGCTGGAGGTAAACAACAATACACCAACCCCCAGCTGCTGGAGGTAAACAACAATACACCAACCCCCAGCTGCTGGAGGTAAACAACAA
>NC_056506.1:51500668-51501871 GCF_014905685.2 Nematolebias whitei | reverse complement strand
GTTGGCACGGGTCAGACTTCAGAACCATCAGAGTTGGAACGGGTCAGTCTGATTCTTTAATGTTTCTGTAAATAACTTCTTCATGGTGTTTATTTCTGGTTGGTTCTGCTGATGTTTCTTTCACAGGTCCAATAAAGGTCTCACACCCAAACTCACATGGACCTCCACTGTGTCTGAGCTCAGTTTTGTTTGACACGTCAGATCTCCTCCAGAAAGCCATGAAACAGAACCTGTGGTACCATCAGAACCTGCTGCTGTTCACGGGTCAAGACGTCTCTGATTAGACCTAGTTTTCACACAGAAACTGTCTGAGACTTACTTTATACTCTGTGTTTCTGCCTGCCTCATGAGCTGCTAGCTGCTGCCTCCCCTCACCATGGCAACCAGTGACTCAGCAGCTTCTGGGTCTTGATTGCACAGCGTACTCCTCTATTTCCATCATGGCTGCCCCATAGATATCCATGTCACTGCACGATCTGGACCATCAGCTTATTTGCGCAGGCGCTAAAAGAAATCCTTCTGGGAGGCCTTTAGATGTTGCAGATCACAGAATTAATGGATTTTCAGGCTTTCGACTTTAGTCACCTGCAATTGTTCCTGGAAAAGAAAACTTTTGCAGATGTGAATAGCAAAGTCTGCCAGGAGGAAGTTTCTACAATAAAGCTCAGAAAGAGGACTTTTATTAAAATAAAGGTCTTCTGTTGTAAGTAATGGCTCCACCAGAGGGCGCAGTGACAGCGTAAATACTTGACAGTCCAGTCAACAATAGTTTTATACTGAATTATAATTTTCAAAGTAAATGAAGACAGTTCTTATTCAATGTGTGGCATGGAGGCTGCACAGCTGCAGAAAGAAAAGCTTTGCAGAGAGTGGTGAAGGCTGCACAGAAGATGTTGGAGTCAGTCTCCCCACCATCACAGACATCTACACCTCCAGATGCAGGAAGAGGGCCACCTGCATCATGAAGGACCACACTCACCCAGCACACACACTTTTTGTCCCACTCCCCTCAGGAAGGAGGTTGAGGAGCATTAAGTGCAGAACCACTAGACTGAGGAACAGCTTCTACCCTGAGGCTGTTAGACTCATGAATCTCTAACCAGAATAATCACTGTGAAAAACCATATCATGTTGCTGCTGATCTGTTTCATGTTGCTGCTGATCTGTTTCATGTTGCTGCGGATCAGTTGCATGTTGCTGCTG
>NC_056506.1:51498111-51500658 GCF_014905685.2 Nematolebias whitei | reverse complement strand
GTTGCTGCTGATCCGTTGCATGTTGCTGATCTGTTTCATGTTGCTGCAGATCAGTTTCATGTTGCTACTGATCAGTTTCATGTTGCTGCTGATCAGTTTCATGTTGCTGCTGATCACTTGCATGTTGCTGCTGATCAGTTGCATGTTGCTGCTGATCCGTTGCATGTTGCTGCTGATCTGTTTCATGTTGTGTTCATTCGTGCTCATCTGCTCACTCAGACTCATGTTCGTGCTGCTGTTCAGTTGTTGTTTTTATCTTGTTAGTGCTCAGTGTGTTCTAGTTGTTTTTCTGAGTTCATATCTTAGATCAGGGTCTGCAGCCTTTACGATCAAAAGAGCCATTCCTGTCCCTTTGTTCACTAAATTAAACGTGTCCAGAGCCACAACACCTGCTACAACTGGGATTCTCAACTGGTGGCCCACGGACCACTTGAAGTTTGTTGGAGGGCGCTTTTCTGGACAGTAGTGTTTATAAAAGTAAAAATATCTAACGATTTTTAACATTTATTGATATTTTTACGCTCCAAGACAAAAACAAAAGACAAGATTCTTGTAAAGAAGGAAAAATATTTAGTTTTTGCCCAGTTTCTAAAAACTAAAACAATAAATTGCATTCTTATGTTTTTTTATTATTATAGAAAAATTACGTGTCCTACTTTGAAGAAATAAACCTTAAAGTGAAAGTGAGTATGTTTTACTCCTTGTTTCTAGTATTCATATATTTGCTAAATAAATTGCAGGAACACGACTAAAACTAGCCCTTTTAGTCGTTATAACCAATAAAATTCTGTTTAGTTTCAGTTGTGGTCAACGCTGCAGAGGGACCAAAGAGCCGCATGTGGCTCCAGAGCCGCAGGTTGCAGACCCGTCTTAGATCTTATGACTGTTTTTATTTACAGTTTATACTTTTGTTGGATGTATCTGGGACCCCGAGTACATAATGTCGTTCCACCTCGTGTACCACGTGATGTGAATGACAATAAAGAACCTTGAATCCTAGAATTAAATCAGCTGACAGGTGTTTACAGTTAAAAGTATTTTTTTAAGTCTAGCATATTCTAAAGTATTTCTTTTAGCGCATGTGCAACTGAGCTGACGGTACGGATCGTGCAGTGACAGGACCTCTGGTGTTCAGGAGGATGCAGTCAGAGGGTGGGCAGGAAACAGGAAGAGAACTGAACACGGAGTTTCAAAATAAAGCTCATAGATACTCTTCAGAATAAGAGTCTAACCGTTAGTGTTTCTGTGGGGCTTTAGAGAAGATGATGTGTTGGCAGAAATCATTCTGGATGTTCTTCTGGTTCTAACAGAACATTAGCTCCACGGTTACCATGGCAACCTGCTGCTGCTAAAGCCCAGTATGAGAACGTATCAGGTCCCTTAAGGAAGAACAAAACTTTGTTTTGATCCAGCTGACCGTTACATTTTAAAGTTTAAAAACCGATCCAGAGACGAGTCTCAGACTGAACCAACACCAGGACTCTAATCACAGAGCTGGTGACCCAAACAGGAAGTGGCATCAAACATCACACACCTCCTTCCTGTAAGGATCAGTAAAACTACAGTTGGCCCGCGTCATTAAAACATGTTTGTTTTTTCCCGACAGCAGAGTTCCTGCAGAACCAGCTGAGTTCTCCGTCCTGAAGTTCCACCCACAGTCCAGTTGTTTACGTCTCATCATTTACACTTTACAAAGATCAACATTTTCTAAACGTTTGGTTCTGAATAAAATCATCACAGGCTGCTCACATTTTCAGGGAAACTCAATTCCCCGAGGTTTCCCAGATTTTTTAATCCTGAAATTGCAGGACATATTTCAGTCACAGGAACCTCTCAGAACTGAAGGTTCTCAGGTGGCAGCACAGTCACATTCTGACAGGAAGTAGACCGCAGCCTACGGTACGAGCACACGGCAATCATTCCTAATCGTTATACTGTGGAACATCACATACTAGAAAACTACCGTAGACAATCAGCGAGGACACGTCCTCTGTAGAAGAACAGTGTCTCCACGCATTACTCAAGGACGGGGCCCCGCCACGTCAATGGAACTGAGACCTGCCTACCAGAACAAGAAGCCAGGGGGTGTTTCCTGATTTAATCACTAGACCAGTGGTTCCCAACCTATTTTCATCACAGTGGACCCATACTGAGAGATTGTTTTGACCGAACAGACAAGGAGCAATAAGTGGCTGGAAAAAGGAAATTGAGCTGGAAGACCAATTAACACTAATTAGGTCAATTGACAACATGATTGGGTATAAAAAGAGCTTCTCAGAGTGTCAGTGTCTCTCAGAAGCCAAGATGGTAAGAGGATCACCAATTCCACCATTGTTGCACAGAAAGATAGTGCAGCAATACCAGAATGGTGTTACCCAGCGTAAAATAGCAAAGACTTTTAAGTTATCATCATCAACCGTGCATAACATCATCAAAAGATTCAGAGAATCTGGAACAATCGCTGTGCGTAAGGGTCAAGGCCGTAAAACTCTACTGGATGCTCGTGATCTCCGGGCCCTTAAACGTCACTGCACCTCAAACAGGAAT
>NC_056506.1:51495825-51498011 GCF_014905685.2 Nematolebias whitei | reverse complement strand
AAACAACAACACACCAACCCCCAGCAGCTGGAGGTAAACAACAACACACCAACCCCCAGCTGCTGGAGGTAAACAACAACAGCAAACAACACACCAACCCCCAGCTGCTGGAGGTAAACAACAACAACAAACAACACACCAACAACACACCAACCCCCAGCTGCTAGAGGTAAACAACAACACACTAACCCCCAGCTGCTGGAGGTAAACAACAACAAAAAACATTAATTTTCTTCTTTTGTAATGCCAGCATTTAATCCAGTGGCACTTACCAGGTTCTGTTTATTCTCAGCAGATGAAGATGAACCAGATGAACTCAGACGGGAACATGGGGCCCCCACAGGGACCTGGCTCCATGCCTTCATTCCAGGGCCCCGGGGGTCCTGGTGGTCCTGGGCCTCCTGGCTCACAGGGGTTTCCTCCAAACATGCCTCCTCAGCAGATGTCCAACATGGGGCCTCCTATGGGCCCTGGAGGGATGCAGACATCTTTCATGCACCCTGGACAAATGGGGCCCCCCTCTGGACCCCCACCTCATCAGGGACCCCATCAGGGCATGATGGGACCTTCAGACATGCAAGAATCACAGAGACATCCTGGCCCCCCAAGAAACATGGGCCCTCAGGGTCCTCATGGTATGGGACCCAGAGGGATGCAGGGGCCCCCTGGGGGGATGATGGGCCCCCCTCCTCGAGGAATGGGTCCAAGGGACCCTCAAGGACCACCCCCACAGGGTGGAATGATGCCACCTCAAGGAAACATGATGGGGCCCCAGGACCCAATGCAGGGTGGAGTAATGGGGCCCCCACCACGGACACACAGCAACGTGCCCAACAACTACAGGGTGGGCAACATGCAGGGGTCCCCTGGAGGGATGCATGGGCCCCCTAGTGGGATGCTGGGACCCCCGGGTAACATGCAGGGGCCAACGTACATGCAGCACCAGGTGGGTTGGAGTGATCTGGTTTAGGATCAGGTTTAGCCTCATGGTTTCAGGTGTACTAAGTCTGTTCTGGTCTCTGCAGGGTCAGAACTCGGGGCCCATGATGCATGGGATGGGCCCACAGGGGCCCAACAACAAAGGTCAGTTCAATGTCCTGCTGTATTGTTTCTTGATCTGTCTTTTGTGGCCCTTCAGGGGCCTCAGAAGTTTGTTTTCAAAGTATTTAATTAGTCTTGATTCGTTTTCATCAGACCCTCGGGGGCCACCACCCAACCACCACTTGGGTCCTCCTGACCGGCAGGGTCCTGGTGGTATTGGAGGACCTGACCAGGGTTCAGGCTCTTACTGGGGAGACAACCAGCAAGGACGACGTGGCCCGCAAGACTTTGAAGGGGGACAGGACTTCCATGCCCGAGAAGAGGATGGCTGGAGACCAGGACCTAGTCCAGGATTCCAAGGGGGAGGTCACAGAGGGGTCGGAGGAAACTGGGGCCCCGATGAGCGCTTCAGTGGGAGGGATTTCAGAGGACGGCGGGAGGACAGGTGAGACCTTAAGGTTTGCAGTTGGGAAGTTTTTCTGGAGTTTGTTCTGACTTGATTTGAACTCTTGTAGGTTTCGAGGAGGTGGGCCCGGTAGACCTGGGGGGCGGAGCTACACTGATGAGTTTGGAGGTCAGGAGGAGGGCTTTGATGGTGCAGAGGAAATGGGCCGAGGTTGGGAATCTGGAGGTCGCGGAAGACCGCCGAGAGGAGGAGGTCCACCGAGAGGAGGTGAGGGGGCGGAACTACCTGGCCCCTTTAACTGTGAAAGAGTAGAGACAGATGTGGGAGGGACTTTATACCTGATGGGTTAAAATACTGTATATCAAACTAGAAACAAAGCGTTTTTTGTAAAATACATTGTGAACACTGACTGACTGATTAAATGTTACAGAAGCTGAAACTGACTTTGTAAAAATTAAAAAATAGGCTAAAAGATAAATAGATAAATTAAAGACTAGTTTGATGAGTTAAAAGCTAGATAGACGAGTTAAAGACTAGTTGAAAGAGGTAAAGACTAATTGAACGAGGTAAAGGCTAATTGGGTGAGCTAAAGGCTAGTTGGGCTTGGTAAAGACTAGTTGGATGAGGTAAAGACTAATAAACTAGGTAAAGTATTTAGACAAGGTAAAGGCTAGTTGGACGAGACAAAAGCAAGTCGGACGAGGTAAAGGCTAGTTGGACGAGGTAAAGGCTAGTCGGA
>NC_056506.1:51494022-51495815 GCF_014905685.2 Nematolebias whitei | reverse complement strand
GGCTAGTTGGACGAGGTAAAGGCTAGTCGGACGAGGTAAAGGCTAGTTGGATGAGGTAAAGACTAGTTTGACAAGGTAAAAGACTAGTTGGATGACGTAAAGGTTTGTTGGATGAAGTAAAGTATAGTTGGACAATGTAAAGGCTAGTTAGACGAGATAAAGGGAGGTAAAGGCTAGATGGAAGAGGTAATGGCTTGGTGGACAAGGTAAAGGTTAGTTGGAAGTAGGGCTTTAACAGACTACTCGAGTAATCTACACATCAATTCCTAGGACACCTATCCAGGTTTTTAATTTCACGACGAGTATTTGTGGTGACGTCATTACGCCGCCGTTACGTCATTGCGTCACGTGATCCGCACAGGCGCGGGTTACAAAATGGATTCCTTCAAGCAGACGGATGGAGCAGAGCAGACCCAGTCTTGACAAACGGGTAGAAATGCATCAGTAGTCTGGAAATATTTCACTAAAGATGAATCTTCTAGTTCAACTACCGTAAGGAAACAGAAGATGAAACAACTTCCTGACTGTTTGGAGCGCGTGCGAACCGGTGTTACACCATATTTTGTGACAGTAGGGGGCGGTGTTGCACTGTTGCAGGTCACAGAGTATGGTGTAACACCGGGTCCAATTTACCGAACCAGCTTCCTTCTGACCTTGTTTCACAAACAAAAAGCAAAACATATTATTCTCTAAACCTATTTAAAAAAATCTATAAATATATTAATCTCTAAAACTAAACTTAATGCGCACCACAGCTGGCGGTGGTGAGGGGTGGGACCCCCACTGTTTTTAGTTTCGTTTTCGACGTGTTGCACGTTTCTTCACGTTAGCAGCTTAATAATAATAATAGTAACTAATAGTTTAGTTTTTCCTGTGACTTATTTGCAGTATGATAAATGGTAGGAGCAAAATATATGCTCCCAATGTTTAGTTGGTCTTTTTTTGCAAATAATGACCTTTTTTGTGGTTTTATTTATTTATTTATTTATTTATTTATTTTTGTATCTTTAGATCCTATGATGTCATCAAGTACTCGAGTTCTACTCGAGTTTTATTTATGTTAATGTCGAGTTTAAAAATTATGTAGCCGTTCAACCCCGAGTTGGAAGACGTAAAGGCAATTGGGACAAGATAAAAGCTAGATGGATGAGGTAAAGGCTATTTGGATAAGTTAAAGCGTAGTTGGATGCCGTATAGTCTAGTTGTAGGATGTAAAGGCTAGCTAGAGGAGGTAAAGTCTAATTAGACAAGTTAAAGGAAGGTAAAGGCTAGTTTGACGCCATAAAGGCTTGTTGGAAGATTTAAAGGCTAGTTGAACAACGTAAAGGCTAGTTGGAACAGGTAAAGGCAAGTTGGACGAGGTGAAGGCTAGTTGGATGACGTAAAGTCTAGTTGGACGAGGGAAAGGCTAGCTGGATAACGTAAAGGCTCGTTGGACTAGGTAAAGGCTAATTGGACGAGGTAAAGGCTAGTTGAACGAAGTAAAGGCTAGTTGGACAAGGTGAAGCCTAGTTGGACGAGGTGAAGCCTAGTTGGACGAGGTGAAGCCTAGTTGGACGAGGTGAAGCCTAGTTGTCGAGGTGAAGGCAAATCGGACGAGGTAAAGGCTAGTTGGATGAGGTGAAGCTTAGTTGGACGAGGTGAAGCTTAGTTGTCGAGGTGAAGGCAAATCGGACGAGGTAAAGGCTAGTTGGATGAGGTGAAACCTAGTTGGACAAGGTGAAGCATAGTTGGACGAGGTAAAGGCTAATTGGACGAGGTAAAGGCTAGTTGGACGAGGTGAAGCCTAATTG
>NC_056506.1:51493081-51493922 GCF_014905685.2 Nematolebias whitei | reverse complement strand
GTGTGTGTGTGTGTGTGTGTGTGTGTGTGTGTGTGTGTGTGTGTGTGTGTGCTGTGAAACGGGGTTCTATGTTATTGGTGGCAGTCAGTTTGAAGATTAAATGGGACTCGCACCTAGAGCTGATGGTGTCACAGCTGTTTCCATAGCAACGCAGCATGAGTGCAAAACAAATGACGGAAACCTCCGCTGATTTTATTAATCAAGTCAAGATGGGGGCAAGCTGTTTGGTGTTATGTGACGTTTAAAGGTGGGATACGTTTGAGTGATGAATGAGACCAAACTCGTGAACCTCCTCCTGCAGCTGCAGCCATAATGTCCAGGTGAACGTTTGATCCCTGACCGGCTGAAATCAAACAACTTCCTGCAGCCTCACGTGGTCTGAGCTCACCTTTTATTGTGACACGCGTCTCTTCCTGTCCTCAGGCCATGATGGTTACCGGGACGACGGCTCGTCTCCAGGGGGCCGCGAGCGTCCCTCGTCTCTGCAGGGTATGGACATGGCGTCTCTGCCCCCCCGGAAGCGTCCGTGGCAAGACGGGCCAGGAACGGGAGGAGACCTCCGAGAGCGCGAGTCCCCTGGAGGCGATGGAGGTGAGGACAGTTTGAGTTACCATGGCAACTGAACCGGCTCCCTGTCAGACCCTGGTTACAGCCTCATCAAACTGGTCAGAACCACAAACGGGTCAGAATACAGAACCATCAGTCTGTTGTGGTCAAACAGTTTAGGTTTTCTACAGCTGGTGACTTCGTTTGTTCGGGTTCATTACAAATGTTTTAGCTGAGTGGGTCGGAGTACACCCCCCCCCCCCCCCCCCCCCCCCCCCCCCCCCCCCCACACCCC
>NC_056506.1:51490345-51492981 GCF_014905685.2 Nematolebias whitei | reverse complement strand
CCCCCCCCCCCCCCCCCCCCACACACACACACACACACACACAGTTTTAACAGCACAGAATTATTCAGAACCACCAGCCTGCTGGGTCTTACATCAAGGTCTGTAGGAATCTCCTAACGTTCTTCAGTCCAGCATGTAGTTTGTACAGAAAACCAATTTGAGGCTTATTTTTCAGGCTGCTGGTGATTCCCTCTGAGCTGTTGTCTTTTTGTTAGTTGTTGTTTTCAGCAGCTCTCCTCTCCGCAGGTCGTTTTCCTCAGAGGGATGACGGTGGCTATCCTCCATCTGGTCGAGGTGGACGGGGTGGCTGGGGTCCTGGAGGAGGTCCAGGACCGGGTTCGTGGAGAGGAGGACCTCCACCGAGAGGAGGGCCAAGAGGCGGTGGGCGGGGACGATAGCCCTAGAGACCAATAGAAACCTCCCGTGGTCCCCATCTCCTGTGATCGCCTCCTCAGACCTGAGATCAGGTCCCAAGGACCTGCAGACTGAGTCCTGGTCACGTGAGCCACCCCGGGTGGATGTCTGCAGTGGGGGTGGAGCTGCACACCTGGGCTGACAGGTGGAGGAGGAGGCGTGTGTAAAATACTGTAGAGACTCGTGGTGGCTGTTTGTTTGATTGCAGCTCCGCTGCAGCTTTTTGTAACAGATTTCTATGTGTTTGTGTTTTCACCGAGGGAACAATAAAGATTCACACTTCAAACTGTCTCACCTGCTGTCACGCGGCTCGGAGCCGGCCCGGCTCACCACAGCCCGGTACCAGCCACTCGCATGTCCGTTCTTAGTGAAGGCCCACCTGTCATAACCCGGCTGAATGTCTCACTACATTACCCAGAAGGCATCAGTTACAAACAGGAAGTCCTGTTTCTGATTGGATCAGAGTATTGCTGCTGGCAACAGTTGTAGCCTCCCTTTAAATCCTGAGACAAGAACAGAAGCGGGTCAGAACCATCTTTTATTTACAGTCTGAATTTACAAAACGCGTATCATGAAGTCCAGAACCCTGAGAGTCCAGACTGGACCAGTACCAGTGCAATATGTTCTTAACTGTCTAAGACAACAAAGGCCCGGTCCATGCTGGGAACAGAACCGGTACAGAGGAGTTTAATGTTACATTTTTCATAAAATCCAGAACTGGACCCCCCAGCCCAGGTTTTGTAGTGTCTTCATCAGAACTGGACCCAACAGTTTTATTGTTTATACCGGACCCTGGCGGTCCAACAGGGTCTGAACTTTGGTCCTTGGATCACCAGAGAGTCCTGGAGGTCCCTGCTGACCCGGTCAGATGGGCAGGGTCTTGCCGGTCCTCCTGAGGCCGGAGGCCATCAGGCCCCCCAGGAGGCGGAGGCCGGCGCTGCCCCCCGGCAGCAGGGTCACCACGAAGCCCAGGATGAGGGTGATCTGCAGGCCGGCTCCCAGCGCGGTCAACGCGGTGCTGTGGAGGCTCAGGGCCGCGTACAGGGTGCCCCCCAGGGCGCACAGGTACCCCGCGGCGGCCGGGGAGGTGTGCAGGCCGGACAGCAGCCTGCTGGGCCCCCGCAGGACCGCCGCCGCTGCGAGGGCGAACGCGGAGCCGAGGGACCAGAGCAGCGCGAACTTCCGGGCGTAGAGCAGCAGCAGCGGCGCGTAGAGGGCCGACAGTCCGAAACACAGGCCGGAGAAGGAGCCGAGCAGGCCGAACAGAACCAGCCGCTGCCGCCGGCTCAGCCCCGGCAGGCACGGGTCCGGTTCGGTCGACCACGGCCACGACAAGCCGCTGCTGATGCCAGAGGAGCTCTGGCCGGACCACGGACTGGACCATCGACCGAACCAGCTCCCAGGAACCGGCTCCGGTTCGCCCAGGTCCACTGCGGTGCTGGACGGAGACACGGACTTGGAACCGCTGCCTTTGGACTGGGACAAATACTCCTGAAGCTGCCGGTTCAGCGCCGCCATGTTGTTTTGGTTCCCTCACCCACTTCCGGTACCGTGGAAGCAGCTGCCCTTATATGGTGCTGCCCTCTTCCGGCTGAAAGTAGATTCAGACAGATTTGGGTCTGAATGTTCTGTGAAGGTTTTTTTTTTAGCAATAAGTATTGAAACGTTTCATGATTAAATATTTAAAAGCTTTTATTTACTTCATGTCACAAGAGTTGGAGTCAGAGATTCTTTATTGTCATACACTCATGTGGTTCATGTGGTGGGACGACATTATGTACTCGGGGTCCCAGTTACATCCAACAATAAAATGTAAAAGAAAAACAGTAGTAAGATCAAAGATATACATCTACATACATACATCTAAGATTACTAATATCTTTTTAGGTTTTACTTTAATCATTAAAAAGCATCTGACATGTATGTTCCTGTTTTTAGTTTTCTACATTCGCCTTAGAATCTAGCTGGGTTTTTTTTGTTATCTTTTTCTTTTAGCCATCCTATTTGTAAAAAAACAAAAAAACTGCAGTATGACTTTTTATAACTGTTTATTGTTGTTGTTGTCCATTGTTGTCATCTTTCTTTGTTAAATCAGGTCTCTGTTGTAAATGAGTCCTCGAGGCTCAATGGGATTTACCTGTAGAAATAAATGAGGACAGCAGGACATGTATGAGGACAGCAGGACATGTATGAGGACAGCAGCACATGTATGAGGACAGCAG
>NC_056506.1:51487342-51490245 GCF_014905685.2 Nematolebias whitei | reverse complement strand
GTATGAGGACAGCAGGACACGTATGAAGACAGCAGGACACGTATGAGGACAGCAGGACATGTATGAAGACAGCAGGACACGTATGAGGACAGCAGGACATGTATGAGGACAGCAGGACATGTATGAAGACAGCAGGACAGTGGTGAGTTGTTCTGTAGGAGTGACAGAGAGCTTCAAGGTGGAGGTGGGAGTGCATCAAGGATCAGCTCTGAGCCCCTTCTTGTTTGCTCTGGTGATGGACTGACTAACAGATGAGGTCAGGCAGGAATCCCCGTGGACTATGATGTTTGCAGATGACATTGCGATCTGTGGTGAGAACAGGGAACAGGTGGAAGAAAACTTGGAGAGGTGGAGGTATGCACTTGAAAGAAGAGGAATGAAAGTCAGTCGTAGTAAGACAGAATAAACGTGCTCATCTGCTCACACAGACTCATGTTCGTGCTGCTGTTCAACATATTGTTTTTATGCTATTAATGCTTAATGTATATTTAATTGATGTTTTTCTTATTTTATATATTTGATCTTATCACTGTTTTTTTTTTTTACATTTTATTGTTGGATGTAACTGGGACCCTGTGAACATAACTTTGTTCCACCACATGTACCACATGTGATGTGAATGACAATAAAGAATCTCTGACTCGTTTGTGTGTGAATGAGAAGGAGGAGGTGGAACAGTGAGGCTACAAGGAGCAGAGGTCACAAAGGTGCAGGACTTCAAGGACTTGGGGTCCACTGTCCAGGAAAATGGGGAGTGTAGTAAAGAGGTGAAGAAGAGAGTCCAGGCAGGATGGAGTGATGGAGAAAAGTTTCAGGAGTGATTTGTGACACAAGGGTGTCAGTAAAGGTCAAAGGAAAAGTTTACAAGACAGTGGTGAGACCAGCTATGTTGTATGGTCTGGAGACAGAGACATGGACAAAAAGACAGGAGACAGTTACCTCAGAGGACTTCTGGACTCACTCCAGGTGATCCATTTTAAGCTACAGAGGGTTTGATGTTGCAGAGTGTTGGACTGAAGATCCAGCTTCCTCTAAAGCTCTTACACCTCTGGATTATGTTGCACGTATGTTGTGCACTGACAAACCTGCTCCCTGTGTTTTTTCCATTCATTCAACCTTTATTTCTACACGTTAGTCTCACTGAGCCACAAGGACTCATTTACAAGAGAGACCTGATGTAGACAAAGAACACAGATGAGATACAACAATAGACAATCATAAAAAGAATATAAAATGAAAAGTAAATAGAAGAAATTATATAAAAACAGTAAAAAAAAAACGGCTAAAACAAAAAGCGATGTAGAAAACTACAAACAGGAACATCTGCAGGAACTTGGATGTTTGAAGTCACTGAGAGAGGTCAAAGGTCGAGAGCTTCAGATCTTTTTACAAGATATTCCAGGAAACAGGAGCGGAGTAGGAGAAGGCCCTTTTGTCTAGTTCAGTCCTCACTGAGGGAACACTGCAGGTAATGATGTCCTGAGAGCGCACGCTGTAGCTGCACTCACACAGAGACATGTAGGAGGAGATGTATGAAGGCAGCAGACCAGGAAGTGATTTAAAGATGGAAATGTACCAGTGGGAGAGTCTGTGTGGAGTTAATGGTGACCAGTTAACCAGTGGATACTGGGTGCAGTGGTGGGTACGGTAGTTACAGCCAGTTATGAATCTTAGTGCACCATGATAGACAGCATCCAACATCTGCAGCATCCAACATCTGCAGCATCCAACATCTGCAGCATCCAACATCTGCAGCATCCAACATCTGCAGCATCCAACATCTGCAGGTTCTTGTAGGAGCGTTCATGTAAATAATGTCACCAAAATCAATGGAGGGAAGGAAAGTCACAGATACAAGGTGTTTCCTAACATTCAGGGTTAGACAGGATCTGTTTCTGTTAGGATTTGTGGTCGGAGCGAACCCAGAGTGCAGAACAGGGACTCAACTCGGCAGAAATACAAAAATAGGTCTTTAATGATAAATGAAAAGTACAAAATAAACAAGCTGACGGGGCAGCAAAACTTACATAAACAAGGAGGGAGGCACGGGGAACTCAGGAGACACGGGGAACTCGAGGAACCAGGAAGACAAGGAGAGACTCAGGAGATTCAAGAAAGTGTACCCAACGAAGACAACCCGACGAAGGACAAGACAGAATAGGACGGCTTAAATACTGGGAGAAGACGAGACATGATGACAAACAGCTGGGACGAGACACAGGTGGCAACAATGGAAACTAATGAGGAGCACGAGGGAAACAGACACACCGGGCCACAGAAAAGTAACATCCTTACAGTACCCCCCCCCCCCCCCCAAGGACGCCTCCAGGCGTCCCCAAAAGACCCCCCTCCCGAAGGACTAGGGTGGGTGGAGGGTGGCACTGCAAGGGTGGAGGGCCCGAGGAAAACACGAGGACCAGAGAAAGGACACGAGGGGCCAGAAAAGGGACACGAGGGGCCAGAGAAAATACACGAGGTATCACAAAGAACGAGACACGAGGAGCCAAAGAGAAAAAGGACACGAGGAACCACAGAGAAAGAGACACGAGGAGCAAAAGGACACGAGGAACCAGAAAACGAGGAGCCAGAGAAAAACAAAACACGAGGAGCCAGAGAGAACAAGGAGACACGAGGGATCACAAGGAATATGGACGGTCAAGGGACCGTCCCTAAGAGACACTGTTCCGGCGGGCGGCCGGGAGGCTGTCCATTAAACCGGGCCAGGTCAGGGGGGCGGCCGGGAGGCCGTCCAAAACACAGGGCCCAAGGGAACACTGCTTGCAACGTGGAAGCCTGGAGAGCTGCAGCGGACGACGTGGAAGCCTGGAGGGCTGCAGCGGACGACGTGGGAGCCTGGAGGGCTGCAGCGGACGACGTGGGAGCCTGGAGGGCTGCAGCGGACG
>NC_056506.1:51486053-51487242 GCF_014905685.2 Nematolebias whitei | reverse complement strand
AGCTATCAGGAGATTTTGGAGCACTTCATGCTTCCATCTGCTGAAAAGCTTTATGGAGATGAAGATTTCATTTTTCAGCACGACCTGGCACCTGCTCCCAGTGCCAAAACCACTGGTAAATGGTTTACTGACCATGGTATTACTGTGCTCAATTGGCCTGCCAACTCTCCTGACCTGAACCCCATAGAGAACCTGTGGGATATTGTGAAGAGAAAGTTGAGAGAACAAGACCCAACACTCTGGATGAGCTTAAGGCCGCTATCGAAGCATCCTGGGCCTCCATAACACCTCAGCAGTGCCACAGGCTGATTGCCTCCATGCCACGCCGCATTGAAGCAGTCATTCATGCAAAAGGATTCCCGACCAAGTATTGAGTGCATAACTGAACATGATTATTTGAAGGTTGGTGTTTTTTGTATTAAAAACACTTGTCTTTCATTGGTGGGATGAAATATGCTCATTTTTTGGGACAGGCATTTTGGGTTTTCATGAGCTGTATGCCATAATCATCAGTATTAAAACTATTAAAGACCTGAAATATTTCAGTTGGTGTGCAATGAATCTGAAATATATGAAAGTTTCATTTTTATCATTACATTATGGAAAATAATGACCTTTATCACAATATGCTCATTTTTTTAAAAAGGATCTGTATGGATGCGTCAGGGATGCTCTGACCTACATTACATATGTAGATTGTAAAGAGGGTGGGTCCTAAGACTGAGCCTTGTGGTACACCATTATTGAATGTTAAATAACTGGAGGAAGTACCATTATGTTGAACACATTGCCTCTGGTCTGAGAGATAGTTAGAGAACCAACCAATAGTGTGTTCTGAGAAACAGATTTCTGAGAGTTTATGACACAAGATGTTCTGATCCACAGTGTCAGAATCTTTAGACAGGTCTAAGAAAAGTGCAGCACAATAATCCTTAGCATCCAGTGCTTCAACAACATTATTAAGAACATTCAGTGAAGCGGTGGTTGTGCTGTGTTGTTTCCTGAAACCAGATTGATGTGGAGGTAAGATGTTAAATGAGTCCAGGTCATTTTTGATTTGAGAGTTTATCAGTTTTTCTAGAACCTTGGCTAAAATGCAGAGTTTAGAGATTGGTCCATAGTTGTTCAGTGAGGTGGGGTCTCCTCCCTTCAGCAAAGAAGAACAAAGGCTGTTTTCAAGTGTCTGGAT
>NC_056506.1:51483927-51485953 GCF_014905685.2 Nematolebias whitei | reverse complement strand
GTGGTCCTGCTGCTCAGAGTGGTGTCTGATTTTAATCTTAAACTGACTCTTTACGTGCATTCCTGTTGATGATGCAGTAGACGTGGTCAGTTTAAGATTAAAATTACTAAATTTGTTACTGTTTTTGTTGTGGATGATGATTGTTTTGTTTATGTTGTTGATTATTATTTCTTTGTTTTTGATTATGATTATTTTGTTGTTTTTATTGATGATGATGTTGGTTGTTGTGATGTATGTTGTTATTGTCGTCAACATTGTTTGTATAGTTGATGTTTTTGTTGTTATTATTTACACTGTGTTTCAGTCAGACACAGAGTTCTGGGATAAGATGCAAGCGGAGTGGGAGGAGCTTGCTCGGAGGAACTGGTTGGAGGAGTCAGGGAGTCAGTCCCCGGTCCCGACCACCACCATCTCACCTGTGGAGCAGGTAACGATGATGTCATCATTAAACTCGTAAATTTGTGATTGCTTCATTTATTTTTTTTACTTTATTTAAATTTAACTCTGAACCACAGGAAAACTTTTCCAGAGTCTGAGAAACCAAACTGACCCCAGCATGTGTGCTGGAGCTCTGCTGCTTCAGAACTTAGACTGGTCCCATGTTCCCAGCATACATCTGTGTACTTCTACAGATCAGCAGATTGTCACAGAGATGATAATCTGCAGCTTTAATCCTCTGGACTGAGATCAACTGTGACGGGCACAGCAGTAATCCTGCTCTAATCCCGCCCTCTGCCCATGTCTTACATCACCATGGCAACGGGGGTGATGTGGAACATCTGGTCACAGGTGTCAAACAGATCCCCAATTAGCTCCATTCTTCTGTAGATTCAGATTAAAACAGGAACTTCCTGGTGGTGTTTCACAATAAAAGCTTACAGAAAGTAGGAAAGGAAATAAATATTTAAATTTAGATGATCTACCTGACTAACGAATCGAAGCTGATAAACTTTCTGTCTTTCTGGGTCCTGCAGGGTTCCAATTTAATCACCAAGAACCCGTACAGAGACCGGTCCAGCACCTTCACCGAGGCTCAGCAGAAAGCACGACAGGGAGACCTGAACACTGCTGTCCTGTTGCTGGAGGCCGCCATCTTACAGGACCCACAGGACGCCGAGGTGACCCGTTACAGCCAACTGATCCTGGTCCCGTTCTCTGGCTTGGTCTGATTGTGGTCCTGGTTATGAACTGGATCTGGTACCACTTAAGGTCGTCTCCTCTTCTGGTGCATTTCAGGCCTGGCAGCTGCTCGGAACAACTCAGGCTGAGAATGAGAATGAAGAAGCTGCTCTCCTGTCTCTGCAGAGGTCAGGTGTCATCCTCAGTGACCCGTTGGTTCATTAAGTGATGAAGGGAAACACTAACTGCTCACCTGCTGCAGGTGTCTGAAGCTCCGCCCCAACAACCTGCCAGCTCTCATGGCACTCGCTGTTAGCTACACTAACAGCGGCATGCAGCTGGAGGCCTGTGCTGCTCTACGCCGCTGGATCAGCCACAACCTGCGGTACAAACACCTGGTCCAGGAGAGCAGGAACTTCCTGAAGGACTCCCCATCCACGCCACGCAGGGGCACCCAATGCTCCACAGCAGCCAGGTAAAACACCTGAACGAGCCCTCAGAACCCTGAAGCTTCCAGTCTGAGCTATGCAGATCCCATGAGCCCCGCTGATTGTTGCTATGGTAACAGATCCACCCACAGATCATTTATTCAACCTTTATTTAGACAGGTAAATCGCATTGAGCCTCGAGGACTCATTTACAAGAGAGACCTGATTTAACAAAGAATGATGACAACAATGGACAATCATAAAAGAGGTGTACAAACTGAGAATAACAAGTGAAAATGAAATGGTACAGTAGTTTCTTGTTGATTAGAGGCATCCGTACCCTCCTGAAGCTCCACGATAAGTGAAAAACTGCAACGTAGGAATAATAGTATAAGTAGTGAGTAGTAGTTTATTTTAGTATATATACTGTGTATATGTGTATATATATATTTATATACATATATATATATATATATATA
>NC_056506.1:51470604-51483827 GCF_014905685.2 Nematolebias whitei | reverse complement strand
CCTCCCTTCAGCAAAGAAGAACAAAGGCTGTTTTCAAGTGTCTGGATGGAGTTTTGTCTCATGGAGAGATTGAAGATGTGGGTCACAGGGACTGTGATGATATGAGCAGCCAGCCTTAAGAAATAAGGTGGAAGTTCATCTGGACCTGCAGATTTTTTAGGATCAGGAGTCGAACCAGTAACTGAGCAGAGCCAGAGGGGGCACAGAGCTGACCAGCAGGGGACGGTGTCTTTTTGGTCCATGTGTTCTCGTTTTTCAGAACCAGCTTGGTCAGGGTCCAATGCAGACATGTTCCTGTTGTTAGTTTTCTACATTTGTCTTGGAATCTAGCTGTTTTTTGTTTTGTTACCTTTTCCTTTTAGCCATCCTATTTGTTATAAAAAATAAAAAAAATAAAAAATAAAAAAACTAGTATGCTTTTTTATAACTGTTTATTGTTGTTGCTGTTGTCCATTGTTGTCATCATTCTTTGTTGAAATCAGGTCTCTCTTGTAAAAGAGTCCTCGAGGCTCAATGGGATTTACCTGTATAAATAAAGGTTGATTGATTGATTGATCATGGAGCTCAGAGAGTCTGAGACCCAGTCAGAACCAGAAATCAGAACCTGCTGGCCCTGTGTAGATCTGTCTGAACCCTGACCCCAGACTCCGATACTGAACCCTGACCCCAGACTGATCCAGAAGCCAAAACCTGTGACCTTTGACCCTGCCCAATCTAAACATCCATCCGTTATTTTTCCCGCTCTTTCTTTTCCAGGTGATGTCCATGTCCAGCAGTCACTGCATGACAGGCGGGGGACACATGGCCAAGTCTCAGTCCATCAAGGGACACCTGGACAAGTCTCAGTCCATCACATGGACATATACAGACAAACAAGACAGACAACATTCCGTCTCTCACCCCGGGGGACAATTTAAAGTTTCTGAACCTAATATGGAGGTTTTTGTTCTGTGGGGGGAACCCAGTAGACAGTTTTCTCTGAGGACATCTGACCCCCCTGAGCTGAACTCCAGCATCTGACAGGTGGCTGCAGGACTAAGTCCTGATAAGAGGATCAGCTGTTGTCTGGAAGTGAAGCATGCTGGGAGCCGGCAGCCTCTTGAAGCACGACTGCCCTCTGAGCTGGAGAGACACAAGTTCTGGTCTGGTTTCCATCCAGGCTCTGTTACCTGTCACAAAGACAGTTCTGGTGCAGATCAGGACTCTTGGACAGGACCTGTGAGGTTTGGACTCTGGCTGTGGTCCAGAACTGAAGGTGTGATGGATCCTGAGGCCCCGTCCCCTCTGCAGCGTTTCGTTGTGGCGAAGCGATCCATCAACTCCATCTTGGATCAGCTGCTGGCCTTCGTGAAGGACGGGTCAGCCTTCATGGACGGTCAGAACCACTCAGAAAAAAACAGAGCTGTAGGTTCTGGTCCAGACACCGGTCCAGAACCCTGGTCCATATTCTCCATGGTCTGGTTCCACCTGGTGTTCTGCAGATTTCATTTGTTTTTTTCTATGTCTTCCTTTGTGTGTCTGTATTGTTGTGTAATTGTTTATTGTTTTTTTGTGTGTTTTTGTTTGTTTGTGTGTCTGTTTGTTTGTTTGTTTGTGTGTCTGTCTGTTTGTTTGTTTGTGTGTCTGTCTGACTTGTCCAAGAATTGTCTGCTTGTTTGTTTGTTTGTCTATTTGTTTGTGTGTTTATGTGTTTGTTTTATTTATTTGTGTTTGTGTGTCTGTTTGTTTGTGTGTCTGATTGTTTGTCTGTCTGTTTGTTTGTTTGTCTGTCTGACTTGTCCAAGACTTGTCTGCTTGTTTGTTTGTTTGTGTGTTTATGTGTTTCTTTTATTTATTTGTGTTTTTGTCTGTTTGTTTGTTTGTCTGTCAGTTTGTTTGTCTGTTTGTTTGTCTGTCAGTTTGTTTGTCTGTTTGTTTGCCTGTTTATGTGTTTGTTTTATTTATTTGTTTGCGTGTTTGTTTGTTTTCTGTTTTATTTATTTGTTTGTGTGTTTGCTGTGATGTCAGAGGTGTGGCGGAGCCCAGACCTGGGTCCCGAGGCCCTAGAGGAGCAGAGTCTGGAGCTGCAGCGCTGTGCGTCCACACTGTCCACCATCAGGGAGGTTCTGCTCAGGAGACACATGAAGGTGGCCTTCTTCGGCAGGTGAGAGGGACAGGAAGTCAGATGTTTCCTCCGAGCATGCTGGTGTGAGAATCTGGACCAGGTCCATCCCTGAAACTGGTCCGACTCTTTACCTTCAGTGTCTTGTTATTTATTCCCAGATGGAGAGGAAACTTTATCCAGACCACTTTAGAAGATTACAGAGGGTCTGGAGAACTGTTAATCAGAGTCAGAGTTTCTTTATTGTCATTCGCACCTCATGTGGTACATGTGGTGGAGCGAAATTATGTACACAAGGTCCCAGTTACATCCAACAATAAAATGTATAATAAAAACAGTAATAACATCTAAGATATGAACTAAGAAAAACATCAACTAAATATACACTAAGCACTCATAACATAAAACATTGAACATCACCACAAACATGAACATGAGTCTGTGAGCAGATGTGCACGCATGAACACATCAACATTGAAACAGATCAGCAGCAACATGAAACAGATCAGCAGCAACATGAAACTGATCAGCAGCAACATTGAAACAGATCAGCAGCAACATGAAACAGATCAGCAGCAACATGATGTGATTATTCTGGTTAGAGATTCATGAGTCTAACAGCCTCAGGGTAGAAGCTGTTCCTCAGTCTAGTGGTTCTACACTTAATGCTCCTCAACCTCCTTCCTGAGGGGAGTGGGGCAAAAAGTGTGTATGCTGGGTGAGTGGGGTCCTTCATGATGCAGGTGGCCCTCTTCCTGCATCTGGAGGTGTAGATGTCTGTGATGGTGGGGAGACTGACTCCAACATCTTCTGTGCAGCCTTCACCACTCTCTGCAAAGCTTTTCTTTCTGCAGCTGTGCAGCCTCCATGCCACACGTTGATGCTGGAGCACAGGATGCTCTCCACTGCACACCTGTAGAAGGAGGTGAGGACTGAGCTTCCAGACCAGCTCGCCTCAGTCGCCTGAGGAAGTAGAGTCTCTGATGATCTTTCTTCATCAGGCTGGTGGTGTTGTTGCTCCAGCTGAGGTTGTTGTTCATGTGTACACCCAAGTTCTTGTAGCTGGAGACCACTTCCACCGCAGATCCTCTTATGTTCAGGGGGGTGTAGATGTTTTTGTTCCTTCTGAAGTCCACAATCATCTCCTTTGTCTTCTTCACATTGATGTGAAGGTTATTCTCTCTGCACCAGCTCTCCAGGTGTTCCACCTCCTGCCTGTAGCTGGACTCATCATTGTTTGTGATGCATCCCACCACCGCTGTATCATCTGCAAACTTTACAATGTGACAGCCTGGATGGGTAGCTGCACAATCATATGTGAGCAGAGTAAACAGGAGGGGGCTCAACACACATCCCTGAGGAGAGCCAGTGCTGAGGGTTATGGTGGAGGAGGAGAGGTTGTGGATCCTCACTAACTGTGGTCTGTTTGTTAAAAAGTCTAGTACCCAGTTGCAGATGGAGGGGCTTAGTCCTAGTGTGGATAGTTTGTCCATCAGGGTTTGGGGGATCATGGTGTTGAAGGCGGATGTGAAGTCCACAAAGAGCATACGGACGTAAGAGTTTTTCTGCTCCAGGTGGTTGAGTGCAGTGTGGACCACAGAGGAGATTGCATCCTCTGTTGATCGGTTCTCACGGTATGCGTACTGATGAGGGTCCTCGTTGATGTTGATGGTTGTTTTGATGTGAGTCATGACCAGTTTTTCGAAGCATTTAGCGACTATCGGGGTGAGGGCCACTGGCTGATAGTCATTCAGACCAGTCACTGTAGAGCTTTTTGGGACTGGGATGATGGTGGCAGTCTTCAGGCAGGGGGAACTGTCTCCAGGGTAAGTGAGGTGTTAAAGATGTCTGCCAGCACCTCACAGAGCTACTCAGCACATTCCTTCAACACTTTTCCGGGGATGTTGTCTGGGCCAGTTGCTTTGTGCGGATTAATCCTCCTGAAGGTACTCCTTACTTCTGCTGAGGTCACGCTGAGATCCAGACCATTTGAAAATGAAATGAAGATGTAAATCAGGCTTGACTAATTTAACTGTGTGGACATGTCCTCTGTCCGTCCATTACCAGGACCAGCAACGGCAAAAGCACCGTGATCAATGCCATGCTCAGAGACCGGGTTCTGCCCAGCGGCATCGGCCACACCACCAACTGCTTTCTGAGTGTGGAGGGAACGGAGGGCGATGAGGCGTACCTGACCACCGAGCTGTCCAACGAGAGGCGGAGCGTGTCTGTAGGCCAGCAACTATCTGACATGTTCTGTGCACGTGTGGCTCCACTGAGCTCTAACTACACTTCCTCTCCAGACGGTGAACCAGCTGGCTCACGCACTCCACATGGACCCGACACTGGACTCTGGGAGTCTGGTCCAAGTGTTCTGGCCTAAGAGTCGCTGCGCTCTGCTGAGAAACGAGCTGGTGCTCATGGACAGGTAGACCGGGTTGAAGCAGGTTTGATTTTACAACCACACTGTGGTCTCTGATGTAACTTTATAAAGTTTGTTCAAAGTTGTACAGAGCGCCAGGTAACACTGAACCACATTTAGTTTCTTTTCTGCACAGCAGTGCAGGAGTTCATAATACATGAATTTTATAGATTTTGGTGTTTAGAGCAGAAGATGCAGTTCTGCTGCGGATACAAGTTCAGATGTTAGTGAATGTTCCTATAAACACCAAGACATTCATTCAACCTTTATTTCTACAGGTTGTCTCATTGAGCCTCGATGACTCATTTACAAGAGAGACCTGATTTAACAAAGAATACAGATGAAATACAGACAAGAGACAATCGTATAAAAGCATATGTAGATGATGGAACAAGTCTGACTGGATGATGTCAAATGCAGACTGCAAAAGCTGGAAAACTTTAGCAACTGTTTTAGCTTGACAATAAACAACTGTGTCGTCAGCGTAGAAATGTAAGGATGCATCAGGGATGCTCTGACCTACATTATCTATGTAGATTTTGAAGAGGGTGGGTCCTAAGACTGAGCCTTGTGGTACACCGTTGTTCAGCAGTCTGATAACTTGTGGGATGAAACTGTTGCAGAACCTGGTGGATCTAGTCCTCAGGCTGCGGTACCTCCTGCCTGAGGTCAACATAGAATTGTGTGACATCTGACCTGTGGTTTCTGACCTTCTGTGACCTCTGACCTGGGCTGCAGGAGGTGTGATTTATTTTCCCTTCACGTTTTGGGTTCTTACTTTGATAAAACATTTAAATAACTCGGAGGATGACGTATCATTCTGTCTTCTCTCCCTTTGACTACTGACCCCTGGCCTGTGCCCCCTGACCTGTGAGCAGCCCAGGCACGGACGTCACCCTGGAGTTGGACAGTTGGATCGATAAGTTCTGTTTGGACGCAGACGTCTTTGTTCTGGTTGGGAACGCTGAGTCAACACTGATGAATACGGTGAGGAAACATTCAGGTAATTTTCTGCCTTCATTGTTTGTTTGTTTGTCTCCTGAAGGGAAAGCGTCAGTTTAGATATGACTAAACGTGTTCAAGAGAACAGAGAAATGTAAACAGGACGGGACAGTTTCAGGATCAGGATGCGAGGAACTGAGCCACCAGGACTTTAGACCGGTCTCATTTGTTTGATTCTGCAGGAGAAACTTTTCTTTCACAAAGTCAGTGAGCGAATCTCCAAACCCAACATCTTCATCCTACACAACCGCTGGGATGCCTCGGTGACGGAGCCGGACTACATCCTCCAGGTGAGCCCAGAAGTTACTGTGGTAGGCCCCTCAGATCACAGACCTGAGTGTCCAGGGACCTGTAACAAATCATCCCCCTGCCATCTAGGTGAGGAAGCAGCACCTGGACCGCTGCGTAAGCTTCCTGTCTGAGGAGCTGAGAGTGGTCGGGCCAGATGAGGCAGAGGGCAGGATATTCTTCATCTCAGCCAAAGAGGTTCTGACCTCCAGGATGCAGCGAGCGCAGGGCATGCCTGAGACAGGTGAGACAGGTGAGGGTCAGTCGTCAGCAGAGAGAAGTCCAGGAGAAACTGACAGGAAATAACGTTCAACATTGACTCAGGAGGAAAAGACTGAAGCAGAAATTCTTTTCTTACCTGATATCAAAGAAAATCAGCAGAACGCTTCTGAGGTTTGTCTGGTGGAAACAACCCTCAAAGCCTCCAGCCTTTGTGAAGAACATCTTTCAAACGTCTTCAGGTCTTCAGTTCTAACACCACAGAACTTTGATGATGCTGAGGTTTGGTCCTGGAGTGGCTGATCAAGGAATGACAGGGGTCCACTGGGTGTTGTGGGGCTGGAAAATGAAGCAGCCAGAACCACGATACAACTTTATCCATGGATGTAGTCTCTCACTGTCAACAAACCAGAACCAGATTTGGGTTTGGTTCTTTATAGGACAACATTGAGGGTTTGAAACCAAAGCCAATCATCTAACAGGTCAGGTCTGAGGACAAACAAAGAGAAAATCAACCAAAGTCCAAAGAAAGACCTTCAGAAGGTCTGGAGAACTGTTGATTCAGAATCACTGTAACAGAATACAGGAAGTCTGGACCATTGAAGGGACAATCTGTAAAACTGGAGACTGAACCAGGAGTTCCAAATTGGACTGGATCAGGAGTTCTGGGTTAGAGATGATTTAAAAATATAAAAAGGACTGGATCAGGAGGTTTTTTTTCCTGTGAAAACTAAAAGTCTCTGCAGTCTTGGACCTGATTGTACTGAACCTGAAACTTCTGCAGGTGGTGCTCTGGCTGAAGGGTTCCATGAGAGGCTGGCTGAGTTCCAGAGGTTTGAGAGGACATTTGAGGTAGAAAACCACAAAAACATAAAATGAGTTTGAAGTTTCTGATGAGCTGAGCCAGAACTCTGCTCAGACCTCAGAGTCCAGAGTTTGGTCTCAATGTGTTTCTGAAGAGTTCTGACCCGGATGAGCTGGGCCTCTGTTCTGCAGGAGTTCATCTCTCAGTCGGCGATCCGGACCAAGTTTGAGCAGCACACAGTGAGGGCGTGGCAGATCACTGAGACCATCAAAGCCATCATGGACACCGTCAACATCGCCTCAGCAGACAGGAAGTGAGTCGAAACAAACCCACTCTGTCCTCTAAGTCCTGTCAACCTGACTTCTGACCTTTGACTCTCTAACAGGATCTGCTGCCTGGAGGAGCGTGAGGAGCAGCGAGACCGACTGGACTTTGTCCGAGGACAGATGAACCATCTGAGCGACAGCATCAAAGATAGGATCAGAACTCTCACTGATGATGTCACTGCTAAGGTATGCACATATGCACAGCCTCCTGAGGAGGACCGACTCCCTCAGGTACAACATTCACGCTTGTCAAAACCTCAGGTTCAGGACTCAAGCTGTTCAGAACCAGAGTAGGACTGCTTCTGTAAAGACAGACTCCTCAGGTACAGCACTTACCAAGTTTATAAACTCAAATTGTAATGGTCAGCGACCCCAATGACCCCTCATCTGCTCACGCCTCTACCCCTCATGCCATGTTTCTGCCCATCCTGCCATAATCCTGCATTCATGCTCTGTTCTCTTTCTCATGCCACCTGCCATAGTTTCTGCCCCTCATGCCATTGTTTCTGTTTCTCTCTGTGTTTTGCTTATCACCTTCCCTCATCAGCTCCTGTCAGTCAACCGTTCACCACGCCCCTGCAGCACTCAGCTTCATTCCTTGCACATGTACAGCTCTCTATTTAAGCTCCAGGCTCACTCTCCGTCTCTGCCATATGATGATACCTCTCATGGTCCCTGATATCAAGTCATTCTTGTTCCTGTTCACGCCTGACGTTTATGCCTTGTTCTCTGGATTTTTGACCTCGCAACTTGCCTTTTGGATTCCCTGTTTTTGCCTACTCCTCGTCTGGTTTTGGACTCTGCTTTCTGCCCATGGTACTGACCCTGTTTCTGATTATCATGACTACGCTTCACGGATCATGACTTGGCTTTGGTTTCTACTCTCTGCCTTCCTGTTCATAACACTTGCTTGGACAACCAGACCTCGTTTTTGGATTTGCCCCCCACGGACCATGTACAGCACCAGTTTTGCTCCACAGCTGCTCCACCAGTGACGTCATTGCTGCCACTCTGACAGGTGACTCTCCCTCCAGCCTGTGAGGACCTGGCAACAGCTGATTTCCTTAGATAGAGAACAACAAAGTCCATGCTCAATAATCCAGGTATAAAATCCAACATTTTTCAGTCAGGTCATCTGGACAGTTTCTTTTTTTGTGCTGAAACGTTTCGTCTTCTATCCGGAAGGCTTCATCAGTCAAGGAAACTTTGTTGTTTTCAACCAGTTTGACAAGACTGTCAACAAGGAAGAGGGCTGGCAATGGAGGAGGGGCGTACCAAAGAGACCATCTTATCACAAGCAGAACTGGTTTGTTCCACTTTGGAGTAAGCTGTTGGAGGAAGAATCAGTTTTGTTGTGTTTCCTTGACTGATGAAACCTTCTGGATGGAAGGCGAAACGTTTCAGCACAAAAAAAGAAACTGTCCAGATGACCTGACTGAAAAATGTTGGACTTAGATAGAGAACTTTACTAATTAGCGTTTATGTGAATGTTCCTGTAAAGTGCCCTGAGACAACTTTGTTGTGATTTGGTGCTTTATAAATAAACTGAATTGAATTGATCCTGACTCTGTTCTTTTGTAACTCATCTGTCTGGCTTATTTCAATCCAAAGCCTGGTCATGACACAAATATAGGAACCACCTGAATCCAAACATCAGGTATATGACTTATTTAGTCTAGAACCTGAGGAGGTCTTTCTCTACAGAATCAAAACTCACTGCAGTTTAGAGTAAAGGTAGTTGAAATGGAAGTTTCCATGTTTCCATAGTAATGGCAGACAGTCCTCTCTGTGGTTAGGTGACTTCTGTGCTGTCGGATCAGATTCACTCCCTCACAGTTCTGGTAGAGGAATTTAAAGCCGACTTTGATCCAACTTCAGAGACTCTGGAGCTCTACAAAATGGTGAGACTCAAATTCACACACTAATGGAAAAATTGATCAATAATGGAGCAGATTATGAAATCTGATGTGAGTTTGTCCTAAAGAACTGATCAGTAACTCGCTTGGACCCACATGGGGCACCAAATGTTTGACAGTTCCTGCCAGGAATTTTTTTTTCCTTGTTAAGACTTTTGATTTTGATGAAATCCTTAGAATGCAAATAAATTTGGTTCATATCTGCTGATATGTGACCAGACAGCAGCTTTTACTTTGATGATGATGCAAACCTAAAACTGTGTTTCTAAATATTTCAAACCTTTTTCCTGATGGAATTGCCCGTCCTCTGCTGTAAGAGAACCTGCAGATCCTTCTATCTCAGCTCACCTGCGTTCTTACAGAAACTTGTGCAACACGTGGAGGAAAGACTGGTCAGCTGTTTGACTCACTGCTGCTCCATCAGCATCCTCCAAGATGTCAGCGAGGTCCAGAGGCACATGATTGGTACCAACTGGTTTGAGTTTGGTTCTTTTTCTCCATCTGTACCAAAATTAGAACCTCTCAAATTGGTACCGATGGACTTTGTCTCTCTGTCCATAGACAGTGTCCGTCCTCTCCTGTCTTTGTCCGTCCAGCAGCAGCTCTCTCCCTCTTCATCCTTTGAGATGACCTATGACCTTAGCCTCAACACTGTCTGTGCAGACTTCAAGGAGAACATTGACTTCCAGTTTTCTCTGGGCTGGACCGCCCTCGTGACCCGCTTCATTGGAGTCACTAACGCCCACCGGGCGCTGAGCGGCAAGCACGGACTTAAAGTGAGTAAATTTTCAGTTCAAACTATCAGCTGTATTCAGATCAGATAAAGAGATGCTTCTGTCTCCTCAGGACAAATCCACCTTCAAGGATGAGATGGTGGTTTCCATAGCAACACATCTGGTCTCTTTCACTTCAAGGGCATCCATCACTGTGCTGGTGATTGGTGGAGTGGTAGGTCCATGAAATGTGATGCTGAACAGAGGGCAGTTGAACTGATTAATGTGTGTCCATTTAATTAGTTAGAAAATGGTTCAATATCCTTGTTAAAGACATTTAATTAAAATAATTAATAAGAATTCGTTCATCTAGTTATTGACACTAGTGGCACAGAGGTTAGAGAAGGTGAGCCTGTGATTGGAAGGTTGCTGGTTTTACTCTCTGGGCTGATAACATCAAAAATGTGGGTGGGAAAAGTGAAGCACCAACACCTGCCTCCACCCTCTTTGGCCTCACTCTGGGCCCTTGAGCAAGGCTTTAACTCCCCCCACTTGTTCCCCTGGGCACCCTGGATGCAGCTCTCTGCTCCACACAGAGGCTGTGGCACCTCGGTGTAGCATATTTATAAGAAAACTATGCTGCAATATATCAATGTAAATAGTTTAAAGCATAAAAAATGTCAAATGGGCTAGTTTCTCAGAAGATAAGGTACGACTCATGAAGGAGCAGACAGACTAGAAGTTGCAGGTGATTTATATTTAGAGTGAGGGAAAAATATATACAAATTTACAATATCAGTGAAATAAACATATGGCCATATAAAATATGAAAAAGAAAACAACCAACAAAGAAAAAGGGAAAAACAATCCCACAAACCCACACCCCTCAGTTCTTTCACCCAGAGCTGAGGTTGTTTCAGCTCCCAAGCAAGTTATTCAAAACTCTTGGTTCAGTGCAGGTCCGGGGCTCACAAACGTCCTATTGAAGTAGGAACAAAATTGTTCAGTTGGCTGCAAGGAGCCTCCTACCAGCCTGGCAGGAGAAACAGCAATCTTCAGGCACTACAAGTGCAATCCAATCTTTAGGCTCAAGGCCTGGACTTCCAGCTCGCCATCAACCTGGCCTGCGTAATAAAACAGGACCATTTTCTCAATAAATATATATTCAAACATTCTAGTGTGCACACAACTTCAATAATTAGCACTCTTTGCACAATAAATATTTCCAATCATTTTCACTAAATAAATACCAGGTTCAATATACTTTACATTTCATGAGAATTCAATAAACATACATCATGTAATTAACACGAATAAAACAAAATCCAAGTATCCAATAAATACTTAAAGCACCTTATAAGTCTTGAATTCAGACTTATAAGGCAGTATGATTGTCTAAGTCTACGTAACAGTGAGTCATTTCATCGCTACACAACAACCGCTTAACATTAGCAATAAGCTAACGCTAAAAATAGCACACAGAACCTCACCAGATCCGCAGTGAAATCCAGATCCTCACATAATTTCCTCTTTTGTCCACAAAAGGTAAGTGGCTCCTTACAGCTCCGTTCCTCCCGGCATGTTCTGATAGTCCCTACCTTCCTGCTCCAGCTGATATACTCTCCCAAATTGGCTACGGGGCCGCACATGATTAACACTGAACAGCGATTGGCTGCTCAGTGGTCCCGCGAGAATAGATGCTAATACGTCAACAGTTTTAACTATCGCGGGATTTTCAAAACAGAAGGGGGCTTAAAAGTGAAATGACAGAATAGAAATTTAAAATCTATACCCGGGTTACATCGGTGTCTGTGGTTGTGTCAGGAAGAACATCGGCATAAAAACAATCGCCAAATCTTGGTGTGAGTTAGTTCTCTGTGGTGACCTCTGAAGAAGGAGCAGCCGAAAGAAAGAGGAAGAAAAGAGAACTGAACTAGTTATAAGAGTTCATTCAACTGGTTGGATAGTTAAGTTAATAATTTTATACTTCTGTTGTGATTTGATGCAATATACTGTAAATAAACTGAATAGAAATTGAATTAAGTGAACTAGTTGGCTGAAAAATAATATAATTGAGTTTATAAGAACTATGTAAACTAGTCAAAAATTTTAACTTGATAATGAGAGTTAAACTGCTTAATAAGAAGTCAATCAACTGTTTAATAAACATTACTCGACCTAGTTGAACAACCTGCCCCTCAACATCAGGCAGGCCTCCTCCCTCCTGATGTTCAAATCCCTCCTTAAAACGCACCTGTTTGCTCTGGCGTTTAATACGGTGTGAGTTAGTTTATTTTGTTCTGTGTACCTCATTTTAAATTCTGTTGTTTTATGATTGACGTTTATTTTTACTGCTTGTTTTTCCTTAGTGTGATCATTAGTGTGTGTTATTGCTCCAGTAATTTTAATTCTGTATGATGTTTTTGTTTTGCTGCCTATGTTTTGCTACATTTCTGTTAAGCACTTTGATAACAGTTTATCTGTTTTAAATTGTGCTCTACAAATAAAGATGACTTGACTTGACTTGACTAGTTAACAATTTAACTAAACTAGTTAATGGGAGTTCATTAAACCACTTAGAAAGAGAAGTAAATTAGTAAACCAGCATTAACAAGTGTTTGTTAAACTTGTAAAATTGTTCATTAAACATGCTAATAAGAGATAACTGGTTAATGGGAAGGAAACTGGAAAACAACTATTTAAATTGGTTAATGGGAGTTTATAAAGTAGTTAGAGATAAACTTGTTAAAGTGTTTGATACATTTTTTCAAAGGGAGTTATTCTAACTAGTGAACAAGTGGTAACCTTGTTAACAAGGCTTATTTAAGCTTGGTAATGAAAATGATTAAGGGTAGTCAACAAAAGTTAAATGGTATAGAATTTTACTTTAATTTAGACAGGAAGTCTCATTTACAAGAGTGATCTGACTTAAACTGCTCCCATGGAAATAAAGCTGTTTAACCATCAAAACCTAGTGTTGGACAATTAAATGGGTTAGTGAAAGTTGATAATTGGTTAAAACTAAATAACTAAGGTAATGAGTTATTGAAACTGGTGAAGGAGAGTTTACCTAGTTACTGTCAGTTATACTAGATAACCTGGATTCATTAGACTTGTACAGACAGCTTCTACCCTGAGGCTGTTAGACTCATGAATCTCTAACCAGGAGAATCACTGTGAAAAATCACATCATGTTGCTGCTGATCTGTTTCATGCTTCTGCTGATCTGTTTCATGCTTCTGCTGATCTGTTTCATGCTTCTGCTGATCTGTTTCATGTTGCTGCTGATCTGTTTCATGCTTCTGCTGATCTGTTTCATGCTTCTGCTGATCTGTTTCATGCTGCTGCTGATCTGTTTCATGTTGCTGCTGATCTGTTTCATGTTGCTGCTGATCTGTTTCATGCTGCTGCTGATCTGTTTCATGCTGCTG
>NC_056506.1:51466892-51470594 GCF_014905685.2 Nematolebias whitei | reverse complement strand
TGCTGCTGATCTGTTTCATGCTGCTGCTGATCTGTTTCATGCTGCTGCTGATCTGTTTCATGCTGCTGCTGATCTGTTCATGCTGCTGTTGATATGTTTCATGCTGCTGCTGATCTGTTTCATGCTGCTGCTGATCTGTTCATGCTGCTGTTGATATGTTTCATGCTGCTGCTGATCTGCTCATTCCTGCTCATCTGCTCACACAGACTCATGTTTGTGCTGCTGTTTGACGTACTGTTTTTGTGCTACTAGTGCTAGTTGATGTTTTTCTTTGTTCATATTTTAGATCTTATCACTGTTTTTCTTTTACATTTTTTACTCTTGTTGGATGTAACTGGGACCATGTGTACACAATTTTGTTCCACCACATGTGGTGCGTATGATAAATAAAGAACGTTGAATCCTTGAAGAGGTAAATAAACCAGGTTAATTAACTTGGTTTATTTACCTGGTTAACCAACATCACCTGAATGATGTACCTGCTCATGTGGATCTCAGGTGTTTTGACCTCTGCAGGTGTGGCGTTCAGTGGGTTGGCGTATCGTCGCCCTCTCTGCCTCCCTGTACACACTCCTCTACCTGTATGAGAGACTCACCTGGACCGACGCCAGCAGGGAACGCACACTGAAGCAGCAGTTTGTGGAGCACACTGCCCAACGCCTGAGGACCATCATCCCCATCACAGGCTCCGCCTGCAGCCAACAGGTGTTCAGGTAAGCTCCACCTCTTTGACAGCGTACCTGAAGGTGTTTTTGTTTGTGGATATGTTGTGCATTTTGGTGTTTTTGTTTATTTGTTTCTTTTTATATTCCTGGTTGTCTTGTCTGTGTTGTTTTTGTTTCTGTTTGTGTCTTTATTCTTCAGGGAGCTGTCGTCTACCTTCAGCCGGCTGACTCAGAGGATGGACCTGAGTGAAGCAGAACTGGAGGGAACCATTCGGCAGTTGAGCTTTAGGATTCAAAAACTGGAGAACATCCAGAAGAAGTCCAAGAACTTCAGGTGAGACTTATTTGTGTTCTCCTTCTGAGCCAGCATTTTCCCTCCAAATGAGTTGAATCATCACTACCAGGTGAAACTCAGAACAGGCTAAAATTCTGAACCAAGACCAGCTGCGGATTCAGATCAGAATCTGATTCTTGTGTTTCAGGAACCGAGCCATGGAGCTGGAGGCTCAGCTGGAGGTCTTTTCTGCTCAGTACCTGCAGGAAAACTGACAAACTAAGTAACTAGCTGGTTGACTGACTGACCGACTGAATCACTGACATGGCAACCAACCCTCTCATTCAGTAGCAGACTGACTAATTAACAATTGACAAACAACATAATTAATTAAATAACCAACTGACCAAATAACTTATTAACTTACTAA
The DNA here is from genome assembly GCF_014905685.2 of Nematolebias whitei. Classification (NCBI taxonomy): domain Eukaryota; kingdom Metazoa; phylum Chordata; class Actinopteri; order Cyprinodontiformes; family Rivulidae; genus Nematolebias; species Nematolebias whitei. Next base: position 51,469,225 of record NC_056506.1, on the reverse strand, counting down.
ATGACAAACGAACCAGCCAACAAACTGAATGACCAACCAACTAACCAACCGATAAACTAACTGACTGATCAACAAACTAACTAAGTGCCGGACAGATCACCAAACTGATTAATTAACTAAATGACTAGCAAACTGAATGACCAACAAGCTTACTGACTAAACTACCAAATAACTAATTAACTGACAGACTGACCAACACACTGACTATCTGACCAACCAACCAACAAACTGATTGACTGACTGACTACAGCAAAAAAGGTTAAAAGACTGACAAAAAAAACGAATAACTAATTAACAAACAAACTCACTAATGAACTAACTAACTGACAGACTGACAAACAAATTTACTCTCTATATAACTATCTGACCAACCAACAAATCAACTAACTTACTGAATGACCAACAAACTGACTAACTTACTGACTGACTGACCAAAAAAAAAAAAAAAACGGAATAACTAACCAATTAACAAACAAACTCACTCACTAACTAACTAACTAACTGACCATCAAAGTGAATAACAAAAAACTCACTCAGTGATTGACCAACACACTAATCAACTAACCAACCAACTAATTAACTGACATACATACCAACAAACTGACTATCTAAATGACTAACAAACCAACAAACTGACTGACCAATACACTAACTGCCTAATTAAGTAACTAACTAAGAAATGAACAAACTAATTGACTGACCAATACACTAACTAATTCACTAACTTACTAACTGATTAACTGACATACCAACTAATTAACTGACTAACAAACAATCTAACTAACTGACAGAACAATACACTGACTAACTGACTAACACACTAAGTAACTACCTCACTAACTAATTATCTGACTGACCTATATACTAACTAATTAACTAACTGATCAACTAACAAACTAACTGACTGACCAATAAAAACTAGCTAATAAACCAACTAAATAAATTATTGACTGAGCAACTAACCAGCTGTCCGACTGATAATGTAAAGTGATCAGAGTGGAGCCCAGATGTGTGCCAGCTGTGTATATTATTTACATGTGATTACTGTCAGCGTACAGAGGAAACATGAGGTTGACCAATCAGATCAGTGGATCCATAAAGACCAGTTTTCTCTGGCAGGAACCAAATCAGAAGAAATGCAAAAACAATTCTTTGGTTCTGGTTGACTGAGTTGCTGGAAATAAAACCTCTCTGTTAAAAACTGTTTCCTGAGTTCGTCTTAAAAAAATAAATAAATAAAGTGATCTCAGAACTTCCTGATGCTGCTCAATAATCCAGGTAGAAAAATCTAAAGTTAAATCTGGTCCTCTGGACATTCAAAAAACAAAACAAAGCAAAACAAAAAAAAGAAAAAAATATTGAAATATTTCGTCTCTCATCCTGAGGACTTCCTCAGTCTGAGGTGCTGTATTCAGCTCAGTCTCTTAAATAGCACCGTCTCAGAGTTTGCTGCTGACAACCAGAACCAGCTGATCACATGCTCAAGAAGGACCATCAGCCTAACAATGGATCATTAGCACCCAGCAAACTGGTTGACCCACTCTGAGAAGGTGCTATTTAAGAGACTGAGCTGAATACAGCTCCTCAGACTGAGGAAGTCTCTTGGATGAGAGACGAAACATTTATATAATTTTTTCTTTTGTTTGTTTTGCTTTGCTTTGTTCTTTGAATGTCCAGAGGACCAGATTTAACTTTTTTAGATGACCTGAGCGGGCAGCATGGTGGCGCAGCTGGTAGAGCTGCTGCCTCTCAGCGAGCAGGTCCCTGGTTCAAACCCCGGTCCAGGGGCCTTCTGGGTGGAGTTTGCATGTTCTCTCCGTGCATGCGTGGGTTTTCTCCGGGTACTCCGGTTTCCTCCCACAGACCAAAAACATGCATGTTAGACTGATTGGTAACTCTAAATTGTCCCTAGGTGTGAGTGAGAGAGTGAATGGTTGTTTGTCTCGTTTGTCTCTATGTGTCCCTGTGATGGACTTGCGACCTGTCCAGGGTGTCCCCCGCCCCTCGCACAGTGATTGCTGGACATGGGCACCAGCGACCCCCGTGACCCAAAATGGAATAAACGGGTAAAGAAAATGGATGGATGGATGGATAGATGACCTGAGAACTGTTTGGCGTTTAGGTATTTCATGATTCTGGTAGTTTGCAGGTTTACCTGAACACGACCTCAGAGTCAACAACAGGAAGAAAATGAAGAAATAAACGGAACCTTTCACATTAAAAGAGCACAAAATGTAAGACAACCTCAGAGGTTTGAATGTCAAAAGTCTGCAGTTTGAATGAACCAATCAGAGGCCTGAACACTGATTGACTCCACCCACAGTCTGAATGAA
>NC_056506.1:51465011-51466882 GCF_014905685.2 Nematolebias whitei | reverse complement strand
GAACACTGATTGACTCCACCCACAGTCTGAATGAACCAATCAGAGGCTTGAACACTGATTGACTCCACCCACAGTCCTGTTCTGAGTCCTACCCTGTTGATTGATCTTTTCTGGTTTTGGGGATGAGTTTAATCAACCCCTGCTGGAGAGTTGGGGGTAGTTCACCTCTCAATATTGACTCTATAAGCATGTTTTTTAAAAAGGGGCCAATTCTTTTGCAAATTGTTTATAGAATTCACTACTTGTGCCGTCACTGCCAGGACATTTATTATCTTTAAGCGAACAAATAGAATCTTGAACTTCTTTTAGATTAATTTCTCTGTCACAGGTTCTCTTAAAGTCATCATCCATCTTGTTGGTATTCATTTCATGTTCCCTTAGAAATGTGTCCATTCTTTCCTCATCTTCTAGATTTACCGAGTATAAATTCTGATAAAAGTTTGAAACGTAGTTTGAAATAACGTAATCATTTTCACCAATCACATTGTTCATTTTAAACTTACCAATAAATGATTGTTCAAAGTTTCTCTTCTCTAGGTTGAAGAAGTATGTGGAGCACTTTTCTCCTTGTTCTAACCACTTCCTTGTGGACCTCACAAATGCTCCTCTGGCTTTGTCCTCATGGAGCTCATCAAGTTCTAGCTGCAGTGTTGAAAGTTCCTCTGACTCCTCGTCAGATAGATCCGTTTCTCTGATATTCTCAAACTTGCTTTTATTATTTGGGATTCTTTTGTCTTTTGGACACGTTCTTTTCCTATTCTAATTGCCATGTTCCTAATTTCAAATTTAAATAATTCCCAGTTTTTACCATAATAAGTAGTTAAAGTTGCTTGAATTCAGTATTTATTAATTAATTACTTCACTTTTAAATTATTCATTCTTTAATAAGGCGTTATTTAATTTCTAGTAATCTTTATTCTGACCCTGTCTGTTAGTATTTACATCTATTTGAATTGTGATATCTTTGTGATCTGTCAGTATTGTTGGTTCTATAGAAGCGTCTCAGTCTGAGGAAATCATCCAGAAATCTCTGCGTGACGAGTCCCGTCTTTGTTCCATGTGCAGGAGGTTTAGTCTGAATGTCTAGATATCCATCAATGATTCCTAATCTGTTACAGATGTGATGTAGTTCAGTTAATGTTTGGGGGCCATCTGTCCAGATTATCATCCATCACTGTGTTAAAGTCTCCTCCCCATAACATTTTAGCAGTGAAAGTAATATTTGTTGTTTTTCTTCTAAAGGTCAAAAATAATTGTTTGTTGTATTATTTTAGACATAAACTAACACGAACAATAGCACAATGAATAACAGCAGAACTACAACTCAGCTGTATAAGCTAACAAGTAACTGCTTATTATTTGCATATCTGCACTTTGAATATGTTTGTCACTTTCTCACATTAGAGTCGTTAGAATTTATCAGAAACACAATGAAATATATTTTCCCTGGTCACATCTTAATTTATTTTCCTTCAATATAAGCTCTGTTTCCAACAAAATATACTTTGTGACCAGCCTGCCTGGCATCATCCACAGCTTGCCTCAGATCTCCTTATCTGCAGCCGTCAGGTCTTCCTTAAAGCTGATCTTGGTGTGTTTGAGGTAGCTGCTGGTCTTGGATCCTTTCCATAGCTCATCTTTGTCCGTTCTGGTCTGGAATCTGATGATCACCGGTTATGGAGAAGGTTTGGTTTTCCCGTCACATTGTCAAAGACTGTCGATGTGATGAACAACGTCCATTGCTGAAAGCATCGTCCTCACTTGGGTCTTTGGTAGCACTCCTTGACATATTTCTTGGACAGATGTTTAATGTTATTGTCATACTTGTCTTCAGGGACACCGTACAGTCGTAGGTTATTGTCTTCAGGGAC
>NC_056506.1:51464064-51465001 GCF_014905685.2 Nematolebias whitei | reverse complement strand
TAGGTTATTGTCTTCAGGGACACCGTACAGTCGTAGGTTATTGTCTTGTGACACCGTACAGTCGTAGATTATTGTCTTCAGGGACACCATACAGTCGTAGGTTATTGTCTTCAGCGACACCGTACAGTCATAGAATTATGTCTTCAGGGACGCCGTACAGTGGTAGGTTATTGTCTTCAGCAACACTGTACAGTCGTAGATTATTGTCTTCAGCAACACCAAACAGTCGTAGGTTATTGTCTTCAGCGATACCTTACAGTAGTAGATTATTGTCTTCAGGGGCACTGTACAGTCATAGGTTATTGTCTTCAGCGACACCGTACAGTCGTATATTATTGTCTTCAGGGACACTGTACAGTCGTAGGTTATTGTCTTCAGGGACACCGTACATCCATCCATCAATCCATCCATCCATTATCTTTACCTGCTTATTCCAGTTTGGGTCACGGGGGTCGCTGGTGCCCATGTCCAGCAATCACTGTGCGAGGGTCAGGGTACACCCTGGATGGGTCGCAAGTCCATCACAGAGTCACATAGAGACAAACGAGACAAACAACCATTCACTCACTCTCTCACTCACTCCTAGGGACAATTTAGACTTACCAATCAGTCTAACATGCATGTTTTTGGTCTGTGGGAGGAAACCGGAGCACCCGGAGAAAACCCACGCATGCATGGAGAGAACATGCAAACTCCACCCAGAAAGGCCCCTGGACCGGGGTTTGAACCAAGTACCTGCTCGCTGAGAGGCAGCAGCTCTACAAGTTGCGCCACCGTGCTGCCCAGACACCATACAGTCGTAGGTTACTGTCTACAGCGACACCGTACAGTCGTAGATTATTGTCTTCAGGGACATTGTACAGTTGTAGGTTATTGTCTTCAGGGACACCGTACAGTCGTAGGTTATTGTCTTCAGCAACACCATACAGTCGTAGAT
>NC_056506.1:51462477-51464054 GCF_014905685.2 Nematolebias whitei | reverse complement strand
TATTGTCTTCAAGTATCCCGTACAGTCGTAGGTTATTGTCTTCAGGGACACCGTTCATTTCGTAGGTTGAGTTGGTGGCTGTAACGATCTGCGTTACTGACTCTGAGCTCCAGCTCAGAAACTTTCTCATCCAGGAGTTTACAGCGGTCTTGCAGTGTGGTATTTGTTTTTCAGATCAGTTATTTCTTGGTGGCAGAGTTCCAATGACTTCTTAAGTCATTCATTTGGGCTGTGTTATATTGGACAACCTTGTCGGTCTGAGCTGCTCTCTCATTAATCTTCTCAATGACTGTGATGGTTGGTGACAATTAACGTCTTCTTGCGTTAGTTGTGCAGATAGTTACCACTTCCACGTTCATGTATGTCTGATCTCGTCGCCATCTTGGTTCGACCTCGTAGCTACAAGTGATCTGAACTTCTTCGTCTTCTATTGTTTAAGAATGCAGCTGTATGTTTAACCTTAGCGGATGGACTTAAAATCTCCAGCTAGAAACAATAAATGCATATTTTTATTTAAAAGGTATTTATATACATTTGACCTTTTCAGCATTTTCTTTTATCACATTATCTGAAGATTCTTTTCCCTGACAACAGCTGCTTCCTCTCTAAAGGCGCGGGGCAATGAATGGTCTACTGCTGGAGTGAACAGCGCCCCCTGCTGGATCATCGCAGTTTTACATGATCTCAAGAGAGAAACCTTCAAGTCTTTATAATAAATGGTGGCAGAGTAAAAACATCAGCAGCAACAACTTTATTTATAAAGCTCTTTAACAGCAGCCACAGCTGAAACAAAGTGCTGAGCATCAGTAATAAATAAGATAAAAGAAAGCATAAAAATAGTGACAAAGCTAAGTATCAATCAACCTTTATTTATACAGGTAAATCCCATTGAGCCTCGAGGACTCATTTACAAGAGAGACCTGATTTCAACAAAGAAAGATGACAACAATGGACAACAGCAACAACAATAAACAAGCTCACAATGAATCACAAACTTTCAAACACAACAAAACGACAACAATAAAATGCTTCAAAATAAAAGTTGTGCATCACAAACATGTCTGATACAATGCATTCGGGGTCGGATACGATGACTTCAGGATCTGATGCGATGTGTTCAGGATCTGATATGATGTGTTCAGGATCTGATGTGATGTGTTCAGGGTCTGATGCGATGTGTTTAGTGTCTGATGCAATGGGTTTAGTGTCAGATACAATGCATTCAGGTTCTGATATGATGTGTTCAGGATCTGATACGATGTGTTTAGTGTCTGATACAATGCATTCAGATTCTGATATGATGTGTTCAGGATCTGATACGATGTGTTTAGCGTCTGATACGATGTGTTTAGTGTCTGATACGATGTGTTTAGTGTCTGATATGATGTGTTTAGCGTCTGATACGATGTGTTCAGTGTCTGATATGATGTGTTCAGTGTCTGATACGATGTGTTCAGTGTCTGATATGATGTGTTTAGGATCTGATACGATGTGTTCAGTGTCTGATATGATGTGTTCAGTGTCTGATACGATGTGTTCAGTGTCTGATATGATGTGTTCAGTGTCTGATATGATGT
>NC_056506.1:51462352-51462467 GCF_014905685.2 Nematolebias whitei | reverse complement strand
TCAGTGTCTGATATGATGTGTTCAGTGTCTGATATGATGTGTTCAGTTTCTATTACAATGTTTCATGATCTGATACAATCTATTATGTGTGATATGATGTGTTTAGGGTCTGATA
>NC_056506.1:51454076-51462252 GCF_014905685.2 Nematolebias whitei | reverse complement strand
ATGATGTGTTCAGTGTCTATTACAATGTTTCATGATCTGATACAATCTATTCTGTGTGATATGATGTGTTTAGGGTCTGATACGATGTGTTCCAGGTCCCTAGAACATTCTCTGAATAATTCTGGATTATATTTTTAAACCGTTTGATGACATTTTGTGATGATGTCACCATTGTATTACCATCCCATGATGGAGTGTGTTCCCTGCATTGACCAATCACACAAGTTTCACCCAGGTGGACCAGCGGGCAGCTGTGTCAGTACCTGGGAGCCGTCAGTTCAATACTTCTAAATGAGGAGCTACTAATTTTTATTTACAGCTATCTAACTTATAGACATATCTACATTTATATAAATACATCTTTTAAAAAGCAGCCGTTTTATTTTATATGGTGACCACGTGTCTCAGCAACTCGTACGTTTGTAATAAATAATAAATAAAGCAACAGATAGATGATGTCATCAAACTCAGTTTTAGCTCTTTTGTTGCTGCTCTTAATGCTTGGAGTTTATTTTAACAACAATGTTGTTGTTTTTAATGTTTTATTTGGTACGGACATGCTGATGATTATAGTTGTCTATGGCTAAATTAGTAGTTTCATAAAAAGAGTTAAATACGGTGGGAAACGCACCACCCAGGAAAGAAACTGGTTTGAGCCCTGATGCTCCAGTTCAGGATCAGGAGCTGTTGAACTTCATCAGTGGGACCTGAGCAGTCAGGTGTGCTAACACAATGTCAGAGTGCAAAGACATCAGCAATGAGCTCAGAGCAGCAGCTTGCTGCCCATCAGTCTGGGAAGGATCAGAGGATTCTAGAGTCAACTGTGAGTCCATCTGTCCCACAGCTGGAGTCTGGACCAAACTGGATCCAGCAGGTCCACAATCCCAAACACAGCATCGACAAGATGGATAAAAAAATAAAGAATCATGGTCCAGTCAGAGTCCAGAACCTAAACCTGAGTCAAATGGGACTTTCAGAAAGCTGAGCAGAAACCATGGAAAGAAGAGTGGGCCAAAAATCCTCCACAACCACGAGTGAGACGGATTCAGAAACCTCCGAGAGTTCCTGTTGCTGCAGGAGGTTCTACAGGCTCAGGACAGGAACCAGAACCAGGTTCTGTTTATTAAACAAAGACAGTGGAACGTGTTGTGCTTTCTAGAGTTAGACTAGAACCATTTTAGAATCCCATAAAGACAAATGAGTTTATTGTTTCCTGATGTTGAACCTCTGGCACTGAAAGAAGGACGTTCATCTCTCAGAATTGTTCGTCCAACATGAAGACTAAAACAAAGGAGTGAAAATTCAAAGTCTGAAGGAAAACTCAGACAGACCTTAAGAAAGTCAGTAGAACTGTTGATCCAGAACCTTTAACAGAGTCCAGGAAAGATACCAGAAATAAAAGATGACTGGGTCAGGACCCTCGTTCATGAATCTTTTCTCACTCTGCTCAACCTGTTTTGTATTTGTAATTATTTTTTCTATCCTTAACGTGTTTTTTTTTTATCTTTCAGGTACACCTGGACCTATATCTGGACCTGGACCTATATCTGGACCTATATCTGGACCTGGAACTACATCTGGACCTGGACCTACATCTGGACCTGGACCTACATCTGGACCTGGACCTATATCTGGACCTATATCTGGATTCTGGACCTATATCTGGACCTGGACCTATATCTGGACCTGGACCTACATCTGGACCTGGATCTACATCTGGACCTGGACCTACATCTGGACCTGGACCTATATCTGGACCTATATCTGGAGTCTGGACCTATATCTGGACCTGGACCTATATCTGGACCTGGAACTATATCTGAACCTGGACCTACATCTGGACCTGGACCTATATCTGGACCTGGACATATATCTGGACCTGGACCTATATCTGGACCTGGACCTATATCTGGACCTGGACCTATATCTGGACCTGGACATATATCTGGACCTGGACCTATATCTGGACCTGGACCTATATCTGGACCTGGACCTATATCTGGACATGGGCATTAACAGAGTACTCTTGTAATCTACAAATCGATTGCTAGGACATCTATTGAGGTTAAAAATGTAACGTCGAGTATCCGTAGTGACGTCATATTATGTGACCACCGTATGACCGTAGGGGGCGGTGTTGCACTGTTGCAGGTCACAGAGTGTGGTGTAACACCAGGTCCAATCAACCGAACCAGAACCAGTTTCCTCTGACCTTGTTTCACAAACAAAAAGCAAAAAAAATTAATCTCTAAACCTATAAAAAAAAATCTATAAATATATTAATCTCTAAAACTAAACTTAATGCGCACCACAGCTGGCGATGGTGCAGGGTGGTCGACCCCCCCCCCCCACCACCACTGTTTTAAGTTTCGTTTTTGACGTGCTGCGTTTCTTCACGTTTGCAGTTTAATAAAAACTAATAGTTTAGTTTTTCCTGTGACTTATTTGCAGTATGATAAATGGTAGGAGCATAATATACGCTCCCAATGTTTTGTTGGTCTTTTTTTTTTGTAAATAATTACCTTTTTTTGCGGTTTTATTTTGTATTTATTTTTGTATCTTGAGATCTATGACGTCATCAAATACTCGAGTTCTACTCGGGTTTTATTATGTTAATGTCGAGTTTAAAAATGATTTACTGTTCAACCCCTAGTCCAAAAGTTTGGATGTGGGGGGAGTTTGGTGAGGCATTGAATAGGAACTATTGAATAGCTCTGAGAAGATTCTGGCACACCATTAGGCAGCTGAGGCAGGGAAAGCAGCACTTTACCAATGCTGTGCATAGTGGAGGTGGAGGGATGATGACCTCAACTTGTGATGTCGTTGGGTGGTAGAAGGAAAACTTCCCAGACCTACTGAATCCCTCCAGCACTTCTTCAATGGAGGATGCTAAGTCAAGGGACTTGGTGGTTGGTCCATCCATAACTGGGATTGAGGTTGCAGAAAGAGTTAAAAAGATCCGGGGCGAGAAGACTCAAGGGGTGGACAAAATCTGTCTTGAGTTCCTAAAGGATCTGGATATTGCTGGACTATCTTAGGTGACAAACTTTGCATCATTGTGTGGGCAGTCCCCTTTTCAAAAAAGGGGACTGGAGGGTGTGTTCCAAGTACAAGGGCATCACTTTCCTTAGCCTTCCTGGTAAGATCTATTCAGGGGTACAGGAGAAAAGACTCCGATCAATGGTCGAACCTCAGATCCAGGAAGAACAATGCGGGTTCTGACCAAGGAGCACTGGACCAACTTTATTCAACTTTTACTCTTTATTCTCACTAGGGTCCTTGAGGGGACATGGGAGTTTGCCCAACCTGTCTACATGTGTTTTGTGGATTTGGAGAAGACATTCTACTGTGTTTCTCGAGGTACACTGTGGGGGGTTCTCTATGTTTATGGGATTGGGGGTCTGTTGCTGTGGGCTGTTCAGTCCCTATACAAGTGGTGCAAGAGTTTGGTAATCATTGCTGGTAAGTCGGACCCCTTCAGGGTGGGAGTTGGACTCCACTCTTTGCAGATAATGTGGTCCTGTTGGCATCATTGTGCCATGACCTCCTGCTCTCACTGGAGCAGTTCATGGTCATGGTCCTCAGTCAGATAAGGGTGGACTGTTCTCTCCGGGTTGGGGGTGAGGTTCTGCCTTAAGCAGAGGAGTTTAAGTATCTCGGGGTTTTGTTCATTAATGATTGAAGAATTGAGCATGAGACTGACAGATGGATTGGTGCAGCTTCCTTAGTATTGCAGACTATGTGCCGGTCCATTGTGGTGAAGAGGGAGCTGAGATGCAAGGAGAAGCTCTCTGTTTACTGGTTGGTCTACATTCCTACCCCCACCCCAACCTCTGGTTCATGACTAAGACTGCTGATATAAGGAGTGGTGGGAGTTGTGGGCCAAGAATTCTGTATCAGGATATGTTATGATGGTTTATCAAGATCATTTTCAGGATTGACTTTTTAAATTTGAGCTCTGTTGTTGAACATTAAATGTATCCGAGAGGTAAATGGTGGACCCAAAAGTTCTACCAACAATTCAGAGCTGGTGCAGTCAGCAAGTGAACATAAGAGAATTCAATCAGGAGATGCTGGAACTTAAGGTTCAGCTGGGTGGTTTGAAGGCCTGATCTGAGACCATTCAGAGACTCTCACAGGTAAAGGATTGTGCTTTAGACCATCCCTCATTCAGAACACAGCTCATATGTCCCCCACCTCAAAGACCCTCATCAACAGGTCCAGGTCCCCCACACTGGCGGCCTGGAACAGTTCTGGTTGGTCCATCATGGAGATGGCGATTCTCAAGGCGACCCAGATGTTTGCTGACATCTGCTGCTGGCTGCAGCGCTGAGTCCGCCTCTGCTGGTGCAGAGCCTTCAAGAAGTTACTAACTGCCTCCCTGCAGAATCAGAACCAGCACGAGACTAAGTGACCTGTTGCATGACAACTGTGGGGATACCTCTGGCAGGTGTGCAGTTACCTGTGTGCTCCCAGGTTGATGCAGCTGATTCCCAGGTTGTATCTTGACCGGATGAACCCAGGCTGCAGATCCAGTGCTTGAGTGTACGCCTCCACCGCCTCCTCGCTGCGGTCGCCGTTAGCCAACGTTGCTCCCAGTCGGTTCCACAGCAGGTAGTCCTGAAGACACACAGGAAGTATGACGTCATCATGACATCATCGTCCTGCAGCAAGGTGAAGATCGGCTCGTTCAACCTGAACACATCATCATTTAGACATTCAGAGCTCTGCTTCTGGTTGTTTGTCCAAGTTTTACCTGCTGCATGTTCTGTTTAAAGATGTTCCCTGAATGCATCACATGCAGATAATAAATAAAACCAGTTTTAAATAAAATTTTCATCCATCAAGTAAAATAATCGAGGACTGGACTTCCTCATGTCTGCAGCAGCACATCAGCTGACTTTAGACACCGTCACTCAGGCTGTGATGAGTTCATGTTACCTGGGGTCGGACGGACAGTGCGGCGCTGAAAGCCTCCACTGCCTTGTCAAAGTCTGAGCTCAGGTTGTACAGGACTCCTAGTCCAGTCTGTAGGTCCGGATCCACACAGTCCACATTCAGCAAAGCTGCTTCTTGGAAGAGCTGCAAGATGTCTTGCAGCTCTGAACTGCACATACACACAGAAAGAAAGTTTAGAGTTTACCTGCTGAGCAGCGCCACCTGGTGGTCCAGGTGCAACTTTACAAACACACCTCAGGGACTAAAGCAGACAAGATCCACCTGTGCTTACAGCCCCCCCCCCTCCCCCCCCCCCCACACACACACATCTCATCACAACATTTTTAAACAGGATTTGAAAACCGAGAGGGAGGGGGTGTTATGGTTTTATCCATATCTGACCCCAGATGGCAGAACCGAAAAAGGAAAACAGGCACAGCGTTTATCAAAAATAATCTGTGTTTATTTTCTCAGGAAAAGGGGAGTTGGACTGCAAAGGAAAAGGGAGACCAGGTGAGTCAGACCGTCCTCTCGTTGATGAGGTGATATTTAAGCAGACTGGAATAAGCTTACTGGTTGTTTCTTGTAACAGGATCTTTGGAGGAGCACACTGTGAGGTCCTGATTCCTGAAGAGTCAGCCACAGGATGAGAAGGTGAGTTCCTTCTTGTTGAGGAGTTTGTTTGTTGTGGAAGCAGAGAGAGCAAGAGCAGGCTGGAGGTCGTTGACTGGTAGTTGAGGCCTTGGAAGGTTGGTTTGAAGCAGGACGTGGAAGTCACTGGAAACATAAAGCATTCAAGCTTGTTGTAGGAGAAAATGTCTGAAGACAACAAGGCTGAACATTACCATACCGTTACCTTTCTAAGGTAATGTCCCAGCACTGGAGGAGAGTCTGGCAGCAGCTTAAGTAGTCTGGCAGAGCAGTCCTCCAGACAGGGAACAGGTGCAGCTAATCAGCTGATTGCTGTCTGCAGCAAACTGTGGGAGAAAGTGAGTGGCACAACACAAGAACCAGAACTCCCACAGAGCCCCCCCCCCCCCCCCCCCAAGCATCGCCTCTTGGCGATCCGAGCAGCTTCTCAGGGTGGTCACTATAGAAAGCAGTGATCAGATCGGGGTCCAGGATCTGACTTCTGGGAATCCAAGAGCGTTCCTCCAGCCCGTATCCCTCCCAGTCGACCAGGTATTACAGACCTCTACCCCGGCAACGAACATCCAGGAGGCGTCGGACAGTGAAAACCGGTTCGTCGTCGATAAGACGGGGAGGCGGTGGAGGGTTGACCAGAGGGTTGAGAAGGCTAGAGGTAACAGGCTTAAGGAGGGAGACATGGAAGGTCAGATGGATCCTCATGGACCGAGGCAGCTGAAGGCGCATGGCCGAGGGGTTGATGACCTTCACGATGGGAAAAGGACCGATATACCTGGGAGCCAGTTTGCGAGGAGTATCTTTAAGAGAGATATCTTTAGTGGACAACCAGACCTCCTGACCCACCTGGTACTGGGGAGCAGATGAGCGACGTCTGTCGGCGTAGCTTTTATTCTGGTCAGCAGTCCTCAGAAGAGCCGCCCTAGTTTGTTTCCACACCTTGCGGCATCGTCAGACATGGTAGTGGACAGAGGGAACTGATACTTTAGTCTCCTGGGTGGGAAAAGGGGGGGGGGGGGAGTAACCAAGGGAAGCTTTGAAAGGGGACAAACCAGTGGCTGAAGACACCTGGGAGTTATGGGCATATTCAACCCAAGGTAGGTGGTGGGCCAAGGTCGCAGGATTGTCCTCCACAACACAACGCAGTGCAACCTCCAGCTCCTGATTGCATCTCTCTGTCTGCCCATTGGACTGAGGATGATATCCGGAGGTTAGGCTCGTTGTTGCTCCCAGGGTTTGGAGAAGGCTTTCCAGACACGAGAAAGGAACTGGGGTCCTCTATCGGAAACAATGTCAGTGGGGATGCCATGGAGGCAAAAAACATGGTTAGATATAATCTTTGCGGTCTCAAAAGCAGAAGGTAATTTTGGAAGAGGAATGAAGTGAGCCACTTTAGAGAAGCGATAGATGACAGTACATATGGTAGTCATACCGGCAGAGGGGGGAAGACCGGTGACGAAATCTAATGCAATATGAGACCACGGGCGATGAGGTGCAGGTAAGGGAAGGAGAAGTCCAGCAGGAGGCTTGTTGTTATTTTTGCTCCGAGCGCAGGTATGGCAAGCTGCTATAAATTCCTTCATGGCCTTGGTCATGTTTGGCCACCAGAAGTACTCCTTGGCAAGAGTTAGCATACGTGCAACACCAGGATGGCAGGAAAATTTGGCTGTGTGCAACCAGGTCAGGACTTGACTCACCATAGAGGATGGTACGAATGTCCTACCCGGGGGTCCCGTACCAGGATCCGGTTCGGTAAGTTGGGCCACTCTGATGTCCCTTTCAATGGACCATGTCACGACGCCCACAGTACAGGATGCCGGGAGGATGTCCTCAGGAGAGTCAGCGGCTTCTGACGGGGAAAACTGTTGAGAGAGTGCATCAGGTTTAATGTTTCTTGACCCAGGGATGTATGTTATGGAAAAGTTGAAGCGAGCAAAAAACAGTGACCGCCTGGCCTGTCAGGCATTCAGCTCTTAGCCCCTTGGATGTAGGCCAGGTTCTTATGGTCTGTCCAAATTATGAAGGGTAGCTCGGAACCCTCCAGCCAGTGCCTCCACTCTTCTAAGGCTAGTTTGATGGCCAGAAGTTCCCTATTACCAACGTCATAATTTCTTTCGGCGGGGGTGAGACGGCGAGAAAAGAAAGCACAAGTGTGCACTCTGTTGTCCGGACCTCTTTGAGAAAGCACAGCTCCTACTCCCGAGTGAAAAATGAAAAATTCTCCTGTCTCATGATGGTTGCCTGACACCACAAATTTAATTTTATTAGTCTTGTGGGATTTCTAGGCGCAGCCAAGGTGTTGAGGGGATCCGTTTTGGTGGCCTTAGGATTGCGTCTCTGCTTTTTGCAGATGATGTGGTCTTATTGGCTTCATGGAGGCAATCAGCCTGTGGCACTGCTGAGGTGTTATGGAGGCCCAGGATGCTTCGATAGCGGCCTTAAGCTCATCCAGAGTGTTGGGTCTTGTTCTCTCAACTTTCTCTTCACAATATCCCACAGGTTCTCTATGGGGTTCAGGTCAGGAGAGTTGGCAGGCCAATTGAGCACAGTAATACCATGGTCAGTAAACCATTTACCAGTGGTTTTGGCACTG
>NC_056506.1:51441248-51444076 GCF_014905685.2 Nematolebias whitei | reverse complement strand
CTTTCCACAGAACAACTGTGTCAACTCTTGAAACTGTGCCTGCAGTCAACCTACTTCACATATGGGGAGCAATATTATAGGCAGAAACATGGGTGTGCTATGGGGTCTCCAGTTTCTCCTATTGTTGCCAACCTGTACATGGAGGAGGTAGAAAAGAGAGCCTTGACGTCCTTTTCAGGGACACCACCAAGTCATTGGTTCAGGTATGTTGACGACACCTGGGTTAAAATCAAATCTCAGGAAGTCCAACATTTTACTGACCACATCAACTCTGTGGATAAATACATCAAGTTCACACGAGAAGATGTAAAAAATGGCAGGTTGGCTTTCTTGTACTGTGAGGTCTCAGTCTCTGATAGAGGACATTTGCAAACTGAGGTGTACCTCAAACCCACCCACACAGACCAGTATTTGCAGTTTGACTCCCATCACCCTTTGGAGCACAAGTTAGGAGTCATCAGGACTCTGTACCACAGAGCAGACAGCGTCCCCACTAGCTCAGGAGCCAGGCAGAAGGAGAAATCCCACACAAGACAGGCTCTAGAGCAATGTGGATATCCTAACTGGGCCTTCCTGAAAGCAGAGAAGAAACCCAAACAGGACACCAGTCAGCCATCAGGTGAAAAGGAGGAACCCAGACCCAGACCAGTGGTCATTCCAGATGTTGAGGGAGTGTCAGAGAAACTGAGATGTTTATTTTCTAAACATAACGTCCCAGTGGCTTTTAAACCCCAAAATACATTAAAGACTGGTTCATCCCAAAGATCCAGTCCCTCGGCACAGAGTAATATTGTGTATGTTGTTCAGTGTCAGGAGGGTGATCAGTCTTACATCGGGGAAACTAAACAGCCACTGGCCAAAAGGATGGCCCAGCACAGAAGATCAACATCATCAGGCCAGGACTCTGAGGTCTACACTCATCTCCAGGCCAGCGGTCACTCTTTCAGGGATGAAGATGTTCACATCCTGGACAGAGAGGAACGATGGTTTGAGAGAGGAGTAAAGGAGGCCATCTTTGTGAAAAGAAACCGTCCATCATTAAACAGGGGTGGAGCCTCCGGGTTCAACTGTCCCCCTCTTACAATGCTGTGATTGCTAGTATCACTCAGTCCTCTGTGAACAGTAAACAGCCATCAGGTGCTAATGATCCATTGTTAGGCTGATGGTCCTTCTTGATCATGTGATCAGCTGGTTTTGGTTGTCTGCAGCAAACTGGTTGATCCACTCTGAGAAGGTGCTATTTAAGAGACTGAGCTGAATACAGCACCTCAGACTGAGGTGGGACTAAGGTGGCAGCCCCTCCCTGGGCTGCCACCTTACCGTGGTGGAGGGGTTTGAGTGTCCCAGTGATCCTAGGAGCTATGCTGTCAGTGGCTTTATGCCCCTAGTAGGGTCACCCATGGCAGACAGGTCCTAGGTGAGGGACCAGACAAAGTGCAGCCCAAAGACCCCGATGATGACACAAAGAAATGGACCTAGTGTTCCCTTGCCCGGACGTGGGTCACCGGGACCCCACTCTGGAGCCAGGCCTGGAGGTGGGGCACGCGGGCGAGTGCCTGGTGGCCGGGCTTTTACCCATGGAGCTCGGCCGGGCACAGCCCGAAGAGGAGACGTGGGTCCCCCTTCCCATGGGCTCACCACCTGTGGGAGGGGCCAAAGGGGTCGGGTGCAATGTGGGATGGGTGGTGGCCGAGGGCGGGGACCCTGGCAGTCTGATCCTCGGCTACAGAAGCTGGCTATTGGGATGTGGAATGTCAACTCACTGGTGGGGAAGGAGCCTGAGCTGGTGTGTGAGGCTGAGAGGTTCCGGCTAGAAATAGTCGGACTCACCTCTACGCATGGCTCGGGCTCTGGAACCAGTTTCCTTGAGAGGGGCTGGACACTCTTCCACTCTGGAGTTGCCCCTGGTGAGAGGCGCTGAGCAGGCGTGGGCATACTTATTGCCCCCTAACTTGGTGCCTGTGTGTTGGGGTTCACCCCGGTGAATGAGAGGGTGGACTCCCTCCGCCTACGTGTGGGGGGACGGGTTCTGACTGTCGTTTGTGCTTATGCACCAAACGGCAGTTCAGATTATCCACCCTTTCTGGAGTCCTTGGAGGGGGTACTGGAAAGTGCACCTTCTGGGGTTAGTTAGCACCTTCTTGTTCTGCTGCGGGACTTCAATGACTGTTTTTTTTTCGTTTTTTTTTTTTTACCTTTTCCTTTTAGCCATCCTATTTGTAAAAAAACAAAACAAAACAAAAAAAACCCCCCGCAGTATTACTTTTTATAACTGTTTATTGTTGTTGCTGTTGTCCTTTGTTGTCATCTGTCTTTGTTGAAATCAGGTCTCTCTTGTAAATGAGTCCTCGAGGCTCAATGGGATTTACCTGTCTAAATAAAGGTTGATTGATTACTCTGTTTGTGCCGGGGGACTGGATCTTTGGGATGAACAACATAATGGTACTTCCTCCAGTTATTTAACAGTCAACAATGGTGTACCACAAGGCTCAGTCTTAGGACCCACCCTCTTTACAATCTACATATGTAATGTAGGTAAAAACATCCCTGATGCATCCATACATTTCTATGCTGATGACACAGTTGTTTATTGTCGAGCTAAAACTGTTGCTAAGGCTTTAAGAAGGAGGAGAAACAAGAGGAGGTAAGACAGGAGGAGGTGAGAAGGAAGAGGAGAAACAAGAGGAGGTGAGACAGGAGAAGATGAGACAGGAGGAGGTGAGAAAGAGGAGAAACAAGAGGAGGTGAGACAGGAGGAGCAGAGACAGGAGGAGCTGAGAAAGGAGGATGTGAGAAGGAGGAGAAATAAGAGGAGGTGAGACAGGAGG
>NC_056506.1:51439411-51441238 GCF_014905685.2 Nematolebias whitei | reverse complement strand
AGGAGGATGTGAGAAGGAGGAGAAATAAGAGGAGGTGAGACAGGAGGAGGTGAGAAGGAGAAACAAGATGAGGTGAAACAAGAGGAAGTGCGAAGGAGGAGAAATAAGAGGAGGTGAGACAGGAGGAGGTGAGAAGGAAAAACAAGAGCAGGTGAGACAGGAGGAGCTGAGACAAGAGGAGGTGAGAAGGAAAAGGAGAAACAAGAAGAGGTGAGACAGGAGGAGGTTGTAGGTTTTTAAGCTCACCTCAACCGCAGCTTTAGCCTGAAAAAACTCGTCCTCCAGAGACTCATTTTTGACCAGCAGAGATCGAGTCCGTCTGCGAGGTTTGGACACTCCCCAGTCCTAAAGACACACACAAAGACACAGACTGAGAGACACAATGAGAGACTCACACACAGAGACGCACACTGAGAGAGACAGAGACACACACTGAGACACACACTGAGAGACACACACTGAGAGAGACACACACTGAGACACACACTGAGAGACACACTGAGAGACACACACTGAGAGAGACACACTGAGAGAGACACACTGAGAGACACACTGAGAGACACACTGAGAGACACACGCTGAGAGACACACACACTCGCACATATACAAGAAAACAAAAGATTCACATCTTAAAACCTAACTCAGAGCTGCTTCGTCCCAGGGTCCCTGAACTACACACTATTCAGGCCATCAGCTGTTTAGTGGAAACAAAGATTTTAAGTTTATTTAGCATTAATTGATCCCAAAGTTTCTAATCCAAACTCTGAAACAAATGTGTGTGAAATATGAAATTTGTGTAGAAAGTTTAGGGATTGAAGTTCTGAGAAGAAAACGGACCTGCGTTGAAGAAATGAAGTCGAGATCATCGAAGCTGTGGATGTCTAACTTTGTCAGTGGGTCCGTTTTAAACTCTGCAGACCTGAAGAAGAACAGATGTTGGTCCCACCCCGCTGACCCATCATGGATACATAAATAAAACTGAGTGTCATCAGCGTAACAGAGGAACATTTGTCCCATGCTTCTACTAATCTGACCTAATGGAAGCAGAAAAAAAGTGTTTTGGTCCAAACAGAGAACCCCGAGGAACTCCAGGACCAATTCTGGTGTGAAGAACAAACAGTAAAGATGGTCAAACAACACGTTCAAACCTTTGGAGTAAATGTTTGAGTTTTTCTTGCAGTTTGAAAGAATGTTGTTTACGTTTTGTTTCCCACAAACAGTCACAGAACAACGAAAGAGTTTGTGGCAACAGTTCATCCTCTGGAGAACAGGGCCAGAATCAGAAAACACATTTTTCTTTTTTTTTTCCAAGTAACATCAGCATTATTTCAGTCTTAAAGAGGTCAGTGAACGCATCACTGTGTTGGTTTGTTTACCACAGGACTTCACTGGACGAGTGGTGGGACGTGCATCTGGTCTTGCATCTCCCACTGTGTCCCCCATTCTCCAGGTCCAGATTTACTTCATCCCATTTGACTAGAGGAGACGACAGACTGACTGCAAACACATCAAAACAACAACTGTCAGACTGACTGTAAACAATATCAAAACAACAACAACTGTCAGACTGACTGTAAACAATATCAAAACAACAACAACAAGGGTCAGACTGACTGCAAACACATCAAAACAACAACTGTCAGACTGACTGTAAACAATATCAAAACAACAACAACTGTCAGACTGACTGTAAACACATCAAAACAACAACTGTCAGACTGACTGTAAACAATATCAAAACAACAACAACAAGGGTCAGACTGACTGCAAACACATCAAAACAACAACTGTCAGACTGACTGTAAACAATATCAAAACAACAACAAC
>NC_056506.1:51435257-51439401 GCF_014905685.2 Nematolebias whitei | reverse complement strand
ACAACAACTGTCAGACTGACTGTAAACAATATCAAAACAACAACAACAAGGGTCAGGCTGACTGTAAACAACATCAAAACAACAACAAGCGTCATAATGACTGTAAACGTAGGCGGAGGGAGGCCACCCTCTCATTCACCGGGGTGAACCCCAACACACAGGCACCAAGTTGGGGGGCAATAAGTACGCCCACTCCTGCTCGGCACCTCTCACCAGGGGCAACTCCAGAGTGGAAGAGTGTCCAGCCCCTCTCAAGGAAACTGGTTCCAGAGCCAGAGCCATGCGTAGAGGTGAGTCCGACTATTTCTAGCTGGAACCTCTCAGCCTCACACACCAGCTCAGGCTCCTTCCCCACCAGTGAGGTGACATTCCACGTCCCAATAGCCAGCTTCTGTAGCCGAGGATCAGACCGCCAGGGTCTCCGCCCTCGGCCACCACCCATCCCACATTGCACCCGACCCCTTTGGCCCCTCCAACAGGTGGTGAGCCCATGGGAAGGCACACAATTACGCAGCGCGTAATTACGCACACAGAAGGCGGAGGATGAAATGTTTTTTTGTGCAAGCAGGTGCTTCATGTTGTGTCTGATTGGACCCAGTGAGGTATAGACTACATCCTGCTTCGCCTTTAACCCACTAGCGACAGTCTTAAAGGGCGAAGCCTATACGAAATAGAACGTTGGTTACATACTGTTACCCCAGATTCTATGAGTATACTGTAGGTGTAGCCTTTTAAACTCTGGGCCTCATTGGTTCCTAATTGGCTGAAGAAAAAAGGCTATTTGGGAGCCGATTACCCGGTCTCACCGTAATTTATACGGACCGGGGGAAAGGCCCACACAGCAGGTGGGCATGGACTAAAGTTTTCAGTGCAGCGCTGAGTGCCTTAGGGATAAAACCCACTAGCGAGAAGCCTTAAAGGGCTACGCCTATACTCATAGAATCTGGGGTAACAGTACGTAACCAACATTTCAGGCTGATTGTAACACATCAAAACAACAACAAGCATCAGGCATAGAACCTCTCAAGAACCTTTACAGAACTATCGTCCAATCTGTGCTATAGATTAGCGAGGCGCTACATGCAGCAACATTAGCGTACTTAAATTGGGTCAGAACAGCAGCCATGTTGTTTGTTGTTGATCCAATGCAGATGTTAATCCACTGCCTCATTAAAGACTTCCAGAGGTTCAGGAGATATTTTACTAACAGACTCATGTCTAACCTTGAACAGCACTGGATACTAATGTCTGCCCTCTGGGAACCAGGACTAGAACCAAGAAACAGTTCTGGATGTTTTGGTCACCTGAACACAGCAGAACTCACACCTGAGTCCAAGCCCAAGTCCTGGACCTGAACGCAGTACCTGAGTCCAGGGAGGCTCTGGGACTGGTCGGCAGATGCTCCACCTTCACCTGGACCAACTCAGTCTCCTCGGTTCTGGTTTTGGTTCTGTGTCGAGGACTCTTGGAGCTGCCTTTCCTCCTCAGGGGGCTGCTCCTCCTGGGGTTTCTGCTCCCACCGGGGTCGCTGAGGTCCACCAGGTCCAGAGCTGTGGGCAGAACCGAAACACAACGGATCAGCGACACAAACTGAAGGCAGCAGAGGTTGGTTCTTGAACAGACTTCAACTGGACCTTATCTGAACCTGTTGCACATTTCATCAGATCACATTATTTAAATGATGAAAACAACGACGAGTTATCAGAGCCCAGCAGAACCCTGACGAACCCAGCAGTCCTCCTGACCAACAAGCAGCTGAAGAACCTGAACTCTGAGGTTCTGTGGGTGGAACTAACAGTTACTGATCAACCTGAGGAACTCTAGCAGAACACAGAGTTCTGAACATGTGAGAGGTCCGACTGGATCTCTTCTATACTCTGGGCCTGTGGGTCCACCAGAACGCAAGAAGAGGAGGACAGAAGGAGGAGCAGAACCAACCTGCTGCGCTGGAGCTCAGTGGTTGGCTGGCGTCACTGCGGCTCTCAGACAGGAAGTCATCGATGGAGGGGCTCAGCAGGGGGCGGCTCTCCTGCTGCTCGCCAACCAGCTGTGGGGAGGGGGAGGGGCCTCGTTATTGTTTACTGTGCACCGTGAACATAAACAAAACAGAACAATGTGTGAGCTAAAAAAACAAACAAACCTGCTTGTTTGTTTAAACAAACAAACAAACAAACAAACAGAAATATCAGATAGTCAGAGGACGATGTGATGGTCCACCAGACAAGATCCAGGACTGGAGATCCACCAGTTGTGTCTGTTTGTGTTTGTTGTGCTCATGTGAGCAGCAGCATTGATCACCAGTTTAATATTGTCCCTCTCATAGTGTCTACTACTCTTGTCAACTACCAGTTGGGAAACTGTGTGTTGATCTAAAATAACCTGCTGTGGTGCTAATCAAACAATCTTAAAACAGCAGAAACTGAGCTGAACTCACCGCTGCTGAAAATACTGCAAGTGTCTCAGTACTATAGTAATACTGCAACTGTCTCAGTACTACAGTAATACTGCAACTGTCTCAGTACTACAGTAATACTGCTGCAACTGTCTAGTAGAGTGCTGTACGAATGGGTAAATAAGGCACAGATTGTGTTGTAAAGAGCTTTGAGTATCTTGATAAGATAGAAATGAGCTATGTAAGTAGTCCATTTACTATCCTGATGCTGCTCAATAATCCAGGTAGAAAAATCTAAAAACGTTAAATCTGGTCCTCTGGACATTCAAAAAAACAAAACAAAGCAAAACAAAGAAAATCTAGAAACGTTTCGTCTTCCATCCAAAACACTTCCTCAGTCTGAGGTGCTGTATTCAGCTCAGTCTCTTAAATAGCACCTTCTCAGAGTGGATCAACCAGTTTGCTGCTGACAACCAGAACCAGCTGATCACATGCTCAAGAAGGACCATCAGCCTAACAATGGATCATTAGCACACTGATGGCTGTTTACTACTCACAGAGGGTTGAGTGATACTAGCCTTGAATGAAGATGTTCACATCCTGGACAGAGAGGAACGATGGTTTGAGAGAGGAGTAAAGGAGGCCATCTTTGTGAAAAGAAACCGTCCATCATTAAACAGGGGCGGAGCCTCCGGGTTCAACTGTCCCCCTCTTACAATGCTGTGATTGCTAGTATCACTAGTTCCTGGAACTGTGAGGAGCAACTGGTCCGCTGACCTCAGGGAACGTGGTGGGACATACGGTTGTAGCAGATCAGAGAGATGGGGGGGGGGGGGGGGGACACTGTTCAGTGATTTGTAGACATACATGAGTATTTTGAACTGGATTCGAAAGTGAACCCGTAACCAGTTCAGGGGTTCCAAAACTGGTGTAATGTGCTCTCTTTTGCCTGTACTGGTTAAAAATGGGGCTGCTGCATTCTGGACCAGTTGTAGTCGTGCAATGGAGGTCTGACTGATACCAAACAGGAGTGAATTGCAGTAATCAAGCCTAGATGTAATGAATGCATGTATTACTGTCTCCAGGTTCTTTTTGGACAATATGGGCTTCAGTTTAGACAGCCGCCTCAGTTGGAAGAAGCATGATTTAAGTCATGTTTACATGATTGTTAAGTTTCAGGGAAGGGTCCATTATCACGCCCAGATTAGTGACTCTTTGTTTTTCTGACAGGGTTAGAGCGGAGAGGTCGATGCAGTGGTTTGTGATCGTGTCATTGGGAGGGAACAACATGACTTCAGCCTTCTTTTCATTGAAACTTAAGAAGTTTAAAGCCATCCAGTCCCTGATGTCAGCCAGACAGTCGAGCAGAGGTTGAATAGAGCATGTACCATTGTGTCTTAGGGGGAAGTAAATTTGACAGTCATCGGCATAGAAGTGGAAGGGCATGTTGTGTTTCCGGAAAATAGCACCAAGCGGCAGCAGGTATAAAGAGAATAGGAGGGGACCCAGGATGGAAATTTAATTTCCCCCAGGGGACAATAAAGTATATTCTATTCTATTCTATTCTATTCTATTCTATTCTATTCTATTCTATTCTATTCTATTCTATTCTATTCTATGTCCTGACTATATGCACAGAACTTCTACTTGTCCTGACTGTATGTTCACACCATCTACATGTCTAGACCCCCTACATGTCCCGACTCTCTACATGTGCAGACACTCTACAGGTCCTAATTATATGTCCAGACC
>NC_056506.1:51431627-51435247 GCF_014905685.2 Nematolebias whitei | reverse complement strand
TTGTCCAGCCATCCTACATGTCCAGCTCCTCTACTTGATCAGACCCTATCCATGTCCAGACTCTCTACATATCATGACTATATACCCAGACCCTCTACTTGTCCAGGCCCTCTACATGTGCAGACTCTCTACTGGTCCTAATTATATGTCCAGACCCTCTACTTGTCCAGACCCTCTACATGTCCAGACCCTCTACATGTCCTGACTATATGTCCACACCCTCTACATGTTCTGACTATATGTCCACACCCTCTACATGTCCTGACTACTGTATATATATCCAGACCCTCTACTTGTCCAGACCCTCTACATGACCAGACGCTCTACATGTCCTGACTATATGTCCACACCCTTTACATGTTCTGACTATATTTCCACACCCTCCACATGTTCTGACTATATGTCCACACCTGTCTCTACATGTCCTGTCCACTGTATATATATCCAGAACCTCTACTTGTGCAGACATTCTACACGTCCAAACCCTCTACATGCTCTTTTGAGTCTTTTATGAAAGTTTGCTGAGTATCTTGAGGATGCTTTCTCAAAGGCCTTGTCTTAGAGGTCTCATAGGTCTGTTCTCAGAGGTTTCATGGTTCTGGTCTGCAGGCTGAATCTGCAGCTCAGAGAGGGACGAAGGAACATCATCCCTCTCCACTCAGATATTTATATCCTGCAGCAGCTTTACTGCACATTAATCTTACATAACAGCCACCCCTCCCCCTGTTCTGTTGGGTCGGTCACCCCTACTGTAAGTACAGAACCAGAGGCTACAGGAGCCTGCATAGGACAAACATCCAGATCCTGTTACTCAGATCCAGTTTCACTCAAAATGTTTTTAAACAGAGAACAAAACAATAAATTATTAAGAGCTCTGAACAGAACTCAGGTGATGAGTCAGTATTGGTCTGAGGGGACCTTAGAGGATCTAAGAGGGTCTGATGGAGTCTGGGAGGGTTTGAGAAGGTCTGAAAGGGTCTAAGAGTGTCTGCCAGGGTCTGACAGGATCTGAAAATGTCTCAGGTTTAAAGCCTGAAAGAGGAACTTCTGTTCTTTGAGCCCTCACTAAGGCCACTTTGCCATTGATAAGTGGGACTCGGGTCGACTCTCGTCTTGTCTCGATTGATGGATTAAATGCACAAAATTCATCACTGCATAACAAATGACGACAAAACGTTGTCGCTTCATCGGTTCTTCTCAGCTGGACGTGAATTGTGACGTTTCCCCGCCCTGAAGGCAGGTTGTCAGTGCAAAGTGGGAGGTTTCTTGTTTCGACGTCCAGCTTGTGCTGAATCTTCTGATTTGCCAATAAAGACAGAACGTTCGGGACCTCATCGTTGGTCTAAGGTTCTGTTTTTGGAGCTTCCATACTGAACTAGAAACTAGTGAAAACAAACCCAATCTACAACGATCGGAGAGGAAGAGGCGGCTCAGCTGTAGTTTGCTGTCACACGTCAACCCGTTTGGATGCTTACCTGCAAAATGACCTTCAGAAATCTGTAAAATTAAAAAAAACGGTAGTAGTCACACGATACGGGGGGTGGGTTGGCTGTGGAGGGGAGGCAGAGCAAGGAGGACAAAGAGGGGTCGACCTCAGCATTTTCTTATGAGCCATCTCTGAGACATAAAATAAATTAGAAACTGATTTTTGTAAATCCGTAAGACGACACGTATGTGCTGGGCGGGTCATCCAGAGATGTAGCTCCGTCGACCATTCAACGGCTGCTGTTTGCTTACAATAAAATCGTCCCCTCAGAGCAGCCTGCTTGGAATCATGAACATGATGGACCCATAAACCGGGATGAATGGGGTACCATCAGTGGGCGAACCCTTAACTGGTGTGGTGCAGAACCAATGAAGGCAGAGACTGTGGCAAAGCGCCATAACAGAGACAAATGGTGAGGGTGTGGAGGGGGACATGGGGGACAGCTTTAGGTCAGAGAGATAATTTGGGATCCAAAGCGTGCTGGTTGACCTTCCTGTCCTCGTATTAGTTTGTCCATATTCTTTCCAGAAAAGAAAAAGTTTGTATCATCAGCAAACATTATAAATGTCACAATACTGGATACTATAAAAATATAATTTAAAAAAAGTATAAATAATTTAGGTCCTAGAACTGAGCCTTGAGGAAGACCACATTTTATACTTTCAATTAGTGACTTTGTGTTGTTAATTTGTACGTATTGTAACCTATTACTCAAACAACTCTTTACCCACTGCAGTTATGAAAGAGACTAATAACTGGTGCATGGCAGCACCAGTTATTAGTCTACACCTCGGACGCGTGTCTCCTTTTCTACCTCCGTTAATGCGGCCCGGACCACAACGTGGACCCCTCAAAACTTTTATCAAAACGACCGGCTCGGCCCCGAGAGGTGTGCTATTACTTTTATTGGCAATCAGAGGTGACATATTTTGCTAACAAAGACAAGTAAAGTCTTCACAGGAAATGAGAGGGAACGCTCGTCACACTAACTGCTGTGGAGTCACATGACAGGTTCCTGACGGAAACAGAAACTCACTGTTGGATTTGTTTGAAACTCACAGAAAGTAATTATCTGATAAATGTCTAGAGCTGATTAACATTTGGAGCCATTTTGATCCAAGATGGCTGCCACGGCTACCTCAGCAAACACAAAACTCGGCCATTTTTAGAGCTATTCATCTGAGCTGTGGAACAGTTGTAGCTGAGAGCGAAGCCCAACACCTTCTACGATCAAATCAAGAATTGACACCAACAGCAGCCTGGCAGTCACTTCCAGGAACTTTCTAGTGTTCAATTATTATTTTATAGATGAAGGTTCCTGTTCAGTCCCTGAGACGACTTCTGTTGAGACTTGGAGCTGAAGAAATAAACTGAACTTTTATAGAACAGTCAAGTGGTCAAATGTATTTTCTCTGATCATTGTCAATACTTTACGTGTCTTGATGACAGAGAGACCGTGCCTCACCTGTCCCCCCTGACTGCACGTCTCTGGTCTAGTGGTTCTGCACTTAATGCTCCTCAACCTCCTTCCTGAGGGGAGCGGGGCAGAAAGTGTGTGTGCTGGGTGAGTGGGGTCCTTCATGATGCAGGTGGCACTCTTCCTCATCGACAGTCGTGTCAAACTGGTTCAAAACCAATAAAGTCCATGCTCAATAATCAATTTTCAGAAAAAAAAAAAAGAAACTGTCCAGATGACCTGACTGAAAATTGTTGGATTGTATACCTGGATTATTACCTGACCCCCCCCCGCCCCCCCCTCAGATGAAAGACAAAACGTTTCTACATTTTGTTTGTTTGTTTGTTTTTTTAATGTCCAGAGGACCAGACTTAACTTTTTTAGATTCATGAGATGATGACTGAGTGATGAACTCTGTGAAGTGATGATCATGATGATGATGACTGAGTGATGAACTGTGTGAAGTGGTGATGATGATGATGATGACTGAGTGATGAATTTCATGAAGTGGTGATGATAATGACTGAGTGATGAACTCTGTGAAGTGATGAGGATGACTGAGTGATGAACTCTGTGAAGTGATGAGGATGACTGAGTGATGAACTATATGAAGTGATGAGGATGACTGAGTGATGAACTCTATGAAGTGATGATGATGATGACTGAGTGATGAACTCT
>NC_056506.1:51429327-51431617 GCF_014905685.2 Nematolebias whitei | reverse complement strand
TGATGATGATGACTGAGTGATGAACTCTATGAAGTGGTGATGATGATGACTGTGATGAACTTCATGAAGAGGTGCAGATGTTCCTCAACCCTTCCACTGATTACACGCGTGTTTCATGAATTGAAAACCAGCTCAGAGCTCGACAAGGCAGAAAGTCATCAGAACTCTGAAAGTGATGAGTTTTCTGAGGATCATCTGAGGGGATCAGACTAATGCCTGGAGTTGGTTGATCTTCTAGTGATGAACTCTGTCCGGCTGCAGAGACTAAGAGTGATGAAGATAATGGAGCTGTGATGATGATGATTAACGGCTCCACTCTCATCTTCTTTCATTGCAGTAAAACTACAGATTAATTCTGGACCCAGTTAAATCCAGATGCTCCGTGAAACATCAGAACCGGGTTCAGAAGCAGGGCGATGTTCTCCGAGGGGAACAACAACCGTCACAAACATCTTTAATCAAAAATTTAAACTTTAAATGAGTTCATAAGAAAATAAGTCGAAGGTTTTTACAGTTTTTTAAAGGAAAACGTTGTTTTCAGATTAAACTGGATTAACTTTGTCACAAAAGAACCTTGGAGGATGTAAGAACAATGATGGTGGAACATCAGACCTGAGGGGGAACGTGCTCCTAGAACCTCAGAGATCTACTCCATGTTCCGTTGGTTCCATGATTTTTTGGATTTGTTGTTTTTGTCAGAACTCGGAATGTTCTTAAATTTGGAATGAAACAAAAAGTTCCACATTTTAATAAATAAGGTTCTCCATGAGCAGGTCAACAGAACATTTAATGTTCTCCATCAGTAGAACATTAAATATAATGTTCTCCATCAGCTGGTTCTGTCAGAACCTTTTTAACACACTTCTTTTTCATTTCCTTTAGGGACTTTAAATGTGTTTGAATGTAAAACCGTTCCTGGGAGCTTCCGGTGGACTTTAGAACTCACCTGGACCTGGTACATGGTTCTGGCTCAGTCAGCCGGACGCAGCCCACTCCGACCCGGATCTGCAGCGATGAAGCGCTCGGTTTCCCGGAACTTCTCAGCCCAGGACCCGAACCTCTTTGAACCCGGTTCTACTGGGAGTTCCGGTCCCGAATCTGATCCCGGTTCGGTAGGTCCAACATCCTCGGGATCCGGATTTTATCTCGCTGTGCTCGGAAAGAGGCAGCGATGAAAATAAACCGAGTGAATCCGAAAACTTCCGAACATTTACGAACAGTTCCGAGGGTTGTCGAACAGTGACTTCCTGTAAAGTTTTCACATTAAGAGCCTGTAAATCATTCACATTTTCGGTTCATTTGGTTAAAATAAAACAACAAACATTTTATCACGATAAATATATTATTATTATTATTATTATTATTATTATTATTATTATTATTATTATTATTATTATTATTATTATTATTATTATTGTTGTATTTATTATTATTATTATTATTATTATTATTATTATTATTATTATTGTTGTATTTATACAAAAAGTTTCCAAGTGTCTAACTCTGAATGTAACTGACTTTTTTTATTTTACTTTATTTAACCATAACAATACAAAACAAAAAGTACCAATTCTTACAATCAAAAGTTACAAAAAGGTGATTCATAACATAATGGAAATAAATAAATAAAGAACGATAAAAAAGGCATTATATGAGGGAATTGAAATTAACCAAGAAATTTACCAGCATTTTTTCCTTTTACATATTTTAAATATTTTGCACAGCACTTTAGCTCAGTCTTCCAGTGGTTCACATTAAGTTTACATTTGAAAAAACGACATTTATGAACGTAATGTTTAGTTAATATAATCAAATTATTGACAGCATATTCATCATTTCCAATCTTATTAATTAACCCAAATTTGATTTCTTTTAAAGTGAGAGTAAGTAGCTGGATCCCTTTGGACTCGATCCACATCTTAAGATCAAGACAAACTTGCTGAACTATCATGCAGTCAAAGAAAAGATGTTCCAGGTTCTCACTCTCTGTCTCACAGAAAACACAGTTCCCAGTGTCCATTTAAAAATTTGTCCTTACAAATTCCTTAGTAGGATAAATTCTATTTAAGATTTTAAATTGAATTTCTTTGGCTTTAGGAGGGACCAGAATGTAAGGATGGTGCCCCCTTGTGGCGGGTCCCATCCCTACACTCCCTGTTAATTGTCTTGATTGTTTCCACCCTGTGTGCTCCAGGTGTTTGTGATTGTCCTGGCATTGTCTCCTGTACCTCTTGCCTCCTGGTGATTCACTGCGTATGTAAGTTTGCTGCCCTGTCAGCTATTTTGTGTT
>NC_056506.1:51409149-51424327 GCF_014905685.2 Nematolebias whitei | reverse complement strand
CTGCTGGAGGAAGGACCTGCTGGAGGAAGGACCTGCTGGAGGAAGGATCTGCTGGAGGAAGGACCTGCTGGAGGAAGGACCTGCTGGAGGAAGGACCTGCGGTGACGCTCCTTTGTGCATTTAGGAGCAGGAACCTGTCACTGAACGAGCTCTCCAGTTCAGCAGCAGCTTCATGGGGTGGAGACGTTGTCCAGCAATGATGTTATTTTAACTGGAGTCCTTCTGTCTCCCACCACCTGACCTGGGTTGAGGGGCGTCCAAGCACCGAGCTGGTCTTCTTGATGATCTTATCTAGCTTCTTCTTCTCAGCTGATGATAAGCTGCTGCTCCAACACACAACACCATAGAAGATGGCTGATGCCACTACTGAGTCAAAGAAGGTCTTCAGGACCTGCACTCCAAAAGACCTCAGTCTCCTCAGCAGGTAGAGTCTGCTCTGACCCTTCCTGTGAAGTGCATCAGTGTTGTGAGACCAGTCCAGTTTATTGTTCAGGTGAACACCCAGGTACTTGTAAGAGTCCATGATCTCGATGTCCACACCCTGGATGTTCACCGGGGTCAGTGAGGTGGACCTGTGTATCATATATGTATTTTATTTATATATATATTTCATGTCATCTTTCTTTGTTAAACCAGGTCTCTCTTGTAAAAGAGTCCTCGAGGCTCAATGAGATTAACCTGTAGAAATAAAGGTTGAATGAATGTTCGGCGTATTGTTTTTATACGAGTGTTTAGTGTATTCTTAGTTCATATCTTAATCTTATTACCATTTTTCTTTAAAATTATTACTTTTGTTGGATGTAACTGGGACCATGAGTACAGTTTCGTTCCACCACGTGGTGCGAACGACAAAGAAACTTTGAGGTCGTTTTCACAGCTGATAGTCCGGTAGACTCGGTTCGGTTCTGGACCAATATTCATGAGCTTTTGTTACATTTGAGCTGGTCTGTTTACATTCACACTGTACTGGAACCGTGCTGTTCTCTTCTACCGGACCCAGACCTAGGTTTTAGCCCGGGCCAGAGTTCACCTTTTTGTTCCGTGACAGAGTTCGATGGTGCGTTCACACCTCCCTAAACGAACTGGACTTTCTAGTAAAACGAGCTGGAGTTGGATTAAAACAACTAAACAGGGCTGGTGTGAACGCAGCCTGACTTGATTTGAAGTCGTTGCTATCTTCAGTGGCTCGCTGTACCAGTGAGCAGGAAAACTACTGGATGTGAAGAATCAGCCAATGAGCGTGAAGGTCCAACAACTCTCTGACCATGACTGACAGCCGACATCATTCTGCTGAAAAGTCTCATTATGAAATAAGCAATCATGGAAAATACAATTATGAAATAAAAGAATAAAAATTTCCATAATACTAATTTCATAATGTTTAATTTGTCTAGTTTTGAACATTTCAGTGTTCCACACAGATGTGATGCTATGGGCTGAAAGTCGTCAAGGCAGGATGCTGCAGAGGTCTTTGGGACGGGGCAGCAGCGGAGCTCTGGAAGATGGAGGCCACAACACTCTGACTCAGAGACAGGCAGGAAGTAAGGTTGGTATCAAGATAAAACCTGAAAGCAGAATTTGGTTTTAAAAAATCATACAAAAAGTCAGTTTATAAAATTGGTTTTAATATTTTTATTATTTTAAAAACAATGAAAAGTTTAGCTGTTTTTCTTTGAGTTTCAGGATGTTTGCAGAGTTTGAACACAAGGTGGAACTTGCACAGAACATCTAAAGAACCTGATGTTGTTCCTCAAGAAAACTTCAAACTCCCGGTTGTTTTCCGGTAAAGCTCCTATGTTTCCTGAAGATCAGCCGGACAGAGCAGCTGCTGCATTTTTAATCACAAACTAAAATCGATTAAAGCTGTATAAAAGTTGGATTTTTACAGCAGAGACTCAGAATACAGTCTGTACGGGGAGTGGTGGTGCAGAGGTAAGAGAAGGTGGACCTGTGATCGGAAGGTTGCCGGTTCGACTCCCAGTGAAGCAGGGAAGTGAGGGGAAGGGAAAGGTAAAGCACCCACAACTGTCTCCACCCTCATTCGTCCCACCCTGGGCCCTTGAGCAAGGTACTTGACCCCCACCACCTGCTCCCCTGGGCGTCTTACATGCAGCTCTCTGCTCCACACAGAGGCTGTGGTAGCTCGATGGTCTGGGGCTGCTCAGGAAGAACATTCAGCGTAAAAACAATCACCAAGTCTTCGTGAGAGTGAGTCCATTGTGGCGACCCCTGAAGAAGGGAGCAGTCGAAAGAAGGAAAAGACTCAGAATAAAGTCCTCCTGTTCACCACTGGGATGAGACACCAAGATGGAGACACAAGAGACGCCAAGACACAAGATACAGAGACACAGAGATGTCCTCTGAGACACAAGAGACAAACAGATGCCGAGACAGAAAAGATAGACTGGTGCCGAGACACAAGGGACAAAGAGACGCCGAGATACAAGACATGGCAAAACACAGAGATGCAAAGACGTAAAGACACCGAGACGCAGAGAAATGGAGACGCCGAGAAACAGGTGCCAAGGAAAAGAGATGCTGAGACACAGAGACGTCAAGAGACAGAGACCCCTTGAAACACAACCAGACCCTCAGTAAGACACCAACCTGCAGAACCTGAAAGCACATCCTGTTTAGTTTTCATCGGCTCAGTGTTCCTGAAGTACGGTTTAGTGAAAGTGAAACCCAGCAGGTCTCTGAAGAGGACTTCTCTCTAAGAGCAGCAGCAGAAGAGATGACTGGTTCAACACCTGAAGCAGAGAAGGGTCAAGCAGAGCTAAAGAAGCTCCTGAAAACATCCGCTCCGAGTTACTCGGCTCGCAGCCTGTAGCGGAAACAAACGTCCGAGGACGGCTGCAGGATTCCCAGTCCGGCTCGGGACGAGTCTAGCAGGGGCCGGTTCTGCCCGTCCTCCAGCTGCAGGTCGAAGTAGAGCAACACGAGACACACAAACTGTTTGATCTCGTTGATGGCGAAGTACCGGCCTGGACACTTGGAGGAGCCGGAACCGAATGGCATCAGGAAGTACTTCAGCTTCTGTCCATCTTTCTGGAAGTCTGTCTTCTGGTTGCCATCCTGCACAAAGCGGTCAAACCGGAACACCTGAGGGGACAAAAGGATCCAGGATCAGGTTTAATCTGGACTGGATTGTCCAAGTTCAAGTTCAAGTTAACGTTATTGTTGATTCCACCACATGTGGTACATGAGATGGAACAAAATTATGTACACAGGGTCCCAGTTACACCCAAAAATAGCAAAATACAAAGTGTAAGAAGAAACAGCATAAAAGGATCTAAGATATACTGTACACTAAATGAACGCCAAACGGTACGCTACAAGATCCAAGATATACGCTAAATGTTAGTCAATAAAAATAACTTTTCCTTTTGGATCCAATAGAACTTTATTCCACCATGCTCATCACAGCTCAACAACACTGACACCACAGAAGAAGAGTGTAAACCCCATTCCCATGCGCTACTGGCATGACAGGGCCCCCTAGTGGATTGGCATGCAAACTAAACTAAACAAAGGGGTAACACTAAACACCAATAATGTAAAACAATACAGAGTAACAACAGGAGCCCAAACATGAGTCTGTGGTGAGCACATGGGTATGAATGAATACAGCAGCATGAGATCATCAACAGCATGAGATCAGCAGGATGGAAAATCAGCAGCACAGGTAAGTCGCATATTAAAGTAACCAAGTACCAATTAAAGTGGCATTACAGCAATTTTCTGTTTAGGGATTCATGAGTCTGACAGCCTTATGGTAGAAGCAGTTCCTCAGTCTAGTGGTTCTACACTCATCTTTAAACCACTTCCTGGTCTGCTGCCTTCATACATCTCCTCCTACATGTCTCTGTGTGAGTGCAGCTACAGCGTGCGCTCTCAGGACATCATTACCTGCAGTGTTCCCTCAGTGAGGACTGAACTAGACAAAAGGACCTTCTCCTACTCTGCTCCTGTTTCCTGGAATATCTTGTAAAAAGATCTGAAGCTCTCGACCTTTGACCTCTCTAAGTGGCTTTAAGAATCTGTTGGACTCCTGGCAGGGACCAGTGCAGACATGTTCCTGTTTTTAGTTTTCTACATTTGTCTTAGAATCTAGCTGTTTTTTGTTACTTATTTTGCATCTTATTTGTAAAAAAACCCAAAAAACTGTATGCCTCTTTTATGATTGTCCATTGTTGTCATCAATCTTTTGAAATCAGGTCTCTCTTGTAAATGAGTCCTCGAGGCTCAATGGGATTAACCTGTAGAATTAAAGGTTGAATGAATAGAACTCCCTGTAATTAACGGATTCTACTTCAGTGACTGATTCTGATTATTAAAAGGTGAACATATTAATTAAGTTGTTGTTGGTCAGTAAACTGACCAGCTGGCGTCCCACTTTAACGAGAGCTAATAAATAAAAACAAATGTAATCAAGGGGAGTAGAGAAAGCGTCACCCTTCTTCCTCCATCTCAAATCCTTCGTTATCGCTACAACTTCATGTCCGCCTTCAACACCATGATCCCCCTAACCCTGATGGACAAACTACAAACACCAGGACTAAGCCCCTCCATTTGCAACTGGGTCCTGACTTCTTAACAAACAAACCACAGTCAGTGAGGAACCACAACTTCTCCTGTTCCACCATAATCCTCAGCACTGGCTCTCCTCAGGGCTGTGTGTTGAGCCCCCTTCTGTTTACTCTGCTCACGTATGACTGTGCAGCTACCCATCCAGACTGTCACATTGTAAAGTTTGCAGATGATACAGTGGTGGTGGGATGCATCACAAACCATGATGAATCCAGCTACATGCAAGAGGTGGAACACCTGGAGAGTTGGTGCAGGAAGAACAACCTTCACTTCAGTGTGAAGAAGATGAAGGAGATGGTTGTGGACTTCAGAAGAAGCAACCTCCCACCCCCCAAGAAGATATGTGGTGGAAGTGGTCTCCAGCTACAAGTACTGGCTCAGCTTCTTCTGCAGTTGACTCGGGCTTGGCTTCTTCGGCTGGGGTGAAGCGAGGACCCCAGGAAGAGCGAGGGCCTCTGGAGCCGGGACCATAGCAGTAGCGATAGCCTCTGCAGCGAGGACCTCAGGAGGGACGAGGGTCTCTGGAGCAAAAACCTCAGGAGGGACGAGGGTCTCTGGAGCGTAAACCTCAGGAGGGACGAGGGTCTCTGGAGCGAAAACCTCAGGAGGGACGAGGGTCTCTGGAGCAAAAACCTCAGGAGGGACGAGGGTCTCTGGAGCAAAAACCTCAGGAGGGACGAGGTTCTCTGGAGCAAAAACCTCAGCGGGAGCAAAGACCTCAGGGAGAACGAGGGCCTCGGGAGCGAAGACCTCAGGGGGATCCAGGGCCTTGGAAGCAAAGACCTCTGGAGGAGCAAGGGCCTCTGGAGCGAAGACCTCTGGAGGAGCAAGGGCCTCTGGAGCGAAGACCTCTGGAGCGAAGACCTCAGGGAGATACAGGGCTTTGGGAGCAAAGACCTCTGGAGGAGCGAGGGCCTCTGGAGCCGGGACCACAGCAGCAGCGATAGCCTCTGCAGCGAGGACCTCAGAGGGATGAGGGTCTCTGGAGCGAAAATCTCAGTGGGAGCGAAGACCTCAGAGAGAACGAGGGCCTCTGGAGCGAAGACCTCAGGGGGATCCAGGGCCTTGGGAGCAAAGACCTCCGGAGGAGCAAGGGCCTCTGGAGCAAAGACCTCTGGAGCAAAGACCTCTGGAGGAGCAAGGGCCTCTGGAGCGAAGACCTCTGGAGGAGCAAGGGCCTCTGGAGCGAAGACCTCTGGAGCGAAGACCTCTGGAGGAGCAAGGGCCTCTGGAGCGAAGACCTCTGGAATGAAGACCTCTGGAGCAAAGACCTCAGGGAGATCCAGGACCTTGGGAGCAAAGACCTCTGGAGGAGCGAGGGCCTCTGGAGCGAAGACATCTGGAGCCAAGACCTCTGGAGGAGTGAGGGCCTCAGGAGCAAAGACCTCTGGAGGAGCAAGGGCCTCGGGAGCGAAGACCTCTGGAGGAGCGAGGGCCTCTGGTGCTGGCACGGGAACCAGTCTTGGTGCTGGCATGGAACCAGCGAGGCAGGAGCTGGTGCAGAACCCAGCCTTGGCGTAGGACCCAGCCTTGGTGATGTTATGGGACCCAGCATTGCAGATGCTGAGGCGGAACTCAGCGAGACCAGTGCTGGGACCCAGCGAGGAGGAGGCTGGAGTGGA
The DNA here is from genome assembly GCF_014905685.2 of Nematolebias whitei. Taxonomy (NCBI): domain Eukaryota; kingdom Metazoa; phylum Chordata; class Actinopteri; order Cyprinodontiformes; family Rivulidae; genus Nematolebias; species Nematolebias whitei. Next base: position 51,418,115 of record NC_056506.1, on the reverse strand, counting down.
GACCAGCGAGTCCAGGGCTGGTACTGCTGGCGTGGAAAGCCAGGCAGGAGCAGCTGGCGTGGGACCCGGACCGGGTGCAGCTGATGGTGAGGGAGAGAGATTAGCTGGAGGTGAGATGGGAAGAGAACCAGGCTGAGCAGCAGCCAGCAGAAGCGAGCGCAGCACGCACCTCTCCATCCACGCCTGCTGGAACTGCTGCCACATCTTTGGTGAGTTGTTGTTATTATTGTCAGCCCCGGTGTACCTGGAGATGATGTCCTCCACAGTGATTATCTTCTCCCAGAAATCGCTGGGGCTGCAGGGTTCCTCCCCGCCAGCAGCAGGTGTGCAGGGGCGTGCAGCGTCCTCCCGCCCCCAGCGACGGGTGCGCAGGGGTGTGCGGTGTCCTCCCCCCATGAAGGGAAATGCACGGGCGAGGACTTGGCTGCGTCTTAGAAAAGACGTGCTGGGGTTCGGTGGACCTGGCTCGGTTCTGCCACCCATTCCTCATGCGGTGAGTCAGAGCGGGTTGCCCCCTCCCTTTGAAGACTGCTCCGAGAAAGCATGTGGTGGTTGGGGAGGAGGTGGGTTGCGAGGAGCTGCCGCTCTGTGAGGAGGTGAAGAAAGGCGAGGTGGTGAGTCAAAAGACCCAGTTTTAAAAGCCAGGCGCGTACCTTGGTACAAAGTCTTTTTCCTCTCTTCCTCCTCATGCAGAGCAGTCTTCTCTGCCTCGCGGGCCAGGAACTCGAAAAGAATGATCTTCCTGCCGAGTTCTCTTTGGTCTCTGGATTCTATCATGATCTGACCAAAATGCGTAGGAACCCACACGCAGGAAGACGATGAGACTCCGATAAAAATAAGTAAAATGTTTATTATAAATAAACTAAACAAAATGCTGTCAGGGCAGCTAACTTACTTTAAGGGATGACACGAGGGAGAACGGATCATGAAGCCTTAGGACAAGGACAATCCAGAGACACTGACAAGACACCAAGGGGCTGAACAAGGTGAAATGAAAGGCACCAGTGGTGATTAGGATCAGACACAGGTGCGACAGTGTTGGAACACAGGAGGAGAAATGGTGAGGGGTGACAGGCAAACATGAGGAAAAACACAACATGTATGACAAAACCCCAGAAACCCTACACTGAGAGCTTGTGACACAAGATGTTCTGATCCACAGTGTCAGAATCTTTAGACAGGTCTAAGAAAAGTGCAGCACAATAATCCTTAGCATCCAGTGCTTCAACAACATCATTAAGAACCTTCAGTGAAGCAGTGGTTGTGCTGTGTTGTTTCCTGAAACCAGATTGATGTGGAGGTAAGATGTTAAATGAGTCCAGGTCATTTTTGATTTGAGAGTTTATCAGTTTTTCTAGAACCTTGGCTAAAATGCAGAGTTTAGAGATTGGTCCATAGTTGTTCAGTGAGGTGGGGTCACCTCCCTTCAGCAAAGAAGAACAAAGGCTGTTTTCAAGTGTCTGGATGGAGTTTTGTCTCATGGAGAGATTGAAGATGTGGGTCACAGGGACTGTGATGATATGAGCAGCCAGCCTTAAGAAATAAGGTGGAAGTTCATCTGGACCTGCAGATTTTTTAGGATCAAGATCTTTTAACAGTTTATTGACCTCACTGACTGAGAATGGAGAAAAAGAGAAGGTGTGATTAACTGAGGATTGACTTGTAGGAGGGATTTGATTTGTAGAAGTTTGGTTATTAAGTGAAGTGGCTGATCTTCCATTAGTAACTGTGTCAAATAAAGAACCAGAAGCAACAAAATGTTTGTTGAAACACACAAAGTTTGTTTTCTCAGTCATCCAGGTATATAACAACAAAAAAGGTTGAATCATGTCATCTGGACTTCGTTTTTTTTGTTAAAAAGAAACGTTTCGCCCCTCATCCAAGAGGCTTCGTCAGTCTGAGGCCTAGCCATCTGGTATTACCCAGAAGCCACCCTTACGAAGTCCAGATGACATGATTCAACCTTTTTTGTTGTTATATACCTAGATGACTGAGAAAACAAACTTTGTGTTTTTGAAACCATTAGTGAAAAGGCCAGACTTCAGGGGTATCTGAGGCAGGCTTGAAACACAAGAGTCAGGGTGGCTTCTGGGTAATACCAGATGGCTAGGCCTCAGACTGACGAAGCCTCTTGGATGAGGGGCGAAACGTTTCTTTTTAACAAAAAAAACGAAGTCCAGATGACATGATTCAACCTTTTTTGTTGAAACAGTTCAGGATCTCGTGCTTATTTGACACAGGAACAGAGTTAACGAGAAGTTGTGATGGGAGGTCAGATGATTGGGGGCTGCCTGAGAGAGATTTGATGGTTTTCCAGAATCTGTTAGGGTCATTTAGATTTTTGGAGGTCTGAGATAAGAAATAGTTGTGTTTTGCTGCTTTGACAGCAGTTGTGCATTTATTCCTCATCTGTCGAAAACTCAACCAATCAGTGTCTGAGTCAGATTTTCTCGCTGCAGCCCAAAGATGATCTCTCCTGTGCAGGAGGTCAGCTAGCTCTGGAGTCAACCAGGGGCTGTCTCGTCCTTTTATTCTGAACTGAAGAAAAGGAGCATGTATGTTCAGGAAATAAATGAAACTATTATGAAAATAGTTCCAAGCAGAGTTCACGTCACCAATTAATAGAATACGATGTCCGTCAAATTGAGATAATTCCTACATGAATGATTGTTCACGAAAATATTTCAAATCCCTTTTTAGAATTAATTTGGGCTTAGAAGGTGGAAGTTTAATATCTCTGAGAGTCGCTGTCACACAATTATCACTCAAAATATCTGCAAATACACCGGTACCAGGGAATTTGTGAGGCATATTTGTTAGAAATAGGTCTAAAATGGAAGTATTCTGATGCATGCTCAATAATCCAGGTAGAAAAATCTAAAATGTCTGGTCCTCTGGATGTTCAAAAAACAAAAAAACAACATTGGATTCAGGAGGAGCAGTGCGGTTTAAGTTCTGGTCGTGTAACACTGGACCAGCTCTACACCCTCAGCAGGGTCCTGGAGGGTGCATATGAGTTTGCCCAACCAGTCTACATGCACTTTGTGGACTTGGAGACCACGTCCCTCTGGGAAACCTGTTGGGAGTATTCTGGGAGTATGGGGTACCAGGCCCTTACAGGCCCTTGGGGTACAGGCTGTTAGGTCCCTGTATGACCGGTGTCAGAGCTTGGTTCACATCGCCGGCAGTAAGTCGGGCTCGTTCCCAGTGAGAGTTGGACTCCGCCAAGGTTGCCCTTTGTCACCAATTCTGTTCATAACTTTTATGGACATAATTTCTAGGTGAGGCAGCACAGTGGCACAACTGGTAGAGCTGCTGTCTCTCAGCAAGCAGGTCCCTGGTTCAACCCCCGGTCCAGGGGCCTTTCTGGGTGGAGTTTGCATGTTCTCTCCGTGCTGCGTGGGTTTTCTCCGGGTGCTCCGGTTTCCTCCCACAGACCAAAAACATGCATGTTAGGCTGATTGGTAACTCTAAATTGTCCCTAGGTGTGAATGAGAGAGTGAATGGTTGTTTGTCTCGTTTGTCTCTTTGTGGCCCTGTGATGGACTGGAGACCCGTCCAGGGTGTCCCCCGCCCCTCACACAGTGATTGCTGGACATGGGCACCAGCGACCCCCGTGACCCAAAATGGAATAAGCAGGTAAAGATAATGGATGGATGGATGGATGGAATTTCTAGGTGCAGCCAAGGTGTTGAGGGGATCCATTTTGGTGGCCTTAGGATCGCGTCTCTGTTTTTTGCAGATGATGTGGTCCTACTGGCTTCAACAGGTCGTGATCTACAGTTTTCACTGGAGCGGTTTGCAGCCGAGTGTGAAGCAACCAGGATGAGGATCAGTGCCTCCAAATCTGAGGACATGGTCTTGAGCCAAGAAGTGTAGAGTGCCCTCTCTAGGTCGGGAAGGAGGTTCTGCCCCAAGTAGAGGAGTTCAAGTATCTCGGGGTCTTGTTCACGAAAGAGAGGAAAAAGGAGCAAGAAATCAATAGGCAGATAGGTGCTGCGTCTGCAGTGAAGCGGGCACTGTACTGGTCTGTCGTGGTGAAGAGAGAGCTGAGTCAAAAGACGAAGCTCTCAATTTACAGGCCGATCTACGTTCCCACCCTCATCTATGGTCATGAGCTTTGGGTTGTGACCGAAAGAATGAGATCACAGATACAGGCAGCCAAAATGTGTTTTCTCCACAGGGTGCCTGGGCTCTTCCTTAGAGATAAGGTGAGAAGCTCGGTCATCCAGGAGGAACTCAGAGTAGAGCCGCTGCTTCTCCACGTCGATAGGAGCCAGTTGAGGTGGCTCGAGCATCTGGTTAGGATGCCTCCTGGATGTCTCCCTGGTGAGGTGTTCCGGGCATACCCCACAGGGAGAAAACCCAGGGGAAGACCCAGGACATGCTGGAGGGACTATGTTTCTCAGCTGGCCTAGGAACACCTTGGGATTCCCCTGGAGGAGCTGGACCAAGTGGCTGGGGAGAGGGAAGTCTGGGCCTCCCTACTTAAGCTGTTACCCTTGCGACCCGACCCCGGATAAGCAGAAGAAAATGGATGGATGGATGGATACAAAATACTTTCATTCAGCAAACAAAGACACTGAGGTTCTGCAGCCTGTCTTCAGTACCTGTGGGTCCTCGTAGATCTCGGGGTCCAGGTGCATACTCTGAGGGTACAGAGCAATGACATCTCCTTTCCTGACAGCTACTGAGCGCTCGGCATCCAGCCGCAGACTGAAGTCCTCCTGAGCCACCCGGATGTTCATGGAGGCCGAGGACAGCCGAAGGCTCTCACTGATGGAGCTCTCTGATGACGGAGAGAATCCGTTACTCATTCAACCTTTATTTCTACAGGTTAATCTCATTGAGCCTCGGGGACTCATTTACAAGAGACCTGATTTTTTTTAACAAAGAGTGATGACAACAGTGGACAACAACAACAATAATAGACAGTCATAAAAGAGGCATACAGATTTATAAATTTTTTTTCTTCCAAGTTAAAATATACCTGCGAATCAGAACGTACCCAGGAAGACCAGCTTGTCCAGCTGCTCTTTGCTAAGCATCACATCTCTACTGGGGCTGAACTCCTCACCGCTGGACCTCAGGGTGTCCAAGATCTCCTGACGGACCACTTGCAGGGCTTCTGGGTGGGCCACCAGGTCATAGGTGGCCCAGAAGGTGGCAGGAAGTGTGTTGCCCACAGATGCCCACATGATGGTGAAGTGATGAGCTGAGAGTTGAGAAAAGCCCAGGGTCAGCAGAATCTCACCTACATCAAACCGTTTCTACTGTTTCAAGACCTCAGAAAAACAGTTAATGCAGAAACCTTCAGTCAAACTCCAAACTTATAGAGTTGGAGGTTCTGTTGAGTCCTATTGACTCAGTCCAAAGTCTGAATATCAACATTTTGGACCTGACAACATTTAGATCATTACTGTGGACCTGAAACTGAAGATGTTCCTCAATCAAATGTAAAATAAAAAAAATTAACTGTTTTTTGCTACAAATCAGGCAGTCTGAGACCAGAACTGTCCTGGACTCAGTCTACCTTACTGAACCATCTGTGGTTCCATAAGGAACCAATGTTATTCTAAAACCCCACTGACAGATCCGGCTTTCCTGGACCTCTAACCTGTGTTAAACCAGAAGACCTGGAGAGGACTGGTCTACCTGCTTTGTCCACGTCCCTCATCTTGTATTGGTCCAACAAGTCAGATCGTGTCTGGATGAACTGGCACGTGTTGGACCACCGGGACAGCTGTTGAGGCAACAAGTGGCTGACCAGCTTCTGGCGGACGGTCTTGGTTCGTCCCAGCAGCCAGATGGGGACCTCAGCCATGAGGTAAGGGAACATGTTGTCAAACTTCACAAAGTCATACCACAACTGGTGCATCATGGGATGGCGGCGGGTGGTCTCCGGTTGACCGTAGATGGTGAGGAAGCTGGCCTCAAACATGACCAGGGAGCAAAACTGGTACATGTTGCTGCTTCTCCAGCTGGAGCCTTGATCCAGGTGGTCCTGGCGGAACAGCAGCATCAGGTTACCCATCATGCTGTTTGTCAGGGCTGTCAGGCTGTCACCCTGCAGGAGCTGGTAGGCCCGCCTGATCTGGTCTTGCAGACCGGGGAAGGTCTCCATTTTCGGATACCCAAAGGTCAGGGGGGCCACCCTTTCAGCAAACTCATGGAAGTCCAGCTGTCGGCCATGTTTGATGACGCTCGGGTAGAGTAACGGGTCCATGATGAAGGTCATATATTTACCTGCAGGACAGAGAAGACGCGGTCTCATTAGGACACTCAGAGCCAGGACCATGTACTTTATATGTGTGGGACATTTACCATCCTGTGTCGAAGGATGAATGTCTTAAATGTCCATGGGATATCCTGCAGAGATGTCTCATGGCCTAAAGGATGCCTTAAAGGTCGATGAGACGTCTCACAGAGACACCTCATGGCCCAAAGGACGCCTTAAAGGTCCATGGGATGTCCTGCAGAGACACCTCCCAGCCCAAAGGACGCCTTATAGGACCACGGGATGTTCTACAATGATGGCTCATGGCCCAAAGGACATCTTAAAGGTTCGTGGGATGTCCTGCAGAGACACCTCATGGCCCGAAGGCCAAACTTGAGTCCATATCTAAGCTCTGTCTGTCTGATATGATTTAAGGAGTCTGTAGGTTTCTGGGGTTTTGTCCTGTCTGTCTGTTTCATGTTTCCAGTTCAGCTCAGTGTTTTCCCTCCTTGTGTTCAGACCCTGTCTCACCTGTGTCTTATGTTAATCACGAGGTGTCTGTTGTTGTCCCAATCAGTGTTGTGTATTTATTCAATTCCCTGGTGTCTTGTCTTTGTCTCAGGATTGTCCTCATGGTGTGTTCTGCCTTCCGTCCTGTGTCCTGTTCATCTTGTGCGTACGCTGCCCTGTCAGCTTTTGCTTTGTTTTTGTAAAATAAATGTGTTAGATTGTTCCTCGAGCCTCCTGTCGTCCTCCTGCACATTGGGTTCAACACTTCTGATGGCAGAACCTGAGAGTCATTGTCTGCCACACAGAACCAGAACAGAACCATGCAGCTAAAAGAACCACTCTGTCAATAGGACCATTCTGCTGTAGATGCATTTCTTTTTCACTTGTGGCATCTTGTTTTAGTATTTTTGGTGCATGCTTTGGTAGTTCTTGTTGTTTTTTGGCGAGTCGAGACGGTTCTTCTCACCCTCAGCATTTCATTGCATCGTTGACCTTGTGCTGACCTTGTGTTGATCGGCATATGACAAATAATCCTAACCTAACCATTGTGTTTGTGTTGTTGTTTTTTGTCATTCTGATTGTTGGTTTGAACAGAACTTCTTCACAGTTCTAACAGGACAGATGTTTCAGAACCAACCTGCTATCAGAACCGTAAACACGTCTCCGTACTTCCGCTGATGTTCCTTCAGAAACTTGTGTGTATCTTTTCCAAACTCCAGAGCCTTCCCAAGGAAAGGAATCCATCCTTTGACCAGAGGAGGCTCTCCGTACCGCCTGCAAACACCAGAAAACCTTCAGAACCAGAACCTTGAGCAACACCCATCAGCGTTCATCACAAATTCAGGACTTCCTCTGTAAATATCTGTTACAAAATAAGAGTATCTGAGAGCTTTATTTTGAAGCTCTAGGGTCTGTCCACTTCCTGTTTTCTGTTGACCCTCTGACTGAATCTTCCTGCATCAAAGGTCCAATTAGAGACCACATGAGCAATCTATGGGGGCGCCATGATGGAAACAGAAAAAGAGCATGCTGGGTAATATAAAAAACCCAGAACCTGCTGAGTCATTGGTTGCCACGGTGATCCACACCTTCATTTTATGGTTTGCACTTTGATCGGGGGTCTCCAACCTTTGCTGCACCTCAGACCAGTTTTATTTGTGCCGGGACCAGCAGCAGGTGTGAGGGGACGTACATGATCTAAAATCCAATTATCACGTCTACAGTTTAAATACTTACATTTTTATACTTTGTAAATTATTCATATTATTATTAATATTTTGTGGGTTATTATGTATGATTTAATATAATTAGTGCTGGAAATAACGCGTTATTATCCCATTAATGCAACCAATGTATAGAGGATAGGGTTAAAATATTTAGAATAGAACTCAACTTTATTGCTTTATTGCTTTATTGTCGCTGCACGTCACAAGTACAGAGCAACGAAATGCAGTTTGCATCCATCCAGAAGTGCTTAGCAAAAATATAAGTTTTATATATTATACAGTAAGTAGTTTTGAATATGCTTTAACTACAAGTATAAATATATACAGGTTATGAGTGTACAGACTATGAACAGGTTATAAATATGAAGGGGCATAAACAGATTATTTAAAAGAAAAAATATTTATAAGTATGTGAGTAACAAAGTTCATGCTCAATCATCCAGGTACCAAATCCAATCATTCTCAGTCAGGTCATCTGGACAGTTTCTTTTTTATAGTGATGTTTCGCCCTCTGTACAGCACTTTGGTTGGCCTTGTCGCTGTTTTAAGTGCTCTATAAATAAAATGGTATGGGATGGTATGGTATGACACCCAGCTCTACTTCTCCACCAAGCCCAACACCACCCTTCCACCATTCTTCCTTTTGAACTGTCTCTGTGAAATTAAATTATGGTTTAGTCAAAACATTCTTAAACTGAACTCCAAGGAAACAGAACTTCTCCTTGTTGGCATCAAGTCTACCTTATCCAAATGTAATATGTTCACAATTAAAGTTGATGATTCCACAGTTTCTCCCTCCCCTACAGCTAAGAGTCTGGGTGTCATCCTCCATAGCACTTTATCTTTTGAATCTCATGTCAATAACATTACTCGGTCTGCATATTTCTGGAAAAAACCAAAAAGCTCTACAGTGACTGGTCTGAATGACTATCGGCCAGTGGCCCTCACCCCGATAGTCGCTAAATGCTTCGAAAAACTGGTCATGACTCACATCAAAACAACCATCAACATCA
>NC_056506.1:51407701-51409049 GCF_014905685.2 Nematolebias whitei | reverse complement strand
TGGTTGTCAGCAGCAAACTGGTTGATCCACTCTGAGAAGGTGCTATTTAAGAGACTGAGCTGAATACAGCTCCTCAGACTGAGGAAGTCCTCAGGATGAGAGACAAAACGTTTCTACATTTTTTTGTTGTTTTGCTTTGTTTTGTTTTTTTTTAATGTCCAGAGGACCAGATTTAACTTTTTTAGATTTTTCTACCTGGATTATTGAGCATGCATCAGGATAGCTGTTAAAGTTCTAAAAATAAATATTAAAATAAGTTTGTTTGGTTTTTTGCTGTAAAACTTTGAATAAAAAAACTTTTAATGATGCAAAGATGAATAGACACTGTTCCGTTAGCCACACAGGGTTCCTTTAGTCACACAGGGTTCCTTTAGCCACACAGGGTTCCTTTAGCCACACAGGGTTCCTTTAGTCACGCAGGGTTCCTTTAGCCACACAGGGTTCCTTTAGCCACACAGGGTTCCTTTAGTCACACAGGGTTCCTTTAGCCACACAGGGTTCCTTTAGGGTGCATTCATACTAGCCCTGTTGTCCCGAACTCTTAACTCTAAAGTGACGACACGTCACACGGAAAGATGAAACATAAACATGTCGGAGTCACGAGGAGGAGGAAGGAGCTGCAGCTGATACAACTCTTCATGTGTTGCAGGTGAGTCTCTACAATTTAACACTTTGTTCTGTTTCAAGAGAGAAAACGTAACGTCAGTCTGTCTGAAGATGAAGCTGTTTGTTTGTTTGTTTGTTTATTTATCTGATTAATGACGGTGATAGAGAACGTATGTTACTTTTTATTTAATTTAATTGGTACAAGCAGTGTTTAAATGTGATTTATAAATAAATCTAACACAAAGATAATAATTTAATGATTAAGCTTCAACTTTTAATTTGCTGGCAAAGTCTGAAGACACTGCAGGTATGGCAGGATGAATTGCATTTAAACAGGAATTAAAGTCATTTATTACATCTACTCAAACGTGTGTAATTAAGTATTTTATATATATATATGTGTGTGTGTTGTGTGTGTGTGTTTAATTGCTCTTTTAGCTACTTTTGTCTGACACTGTAAGTGAAACAAGGCATTTCTTGAGTTGCTGTAAATTATGATATAAAACATATTTACTGTCTCATTCCAGAAAACAACAACAAACAACAACAGCCTTCATGATGGACAGACATCATGGACACCACAGCAGCAGCTGTCTTCACTGAAACATCCTGAACATGATCGTCACTGACATGAGGCCTCTGTCCATGGTTGAAGACGAAGGATTCACTACAATAATCCACACTTTTAATCCAGGTTACAATAATCCACACTTTTAATCCAGGTTACAATAATCCACACTTT